>NC_057798.1:288285529-288587409 GCF_018294505.1 Triticum aestivum | reverse complement strand
CTCTGGCTCAAGCCTTAATATCTTCTTGCATAATGATACTTTGCTTTCCTGTAGAAAAAGGAAAGGGATAGATTGATTCCTACTTTTGTTTGCTCTGCTAGGGAGACATGACTTCTTGAACTCTGCGTGCATATATCCAGGTTGAGGTAGTGGGGATTCATCTTCTTCGGAAGATGCATCCTCCATCTCCTCCAGATCAGTATCCTCCTCCTCATCCGAGAAAAAAGAAGGGGAAGGTGTTCTTAAAGATAGTTGGATCTAGAGGACAGTGGGTAACATAACCTTCTCCATCTAAATCTTGAGACGACATATTTTTGGATCTGTCAAAAAAACAACATGAAACAAGAACAGAGGATTTCTCCGCGGTACGGTGGTCAAATCGTCGAGGAGTATATATAAAGATTTTTTTATCTTGGGAAACAAGAATACAGAAGGAAACACAGTAGGGAAGATGCCCGAGGGCCCCACAACCCACCAGGGTGCGCCAGGAAGAGCAGGCGCGCCTTGGTGTATCATGGTCACACCGGCTTCCTTCCTAGTTGTTTCTTATTTTCCTATTTTTCTAATATTTCAAAATTGACACAAAATATTTTTGCGGATTTTTTGAGTCTGTTTTCTTACTGTAGCATGTACCTCCTCTTTTTCAGGGTTCTGAAGTGTTATGGAAGGTTTGTTTTATGTGCTCCTTCAGTGTCATAGTTTGAACAATATTGGTTTCAACATTAATAGGCGTACCTGAGATATAGTGCTTAATTCTTTCTCCATTGACCACCTTCGGGTTAGTACCTTCAGCATTATTGATCGTAATAGCTCTAGAGCGATACACTTCCTCGATGATATATGGTCCTTCCCATTTGGAAAGGAGTTTCCCTGCAAAAAATCTAAAATGAGAGTTGTATAAAAGAACATATTCTCCACCTTTGAATTCCCGCTTTTGTATTCTTTTGTCATGCCATCTCTTAACTTTTTCTTTGAATATTGGCATTTTCATAAGCTTGGGTTCTCCATTCATCTAGTGAGATAATATCAAATAACCTCTTTTCACCACAAGTTTGAAGTCATAATAAAGTTCTTTAATTGCCTGATATGCTTTATGTTCTAACTCAAGAGGCAAATGACAGGCTTTTCCATAAACCATTTTATATGGTGATGCAATTCTATTGTTAAAATCATATTTAGCAAGCATTTTATGGAAAGCACCATGAATAAAGTGTGAACCAACATCAGTCATTAAATATCTAGGGACTCCAAACCTTGGGAAAAATAACTTCCTTAAGCATTTTAGTGGAGGAGTTATGATCGGCACTACTAGTTGTAATAGCTTCTACACACTTAGTGACCTAATCAATACCGACCAAAATATGTGTATACCCATTAGAGAAAGGAAAAGGTCCCACATAATCAAAGCCCCAAACATCAAATAGTTCTACAACAAGTGAATAGTTCATAGGCATTTCTTGACGATTACGGATATTAACTATTCTTTGACATTCACCACAACACAAGACAAACTTACGGCCATCTTTGAAAAGAGTAGGCAAATAAAAACCAGATTGTAATACCTTGTGAGCAATTTTGTTTCCCGCATGATGTCCTCCATAGGCTTCAGAGTGACATTTCCATAGGATTTGTTCTTGTTCATGCTCAGGTACACAACATCTAATAATACCATCTACTCCTTTATAAAGATGTAGGTCATCCCAAAAGTAGTGTCTTAAATCATAGAATAATTTTTTTTCTTTTGTTGGTATGTGAAAATAGGTGGTCAAAATTTAGCAACAATGTAATTACCATAGTCAGCATACCAAGGGGTATTGTGAGAAGCATTTATTATAGCTAGTTGTTCATCTAGAAAGCTATCATCAATAGGTAGTCAGTTATCAGGAATATTTTCTAACCTAGACTAGTTATCAGCTACAGGGTTCTCAGCTCCCTTCCTATCAGTGATATGTAAGTGAAATTCTTGTACCAAGGGAACCCACCTAATGAGTCTAGGTTTAGCATATTTCTTTTCCATAAGATATTTTATAGAATCATGATCGGTGTGAAAAGTTACTTTGGAATCAACAATGTAAGATCTGAATTTATCACAAACAACACAACTGCTAAAATTTCTTTCTCGGTAGTAGCATAATTTCTTCGGGCACTCTCTAGAGGTTAGCTAGCATAATGGATAGCATTCAATTTCTTATCAACTCTTTGTCCTAGAATGACACCAACAACATAATCATTAGCATCATACATAATTTCAAAAGGCAAGTTCCTATCAGGTGGTTGTACTATAGGTGCAGAAATTAAGGCTTTCTTAAGTGTTTCAAAGTCTTCTACACAATCATCATCAAAAACAAATGGAACATCCTTTTGTAAAAGATTAGTAAGACGCCTAGGAATTTTAGAGAATTCTTTAATAAACCTCATATAGGAACCAACACGACCAAGGAAACTACAAATGCCTTTGATGTCCTTGGGACATGGCATTTTCTAAATTGCATAAAATTTAGATTTATCCACCTCAATACCTCGTTCAGAAATTTTATGCCCACGGACAATGCCTTCATTAACCATCAAGTGGCACTTCTCCCAATTCAAGACAAGATTAGTTTGTTCACATCTCTGCAAAATTCGATCAAGGTTGTGTAAGCAATCATCAAAAGAAGTTCCTTAACCGGAAAGCTCATCCATGAAAACCTCAACAATCTTTTCACAAAAATCAGAGAATATAGCTGTCATACATCTTTGAAAGGTAGCAGGTGCATTGCATATACCAAAGGGCATACATCCATAAGCATAGGTTCGAAAATGTTTCTCTTGACCAGGTTGTGAAACAGGTATTTGAGAAAACCCATCAAGGAAACAAAAGTGTGTGTGCTTAGATAATCTTTCTAGCATTTGATCAATAAAAGGTAGAGGGTAATGTTATTTTCTAGTAGGTTTATTTAATTTTTTAAATCAATTACCATTCTATAGCCACTAATAGTTCCTTGAGGGATAAGTTCATTTTTATCATTAGGAACAACAGTAATACCTCCCTTTTTAGGGACACAATGAACAGGACTTACCCATCTACTATCAGCTATCGGATAGATTATACCTGCTTCCAGAAGTTTTAGTATTCCAGTTCTTATAACTTCTTTCATCTTAGGATTCAATCGTCGTTGGTGATCATCAACGGGTTTGGCATCAGGTTCCATATTAATATTGTGCTGATAGAGGCTGGGACTAATGCCCTTAAGATCGTCAAGAGTATATCCAATGGCAGCATGGTGCTTCTTCAGAATTTTTACTAATTTCTCTTATTCATGTTCTAAAAGGTTAGCACTAATGATAACATGATATATCGTCTTCTCATCAAGATAAGCATATTTCAAAAGTATGTGGCAATTGCTTTAATACAAACACGGGATCACCTTTAGGTGGAGGAGGTCCTCCTAGAATTTCAATAGGCAAATTGTGTTTAAGGAGAGGTTGTTGTTCAAAGAATATATTATCTATTTCATTTCTTTCACGCAAATGCATATCATTTTCATGGTCAAGCAAATATTGTTCTAGTGGATCAGTAGGAGGCATGGCAATAGAAGCAAGACCAGTTATTTCATCCTTAGTAGGTAATTCTTTATTACGAGGCTGTCTACGAAACTTAGAGAAATTAAACTCATGAGACTCATCAGCAAAGCTAACACTGACAGTTTGTTTATGGCAATCTATCGTAGCATTAATAGTGTTCAAGAACGGTCTACCAAGGATAATGGGGCAAAAGTCATCTTGTGGGGAACCAAGAACTAGAAAATCAGTAGGATATTTTATTTTCCCAAACAAGACTTCTCTACCAAACACAAGTGGTGTGAGGGTGTCTCTATTAGCAAGTTTAATAGTGACATATATGTCTTCTATTTTAGCGGGTGCTATATCATTCAAAATTTCTTGGTATCAGGTAAAAGTTATTGCACTCACACTAGCACCTAATTCAAATAACTCATGGTAGCAATGATCTCCTATTTTAACTCAGATAACAGGCATGCCAACAACAGGTCTATGTTTATCTTTTTCATCGGGTTTGGCAATTCTAGCAGCTTCATCACAGAAATAAATAACATGACCATCTATGTTTTTGACCAAGAGATCTTTTACCATAGCAACACTAGGTTCTACTTTGATTCATTCAGAGGGTTTAGGTGTTTTAATATTACTTTTGCGAACCACGGTTGATACCTTAGCATGTTCCTTTATCCTAATAAGGTAAGATGGTTTTTAATATAAGCAATAGGCACAACTGCATCAACATTGTAAATGATAGTTTCATCTTTAGCTATAACCGATTCTTTAATTTATTCTTTAATAGGGGATGATATTTAAACCACTTCTCCTTAGGGAGATCAACATGAGTAGCAAATGATTCGCAGAAAGAGACTACCATCTCAGAGTCAAGTCCATATTTAGTGCTAAACTTGTGAAAAGCATTGGTATTCATAAAAGATTTAACACAATCAAACTCAAGCTTAATACATGACTCTTTACCTTCATCGAGTTCCCAATCTTTAGAGTTTCATTTAATTCTTTATAAAAGATGCCACCTGAATTCAATAGTCTTCTTCAAAAAAGAATTAGTACAAGAAGTATCAAACATGGATTGATCATCACGAGACAGCCGAGCATAAAAATTCTGAATAATAATTTCTCTTGAGAGCTCATGATTGGGGCATGAATATAATATGGACTTAAGCCTCCCACAAGCTAGAGAGATACATTCTCCTACACGAGGCCAAAAATTATATATATATATATATATATATATATATATATATATATAATTCCGATCATGATGAATTAGATGCATGGGATAATTTTTTTGGGTGATATTCCAATTTCAATCGATTCTAGTTCCAAGATCCAATATCATCACATAGCCTATATCATGTCAATGCTCTTCCCTTCAAACTATCTAGGAAACCTTCATTTTGACTTCATCTCCAGGTAAACCTGCAAACTAAAATAATCCACAAATTTCATCTACATGTATAAGATGCATATCAGGATGTTCAGTTCCGTCTCCTGCATAAGGATTAGTTAGCAGTTGTTCTATCATACACGAAGGAAGTTCATAACAAACCCCTGCCAAGGTGAAGATACCCCGAACAAACCTCTGAAAGGACAGTTTTCCATAGTAGCAAGTGAAATAAATTTCGGCAGGTAATATAAATTTTTCCTTACCAATTTCCACTTACCAAGAGCGCTTCACTTCCTGGCAACAGCGCCGAAAAAGAGAATTGATGATCCACAAGTAGAGGGGATCAATAGTAGTCCTTTTGATAAGTAAGAGTGTCGAACCCAACAAGGAGAAGAAGGAAATGACAAGTGGTTTTCAGCAAGGTAATTTCTTCAAGCACTGAAACTGTCGGTAACAGGTAGTTTGATAGCAAGATAATTTGTAAAGGACAAGTAATTGTAATGGTAAATAAAGTGCAGCATGGTAGCCCAATCCTTTTTGTAGCAAAGGACAGGCTAAAATAGTCTCTTATAATAAGCAAAGCATTCTTGAGGGCACAAGAGAATTTCATCTAGTCACTTCCATCATGTTGGTTTGATCCGCGTTCACTACTTTGATAATTTGATATGTGGGTGGACGGGTGCTTGGGTGATGATCTTACTTGAACAAACCTCCCACTTATGATTAATCCCCTCGCAAGCATCCGCAACTATGAGAAAAGTATCAAGATAAAATCTAACCATAGCATTAAACATATGGATACAAATCACCTGCCTACGAAGTAGCGCATAAACTAGGGTTTAAGATCCTATCGCTCTAGCAACACATCATCTAGTAAATACTACATAATGCATTCCCTTAGCCACAAAGATGGTGAAGGTCCATGTAGTCGACGTTCACATGACACCACTAAGGGAATCACAATATACATATCATCAAAATACCGAACACATATCAAATTCACATGATTACTTGCAACGTGACTTCTCTCGTGACCTCAAGAACAAAAGTAACTACTCACAAATGATATGCATGCTCAAGATCCGAGGGTTATTAAATATCATAATGGATCTAAACACATAATCTTCAACCAAATAAACCATATAGTAATCAACTACAAGGTGTAATCAACACTACTAGTCACCCACAGGTTAGAATCTGAGGTTCCAGTACAAAGATTGAACACAAGAGATGAACTAGGGTTTGAGAGGAGTTGGTGTTGTTGAAGATGTTGATGAAGAATGGCCTCCCAAAGATGAGAGGGTTGTTGGTGATGATGATGGATTCGATTCCCCCCTCTAGTAGGGAAGTTCCCCCAGCTGAATCGCTCCGTCGGAGTGCAAAAATGCTCATGCCCAAGTTCCGCCTTGAGAGGGCAGCGCTCCATCCAGAAAGTCATGTCCTTATTTTTTTTTCAAGGTCAAAAGACATTATGTACCAGAAGATGCGCACCGGAGGTGGGCTGGCCTGCCCACAACCCACAGGGCGTGCCTGGGGGGGCCTGGCATTCCCTGGTGTCTTGTGGGCACCAGGTGGCCCCCCTCCGGTGCTTCTTTTCTCCAATAATTATTAAATATACCAAAATAATTTTTTGTAAAATTTTAGCTCATTTGAAGATGTGTAGAATATGTATCTCTGATGTAGCTTTTTCAGGTCCAGAATTCTCCCTCTTTGGGTAAACCTTTCATATTATGAGGGAAAGGCATTAGAATTACACCAAAAAGCATTATTATGCATAACAACATTATAAATAACTAAAGGAAAACATGATGCAAAATAGATGTATCAAGTGCCCCCCCCCCCCAAGAAAGCTCAGGCTGGGAGCTAAGACAAGGAAGTTGTCGGGTGCGCCTCGTGCCAAGCCTTGGCGGCTGCTAACCAGACAGGGGGCTCCGGAAAGTAATACGTCAAGATCCACCACACCAAGAGCCAAGTCCTCCAAGAGTTCCAACAAGTTGAGCAGCTAGTCAAGAATTAGAAAGCAGAATATGAGAAGAGATATAAGGAGAAGGTTGATGGTTCAAGTGGTTCTGGCAAGAAACATGGTGGCCGAGGAGGTCGCCGCGGCAAGGCCAAGCAACAGAAGCAGAGGCCTGCCACAGGCCGAGACAAGAAGGAATAGGATGATGATGAGGATGAAGGGGATGTTGACGAGTCCAATGAATAGGAGTTCCAGAAAGCCATAGAAACAATGTGCATTGACCGAGGCACATCTTTGCACTTCTCACTACCAACTCAAGCAGTGGGCGCATGAGGTCAATGCGATAGAACGAGCAGTTGATGCCCAGAAGCCATTGAGATGGTCCAACACACCCAACATTTTTTACACTGAGGGCCACCCTGATCGCACAACAGCACACGGGTGCCTGTTGTTGTTGGTTTCACCGGCAATCCGCAACCTCAAGGTGACAAAAATGTTGGTTGATGGTGGGGCTGGTCTCAACTTCACTCACCTAATGTAATCAAGAAGCTACAGATTTCCCATGAAGATCTAAAGAAGACTGACACATTCCAAGGGATCAATCCTAGAACTCAACTATAGGATAGAGAAGATTGTCTTTGATGTCATCAATATCCCATTTCCATACAATGGGGTCCTTGGCCGCCTAGCACTAGAGAAATTCATGGCAGCATCCCATTATGCATGCAACACGTTGAATATGCTAGGTCCAATGAGCGTCATCACCATCAATTCTGATAAGAAGGATGTCTTGATCTGCGCTGAACAACTCTACCGAGAAGCAGTTGCAGCATCTGCGCCAAGCCACTTGCTCCTGCCAACAAAGCTCCCGGGGGGGAGAAGAGGAAGAAGACCGTCAAGCACACCACTTGTGAGTGTTGTGTGCTCCCATCGAGGACATGCCAGAGAGCTCTGCCGGCAAGAGCAAAAAGAGAAAGGCTGCTCCAGGAGAGACCAAGAAGGTGCCCGCCAAGGTGAACGGAATGGGGAGAACTTTTACCATAAGTTTCACTCTCGATGACAAATAGGAAAGCACACTCTTTGCTTTCCTATAGGCGAATGTCAATGTGTTTGCATGGCAACCATCTGACATCCTCGGTATTCCCAGGGAGGTATTCCCAGGGAGGTAATTGAGCACTACCTTGCCGTTTGTCCTCATGCAGGCCAGTTAAGCAGAAGGTGAGGAAGCAAGCTTTGGAACGGCAACAATTTATTATCGAATGTTGGCCAATCAAGTTGTTGTGTGCAAGGCGAACGACAAGTGGCGGCTTTGTATTGAGTACACGGATATCAAAAAGCTTGCCTGAAGGACCCTTTTCCCTTGCCGTGCATCGACCAGATTGTCAACTCCACTGATGGATGTGACTTGTTTTTGTTTCTTGATGCTTACTCTAGGTATCACCAGATTTCCATGTCAAAGGAAGATGAAGAGAAGCCACATTTATCACTCCAGGTGGCACGTATTGCTTTATACTTATGCCTTTTGGATTGAAAAGTGATGGTTCAACATTTGCAAGGGCACCTACTGCACAGAAATGTGGAAGCATACATGGATGACATAGTGGTCAAAACCAAGGACAAGGCAACACTGATACAAGATTTGGAAGAGACATTTGCTAATCTGCGCAAGATCAATCTGAAGCTCAACCCCGAGAAGTGTGTGTTTTGTGTTCCATCCGGCATGCTTCTCGGGTTCTGTGTTTCTAAATGTGCGATTGAAGCCAATCCTGACAATATCAAATCAATTGAGAAGATTGAAGCACCAAAGCACATCAAGGATGTGCGCCGCCTATTGGTGTCAAAACCGGTGGATCTCGGGTAGGGGGTCCCAAGCTGTGGATCTTGGATCGATGGGGAAAAGGAAACACAGGGAAAGTATGCACCCAAGTTCATGCCCTCTTCAACAGGTAAAACCCTACGTCCTACTTGATTGTATTGATGTATGTATGATGGTTAGAGAGTCGATCTACCATGAGATCAGATGAACTAAACCCTAGATGAATAGGATAATGGTTCTTCCTCTAACCTCTAAAGAATAAGCCCTCTGGTTTATATGGACAGGGTTACACATGGTCGGGTACAATAAGGAAGTAAACATGTCAATTCTCCTATCCTGGCTTGGATGACACACAATTCGAAGGTTTCCTTCCTGAACACAGAGTTGTCTTATAGTTTGGCCTTCCGATAGTAGTTACACGGCGGCCCATGAGAACTAGGTCGGCAGCCCGAGGGCCCCTTAATATCGGCTCCCTTAGTAGCCCCCGCACTAGTCTTCGAAGCCGAGGCACATGCGGGAATCATCAACTTTGTGGACCAGTTCCTTCCTTCCCTGCTGCTTATGTCAGGTATGCAGTCCCCTTTAGCCAAAACTTTCAAGGATCACCTAGTCAAGTTTGGCCATACATTATCTAGATTATGTCTTGACTTCCGACGTATACATATATTACATAGGCTCGATGACATTAATCCCAAGATTGTGGATGGCCAACAAGCGGACTGTGGGAGGGGGCGATGATCAGAAAACTCCCCCGAGTCAAGTGGCCAGAACGCAACTTCATAGATCTTGTCAAGATATGGCAAAAGGAGTGGGTCCATATGACAGAGCCATGTGGCGCAAATTGGGCGGCAACCCCTGCCTTCAGATTCGGACCTCCCACCAGGGTGGTCTCATGGACCAAGAAAGGTCTGGACTAGGGGTCTCCCACGAAGGTGGAATCGCTGAAAAAGCGCATCTCCAGAATGATAAAGAAAAAGGTCGAACTAACCAATGTGGTTCAGGTCATCCTCCACCGCCGCCTCCTGCCTTGCCAAGATAGGGCTGCTCCCATGTGGTCCTATAAGCCCGAAGACCCTATCACCATGCTCCACTTCTAACGTACCACCCATGACAAGCTGTGGAAGGTGTTGTTTAAGCCTCAGAAGGACTGGCCAGCCGCGGAGGAGAACATTGGCCCCGATGCCGCAAATCCCCCTCTAGAGGTATGACCAAATTAATCATTATGTTCGCATATCCCTTTTTGACAAAGTATTCATCTACTCCTCCTTCCCTTCACAGAGCACACTAAAGAAAGCCGAGCGGATCGATGGCCGGCCCCGCTGCCTGAGGGCCCCCGAATGGCCTAGCTAGTGGAAATGTTGGCCGCGGTGCCGTACAAGGCGACGGAGAACAAGGAGAATGATAAAGGCAAGAAGAAGGAGGCCCAAGAAGCCTCCGCTCGAGAGTATCCGGGGAAACCCAAGTCTCCTCCACTCATGAGGGGGAGCTTGCACTATAAGAAATATGTCAACTTGTGACCTTCTGTCAGTGACCCTGGAAGAATTGGTCATAAATCTATGACCATTTGAGACTAATTGGTCAAAATCTATTCGGGGGGCTCCAAACCCTGAACTATAACGACCATTTGGGTCAGAAAGGTCGTAATTTCCTTACACGAAATGGTCATAAAGCAGATAGCACTGGTCCGATGCCTTATTTGTAGCTGATCACGACAAATATAGATGGTCATAACCTTGTAAATTGTGGTAGGTTGCTATGACTAGGCGCCACCTCATCAGTGTTGCCTATGTGTCATGTCCATGTGTCAATTTTTGCCCTAGGTTGTGAAGCAACCTATATTTCTGTCATTCCCAAAATTCCCAAAAAAATCGCGTAACACTAGTAGAAGAAGGGTCTAATGTGCAGCTCATTAGTCTCGGTTTGAAATTGAGCCGGCACTAATGTGACAATTAGTGCCAGTTCCAACGGCTAGGAGGGCTGCTCTCTTTAGTACCGGTTCGTGCGGAACCTTTAGCACTGGCTCGTGCCACGAACCGGTACTAAAGGGTGTGGTGGCAGGATGTTGTCAGACTGGGGCCCGTCCAGCACCTTTAGTACTGGTTCTTGCCAGGAACCGGTACTATAGGTCATCCTACATATAAACCCTTCGTCCAGCTCGCTCTGTTCTTCCCCCTTTCCCCTCTCCTCCTCTCTATTCTTCCTCTCTTCTCCCCTCGAGCTCATCACACATTTTTCCAAAATTTTGTCAAGATTTGAAGGCCCCCATCCATTCAAGTGATCACAAAGGTTAGCAACTTTGTCCTTTCATCTCTCATTTCCTGATATCAACTATTTAATAACTCGTTTATTCATTTTCTTTCCCGGCGGGCAGGGATTCGGCAAAGTTCAGAAATTCGAAAGAGGTTCCAGGCGAATGGAGAGACAAGCTGCATTGGTTTCGACCCAAGGTATAATTAATTAGTAGTACTATCTAGCTACCTACCATGCATCTCTTTAATTCTAGTTTCAATACCATTAATTATCATGCTTGATTAATTATTATCTATTAAATTCTATTCTCATAAAGGCCCTGAAGCAGGCGCAGGGGACTGATGTGTGTGCATACTACGTTTTCGAGAACATTCGCATGATGACGTCCGAAAGGACCAAAACTTATAGACAGCTATGGGTACGCGTGTTTGACAGAACAATATTCACAATTTTTACGTCATTATCGATATCTAGTCACATAAATAATACACATGCATATTGATCTCCTTCTTAACCGTTCGAATCGGTGCGGGAGCAGCTCCTACCAGTGGAGCGCATACAAGCACTTCAAGAGGAAATAGCGGGATTTTTGCTCGACGAGGTCATAGATCCCAAAGGGGAATTCTACTATGAGCTACCGCCCCAATGAACTACTCCCAATTGGCATCGTGCTCTGAAGGCACCAAGGCAAATGCCACTGGCTCTGAAGGCTACATGTAGGAAAAACTGTATATATATAATATGTAGTATCGTAAAATACCAACAAATGAAAAAGAATTAAATGGAAAACACAAAATTAAAGGAAAAATAAATAATAAAACCAAAACCCCCCAAACTTTTTAGTACCGGTTGGTAACACCAACCGGTACTAAAGGTCTCCCCACACCCGGCCCTGGCTCGTGCCACGTGGTGGCCCTTTAGCGGCGATTCATGTTGAACCGGTACTAAAGGGGGGGACCTTTAGTCCCCACCCTTTAGTGCCGGTTACAGAACCGGCACTAAAGGCCCTTACGAACCGGGGCTATAGCCCGGTTCTGCACTAGCGTAAATTCTTTGGGTCATATCTTCATCAAATATGTAAAAAACCTTCCTTGCCTAGTTCAAAAATAATTCAACAATATTCATTTTCCTATTATGTTCAGAACAACACTTTGTGAAGGATGTGCTATTTATATATTCTTGATTGTCCTCAAAAATTTTGGGCACTATTTCCTATCCAAATCATTGCCACATGACAAAATTCAGCTCCATTTGCCTAGTAAATCTTCCTCGGCAAATTTCCAAAGTTTTTGTCCACCTAGAACCTTCGTGAAAGAAGTACTAGCTATGCATATCCTAATGAGTTGAATTTTTGCCACATATTCTATATGCCTATGTAACATACCTACACCAAAATTGAGCTCAGTTCATTTAGCCAATTTCTCTCACTAATTTTCCAACGTTGTTGTCCAAAGAAGAACATTGTGAAGGAAGTGCTATTTATATATTCTTGATTGCCCTCAAAAATTTTGGGCACTCTTTCCTATCCAAATCATTACCTCAAGACAAAATTCAGCTCCATTTGCCCAGTAAATCTTCCTCGGCAAATTTCCAAAGTGTCCAGCTAGAACCTTTGTGAAAGAAGTACTAGCTATGCATATCCTAGTGAGTTGAATTTTTTCCACATATTCTATATGCCTATGTAACTTACCTACACCAAATTTGAGCTCATTACATTTAGCCAATTTATCTTACTAATTTTCCGAAGTTTTTGTCCAGACAAGAGCATTGTGAAGGAAGTACCACTCTGGCATGTCCAAATGGTATCCATTTTCTATAGTGCTTTCCTATGCCCAAATAACCACCAGCCACCAAATTTCAGCTCAACATTCGTATTTATGTCTAATGTGGTACTTTGCAAAGCAAGTACCACCTAGGCTCCTCCTTTTTAACTGAAAATGTGTGAAGACGGTCTTCTTAGTAACTGAACATCCTCAGGCGAAACTCACGCCCATTAGCCACATGCATTTCCCGTACCACTAATCAAACACTTGGCTGCTAATTCATGTTTGAGCATAGTTCGGTCTCCTCATGAGAATATTATGTTGTAATTTTCTTGCTAACACCTATCTGGGGAGTGTCGAACCCACTACACATGCCTAGGCTGCCCAGAATGCATGGAAACGCCACGGTCATGCGGTGACCACGCGGCGGGCATGCGAGTTTACGCACTCTGGAGTTGGGGCCCTCGGTCACTGTCCAAACCTCTATGTATCTCCACCAAACCATGTATTTCTGATTAAATAGATACTTATGTACCTATAAATGATTTTTGTAAAAAATAAAGAGCAAACTATGAGGCAGCTGCAGTTCAAATTTGACCCGCTTCCGACTAAATCGACAAAAAATTGTCTTTTTAACGAGAGGTGGATCAAAGCTTTTCACACCCAACCATTTGGTCAATTGTGCATTAAATATTTCCTAGTATTTTAGAAAATTTATTTGGAACAATTTTGCAACAAATATTTGGTAGATCCTTCACAAAAAAGCTCATTTTGGGCACCTGAAAAATGGAAAATGATTTTTATCATGCAAAGAAAATGATAACTTCCTTAGGCAACATTGTTTGTCATTCCAAGATGCACCCTTGTGCACAATATGAGATCATTTGAACAAACTATGCCATGAATGTGGCCATAAGATTGATCATGTGGCTTGAAAGCCATGAATCTGCACAGATGATAGCTCATTTCTGAGAACACTTTTTCAAAAGAATTGCCGTATTACAAGTTTATTACTTTTGCTAGTAACTTGGTCACATATAATGACACTATGCGAGGGTTTTCCATTTTTTTTGAATTTTTTATGCTTGTTTCAAAATGCAGTCAAAACAGCGGGCATGACCGTTCCTAGATAGTGGTTGAATCATGGATTTTTTTGGTGTTTCTATGATTAAATAGATGCT
Source organism: Triticum aestivum (assembly GCF_018294505.1). NCBI lineage: Eukaryota > Viridiplantae > Streptophyta > Magnoliopsida > Poales > Poaceae > Triticum > Triticum aestivum. Next base: position 288,573,494 of record NC_057798.1, on the reverse strand, counting down.
CATGTACCTAGAAATGATTTAAAGAGCAAACTATGAGGTAGCTACAGTTCAAATTTGACCCGTTTCTTGCTGAATCGACGAAAATTTGTCTTTTTCACGAGAGGTGGATCAAAGATTTTCACACCCAACCATTTGGTCAATTGTGCGTTAAATATGTCCTAGTATTTTAGAAAATTGATTTGGTACAATTTTGCAACAAATATTTGGTAGGTCCTTCACAAAAAAAGCTCATTTTGGGCACTCAAAAAATGGAAAATGATTTTTTCGTGCAAAGAAAATGATAAATTGCTTAGCCAACATTGTTTGTCATTCCAAGATGCACACTTATGTACAATATAACATCATTTGAACAAACTATGCCATGAATGTGGCCATAAGATTGATCATTTGGGTTGAAAGCCATGCATCTTCACACTTGATAGCTCGTTTCTGAGAACACTTTTTAAAAATAATTGTTGTATTACAAGTTTATTATTTTTCCTGGTAGCTTGGTCATATTTAATGACACAATGCGAAGGTTTTCTAAATTTTTTATTTTTTTGAATTTTTTATGCCCGTTTCAAAATGCAGTCAAAACGACGGGAATGATCGTTCCTAGCAAATGTTGAATCTTGAAAAAAAATGATGTTTCTTTGATTAAATAGATACTTATGTACCTAAAATGATTTTTGAAAAAAATAAAGAGCAAACTATGAGGTAGCTATAGTTCAAATCCGACCCGCTTCCAACTGAATCGGCGGAAAATTGTCTTTTTCATGAGAGGTGCATAAAAATGTTTTACAGCCAACCATTTGGTCAATTGTGCATTAAATATGTGCTAGTATTTTATAAAATTGATTTGGTACAATTTTGCAACAAATATACGGTAGGTCCTTCACAAAAAAACTCATTTTGAGCACACGGAAAATGGAAAATGAAATTTCCGTCCAAAGAAAATGAAAAGTTCCTTAGGCAACATTGTTTGTCATTCCAATATGCACCCTTGTGCACAATATGAGATCATTTGAACAAACTATGCCATGAATGTTGCCATAAGATTGAGCATTTGGTTTGAAAGCCATGCATCTTCACACTTGATAGCTCATTTCTGAGAACACTTTTTTAAATAATTGCGGTATTACAAGTTTATTATTGTTCCTGGTAACTTGGTCACATGTAATGACACAATGCGAAGGTTTTCCAATTTTTTAGTTTTTTTTTTGATTTTTTTATGCCCATTTCAAAATGCGATCAAAACGGCGGGAATAAGCGTACCTAGCTAGTGGTTGAATCTTGGAAATCTTCTTGTGTTTCTCCGATTAAATAGATCCTTATGTACCTAGAAATGATTTTTGGAAAAAATAAAGAGCAAACTATGAGGCAGCTGCTGTTCAAAGTTGACCCGCTTCCACCTGAATCGGTGGAAATTTGTCTTTTTCATGAGAGGTGGATCAAAACTTTTGCCACCCAACCATTTGGTCAATTGTACATTATATATGTGCTAATATTTTATAAAAATTATTTTGTCCAATTCTGCAACAAATATATAGTAGGTCCTTCACAAAAAACTCATTTTGGGCACTTGAAAAAATGGAAAATGAATTTTTCATCCGAAGAAAATGAAAACTTCCTTAGGCAACATTGTTGGCCATTCCAAGATGCACCCTTGTGCACGATATGAGGTCATTTGAATAAACTATGTCATGAATGTGGCTATAAGATTGATCATTTGGCTTGGAAGCCATGAATCTTCACACATGATAGCTCATTTCTGAGAACACTTTTTAAAAATAATACCATATTACAAGTTTATTATTTTTTCTAGCAACTTGGTCACAAATAATGACACAATGGGAGGTTTTCCAATTTTTTGATATTTTTTGAATTTTTCATGCCCATTTCAAAATGCGGTCAAAACAGCGGGCATGACCGTTCCTAGCTACTCGTTGAATCTTGGAATTTTTTTGTGTTTCTCTGATTAAATAGATACTTATATACCTAGAAATGATTTTTGAAAAAAATAAATAGCAAACTATAAGGCAGCTACAGTTCAAACTTGACCCACTTCCAACTGGATTGGTGGAAATTTGTCTTTTTCACGAGAGGTGGATCAAAACTTTCGTCACCCGACCATTTGGTCAATTGTGCATTAAACATGGCCTCCTTTCTTTCTCCCCTCTCTCTCTTCTCCTTCCTCTCTTCCCTCCCGATCCAATCAAATCCCTCCTTCCTCCTGTCACCACACCAACGTCGCCGCCGGACCACCCCTGGTTTTAGCGCGGGTGCGGTGGCACGGTCCTGCCGTTGTGTGTTAGGTTGGCCGGAGCAAGCGAGCGGGATGCCAAAGGGCGACGACGCGCTCGTGCGGCAACGCGGGAAGGTGCACCGGAAGCGGATGCGCAGCAGCGAGAATGCCGTCTCCACGCGCGTCGCCGCCATCATCGCCTCCAACGCTGCCGCAAGACTGGCAAGCGTCGTGGCTGCGAGGGAATGTGCTTCTCCCTCCCTTGCCCCGAAGACCCCTTCAAAGAGCGCCATGGTAAGAAGCGCAAGACCGAAGACGCCGCCGACAACAACGACGACCACAAGAAGAAAAGCAAGGGTTCCAAGAAGCAGGAGCGGGCCGGCGTGGGAGACTCCTCCACCGGCGCGACGACGCTGGGGGCGGTGGCGGCGAGGAGGGGGTGCCACGAGCTAATGGAGATCCACAGCGTGCCGCAGCGCCTAATGTAAGTATCCTCTACTATACTGTTCATACTTCATAGCCATGTGATTTATGTTTCTGAAGTTTGCTCAAGTGATTCCTCATATGCTTGAGTACCAATTTGGTTTGATGAACTCCTAATTATACATGTCCTCCTACTTTCTGCTTATAAAAACTGTGAACTGTGAACTACTCCTACTTTCTACGTAGTTCATAGTGCACAATGCTGCTGAAGATGATATTTACATTGCTGGTGAATATGATGCTTATTTAGTGAAATATATGAGGGTCTACAGTTCGTTTTCAATTTAACACGTTGATGTCAGGTTCACATTAATTGATTCCATTCATATGCTGACTTTGCATCTTAATTATATTTTGCAGGGTGGTGTTCGGCAGCTGCTCAATTCTGCACCTACTGTTGCGGTGCCATCTGCTGATCCCGTTCCTTCGAAGGTATATTCGATTACCACCACCAATTAAAATGGGGGAGTTAGTATTAGATCTAACGAAGTTACTGGAAATCTAGTGCAGATGGAACTGCAAATTCATCCGCTGGCACAAGTAGCAACTTAAGTCTTGATGCTTTAGCGAAAGCTAAAAAGCCTTTGCAACTGAAGAAGGAATTATCAGAAAAACTCAAGAGATTAACTATGGTAAGACAATATAGCTATTACTGCTAGTCCTTTGCTTCATTGTTCTTTTTATACTTTTGTAACCATTCTAAGCTCATGTTTCCCCACACAGTTTAATTAACTTGGTACTGTTGTTCCTGATACACAGATTCCTTCACAAGAGCTTGCTGCTAAGATGGGATTTCACCAAGATCCATAGTTTGCACCTTGTATCAGCATGCTCCCTGGTACATCCAGTGGACTGAATGCTCCTCACAGATAATCATTAGTACACATCCAACTATTGATATCTGCAAGTATCCATATTTCATACATCCAAAAATTGACTACTTAAGCTGGACTTCTAGAGTAACTCTTGTTCACAAGCCCCACGCCGGCCGGCCGATCAGCCTCCCATGCCGGCCGCACCGATCAGCCTCCCGAATCGGTGGAGGAACCTCCTACGGGTTCTAGATTATTTACGTTTGTAAATAAATATTGTAGTTCAGTTTGTCGCGGCTATGATTGAAGTTCAATAGAAACAGTTCTGCTTGCCTACGACTGTAGTTATAGTCACTTGTTGGGCTGATTTCGAGAAGACTGCTTAGTGTTGACCGTGACATGCAGAGTTTTGGATGGGGCTGCTGGTGTTGTAATAGTTTAGCATGATTATCAGGAACATGAGTATTCTTTTTTCTTTTAATTGACATTAGATGTATACACCTTTTATGGATATGCTATTAAGTCTCGAGGCACATTCTTTCCTGTACAGAGATGATTTTGTTGTAGTTTATTTTATATCTGACATAGAGCTGAGTGACTTGTTTGTTTTATATTTGACACAGATGATTTTTTGTAGTATATATTAAGTTCGATAGCACGTCATCCTTAGGATAAGTTGTTGATCAAAGAAATGGACTAAATTAAAGCATTCCCAGGAGTTGATGATGTTGTTATTGACCTGCTGCTCTTGTCAAACTACTGTTGTCATTAACCTGCTGTTGCTACTATTGTAGGAGAAGAAGGAGCATGCCCAGGAGAAGAAGGAGCAAGCCCAGGAGAAAAAGAATGAGCAGGAGAAGAAGGCCCTGGATTGCTGCTGCTGGAGTGTTGACAGAAACATGATCTTCTCCCATGTACAGTGCAATCACATTTCATGTCTACAACTCTCCATCAATGCACGTTGTATAGACCATTCTATGATTCTTTCTATTAGGAACAGTGCAGAAGAGCATTCATATGTTAGATTAAATCAGTAAATTGAAGAGAACACAACTTAACCTGTTCGTAAAATCAGTAAATAGACCAAATATTCTTCTTTATAAGTTTGTTTGCATTGGATGTACATAACTGTCGTTTTTACCTCTTGCATATTTAACACACATGACAATAGCAGTAGGCGACTGAAATATATGCGAAGGTAGACATGATGTTTGCTGCTTGTGTCTTAAATAAATAAATAAAATTATGTAATGATGGTCTAAAATGTCACACAGGTGACCGTTGGTGCTGTCGCCGCTGCTGCGCTGGTTGGAGGTGCTGCTGTTGCTGCATCTGGTGGAGCTCCAGCTGCCGCCCCAAAGGGCAACCTTCATCAGACACAACCCCATAAAAGGGCCTCAAGGTTCTGTTCCCCATCGCCCCTCTTTCTAAATTACTAAAATGAAAATGGCCAGGCCTGATGTGCCTCCTGTATCTATTGCTCGATTTGTTATGATTTGATTCACCAAGAGTGATTCTTCTACTATCTTGTAGTAAGATTAAATGGAACAGCGAGGGATGTTTCTAATTTGGTTATTGCTAGAATAATTCATCAACTTGAGATATGCTGGGATGTTCTGCATGTCCTTACTGAAGAAGATAAGAATGGAATTTAATTGGATGGTCCCTTTCATTGTGCTTAATTAGTTGTAAATGTGCCCCCCTTACTGAAGAAGATAAGAATCCATATGTGTTATGCAAAATTAACTTTGTCATCTTGTAAGTGCTCTAGGCAGTGTCTAGATGGTGAAAAATATGAGAACAAAAAAGAATTACTTGATTAATTTACAACATCCATCCTTTACTCCATCCATGTCGTTGTTGTTTACCCCTGGGAGTATTTTTAACTTGAAAATCTCTGGTGAACTGCCATTTGGAGTACATTTGCTGTCCTAGTTAATTTTTTGGGGTTACTCCATCTTGCTCTATTAAGTAAAATTTGATATGTGGAGTAGCAGCAGTAAGCTAGACCCTCCGTCAATAGACTGCACCACAGAGGTCACCCTCATATGGATAATGAATCATTATCCCATTTCTTGTATACCTGAGATGTTCCTAACAAATAATTTGCTGGACAAACAATCTTTTTTGCAGTAAGAACTCTAGGATGCCGAAATATGCCGTCTATGTATGCTTAGGTTAATATGGACCTGAATGGCAAGGGCTAGCCAACCTACTTAGCCAGATTAACATAATAGGAACAGTACACAACCAGCCAGCTCGTGTTTGCATTGCTACCACATCAGCTAGCTAGATGCGACTGCTTAAGGGCTAGTCAACAAATTTTATAGCATTCTATGTTCTAGCCAAACACTTTCTCTGTATTTTGAATACTCTAAAAAACTCTATTAAATTAGAACCATGGTATTGTGTACCTGCCAACTATGAGTAAATTACTGCAATTTTTAATACTTTGGTTTTTTTGATACTTTGCTGTTAGATTTACTTTTTTTTGTTCCTAAACATTTTGTTCTACAATGTGCAGATGCTAGCCTTTCATTCATGACAAAGAAGTTGGATGAAGCATAGTTTTACCACATTGAGCTAGTTCTGGGAGTAACAAAGTCCTTGTAGCACAACTTGTATGTTTGCTAGTTCTGGGAGCTACTTCATTGGAATAATGTTGATCCTATTTGTGTTTTATATGATGTAGCAGAACTTGTAGGGCTCCTGTGATAGACTCAGGTGATAGACTTGGGCTAATACAATTGGGCTGTATGTGTGTTGTCTAATTGTAAACTTGATGTTGATCACGTTTTTATGTATGTTATATGATGTAGCAGATTGCTTCATGCTGTTATTTGAAATATTGTGTATGTTTTCTGTATTTGCATATTGAAATATGAAGAACATGACCTTGACAGTAGGGCCCCACAAACTAGAACGTCACATTTGGGACCCACTTACCAGAATTTGACAATTGGGGTGCATTAAAAAAGAGAAACAAAGGCTACGGCCCAAAAATAAAAAGGCTATAATGTTGGGCTAGGCCCATGAAATCGACAAAAAATTGACACGAAAAAATATACAGAAAGGTTGAATTGTTGGGCTCGGCCCATGTAAAACACCGAATTGGACCGGGCTGAATCTTATCAATGACCTTTTCAATTGGTCGCAATTTTTCCACGTCAGATTTCCACATAGGATCCGATGTGGCCTGGGCAGATAGCCAGTGACCAAAACAGAAGGTCGTAGAATCCATGACCTTTTGTTTTGGTCGTTGACTTCCATGACCTTATCACAAAGAAGGTCGTTAATTTTAGTTGACGACGGCCAGCTTTTGACCATCTATTTTTGGTCAAAAAAGGTCGCAAATGGAAAACAATGACCATTCAGTGACCAATAGTGATGGTCGTAAGTTGACGTATTTCTTGTAGTGTAGGATAGGACGGGGAGGAGAGTGACTCCTCCCAAACAAGGAAGAGGGTGTCATCATAGGACGCCGAGGAGGATCACCCTCCCCTGCCCCAGAAAGGCACTGCAGGGCCAAGGTGGCCCTATCCGACGACAGCTCGGACTCCACCGAGGAGTCTGAGGCTTCCAAAGAGGCTCCCCACAGGAACCCCACGGTCAAGCCCCCATCCCAAAGGTATGAATCCGAAGACTCTCCGGCCATTCACCTTAAGGTTTACTACTAACCATATGCATGTTTCTTCATATGGCAGCCCGCTGTGTGACCGCCCACTGATTGCGTATCAAAGGGGGAATCTCCGCCAGTCGAGCTAGCGGAGAGTGGGACCGCTTCATGCTCTAGACCTCCCCCGGCCATCGAGGAAACCGGGGAGGCAGTGTCCCGAAAGACCCCTTCCGGCTGGGACACGATGGTCGGGGTGATGATATCATGGCCGAGGTCAACGCCGCGGTCGCTGAAGACCAAGAGGGGGGATCCCTTTTGGCAAACAAAGAGGGGAGCCTGGTCAGTCCGAGCTATCCTCGAAGATGGTCCCGGAGGCCCCCAGGCCCCTGGAGTCATCCATTCTGACCTCCACTGATGGGGGGCGAGGCTCGGCCACTAGCGCCGTCCGCAATAGAGCAGGTCACAGCTGGGTGGCCGGACGTGATGGAGGAGGCTTTGAAAAGCTCCTCCATTGTCGAGCAACACCGCGCCCTGATGGGCGTCATTTTACAAAGTATTCAGTCCGTGAAGAGTGGAATGAAGGAGGCCTTTGGTGGCTCCTGACAGGCTTCGAGGTAAGACATGTAATATCCCTTTATAATTAGAATTTCCTATGCAAGGTCATGCAATCCTCATATATAACATCCCCCGATCCCTGGGTGAGTTTGAAATACTCAAGCAGGGATCAAGTAGTCAAAAAATGGATGTGATAGCAAAAGGTGAATCATAGCACCCGGGACTCTGGTAGGATTGAAAACTGGCACATGATCGAAAATCAATAGGTCAGGGTCTGACTTGTGTTAGCTGTTGTGCAAGCCTCATCTTCAGCGGCAACCGACAACGTGGAGTATTTGGCCGAGGTGAATCGGAAGCTCAAGAGCTCCAATGAGTATCTCTACCTTCTCAACAAGCGGTTCAACAAAGCACAAGGTAAGTACAGACTAGACTGTTTAATACCGTAGTTTTTCCTCATAAAGCGAGGTGTTTGGGGTTAACCCTAAGCGAGGAGTGCCTTATTATAACTGCAGCTCTTGTCGCGGTGGTTGAGAACCTCAAGACCGAGCTGGAAAAGGAGAAGCAAGAGGCTGAAGAGCAAAAAGCTGCCGCCGAATTGACAGTGGTGATGAATGCCAGTGAGAAGCACGAGGCCAGAGTGGCTGAAGTGCAACAAGAGCTCAAGGATGCCATCACTAATGTGAGGACGTTGAGCAGAAAAATAATGATCAGGCCACTGAGTTGTCCTCGGTGAATTTGGAGATCCAGGAGGGATCTAAACGCGGGGCGCCCGAGAAGAACATTGCCAAGTTAAGCTTATTGCAAAAGGTAAGCCGTATCTACTGCAAAGTGTCTTTGGTGGTAACTAGTTTGCTTTGCTCATGCGAGTATGGTGTTCCTCAGGTGCCTTTGTGGAACCTCCGAGGATTGTGGCGGATGCGACAAGGAATTTTGCATCCTAGGAGGGTGATGTGGAGCATAGGCTATTTTGGGCACAGTTCCAGGCGCCCGAGCACCCTCACCTGCTTAGCAACCAAATGAAGCAATTCATGGATTTGCATCGGATGGCAGAGCCGGCCATGAACAACCTCTGAATCTGGCTATGGCCTTTGGAGCCATTGCTGACTAGCTACTTCGGCTTAGTCCAGAAACTATGCAGTTTCGCGCCCCGGATTGACGCTTTGAAGCGCTCCATATGCATCGAGGGAGCTCGAATGGCCTTCGTGAAGACAGTGGTGCCCCTGGGAAGGAGCATAGCCCCCCCGAGCAGTATTTTCCCATTGTAATGGATGGTGCTCGGGCGATAGAGGACCAATGCCCAAAAGATGTAGTTTATGAATGAGCTTACTATCATGTATCAGATGACAGTTAAACTTTTGTGCTTTATGATGCGGTTTCTTTGCATGGTATATCATGCTTTTTTTGTTTATTTTGGCTCCCGTGCGGCCATTTCTTAATCTGGAAGTTACCAGTTGTCTGCTTCAGCCCCTTGTAGATGCTACCAAGGGTGTTTCGACCTCCACACTATGACCCTTACCGACATCTCGGCGCCTGGAGGAGGTAGTGCATAAGGGAAATAAGGAAATCAGACTATGTGGATTTAGTGCATTCACTTAGCCATAGGAGCTTGACTATGAGGGCTAGTGATTAGGCCCTAGCTTTTTGTGATATTCGGATGAACCGAGGTAGAGACCATTATCACTTGGTTTGTGTGAAGACCAACCCTTCGTATAACACGGCACAACCTCCATCAATTTTTAGTTTAACACTTGTCATCGGATCACCGACCAGCTCTCGCTTATTATGACAGTCAGTTTTCGGCTTTCTCTACTGTGGTACTTAACAAGACAAGCTACAAGTACAACCGCAATTGTTCTCCCTTTGCCCTCCTAGCTGAACATGCGGAACATTAGAGGGCAACCACTGGAGCCGATCAACCCAACTATTGACCCAAGACATAATCCAGAACCAATTCATATAATGCAATATCCGATACGCCACGCACATAAGATAGAAACTAGTGTTGGAGTGATGGTTGGGATGAGTTTTATAATCGAGCCCCCGGTCTATTAGCCAAGCGCATCTAAAGAAAATATGTAACGAACTAGTTTGTTTTAGGGTCAAAGAGAGAAAAAAGTTATGTGACATAAATGACTGCGACTGGTATTTATTTCTGATGAACTCATGACATCTAACCGTACAATCCGAACTGCCGAAGCAACTGTTAAGATACATTGTTTAAAAATAAATTTAAAGAGGAAAGGTTTACACAAGGCCTTTATGAGTGGTTTCATGCCCCTATTGTGCCCTGCTGCATGTCTGCACCTTTGCGTTGAGCATGGGGAGGCTCCGAGAACTGAGGTAAAGCTCTGGCCTGTTTTCTTGCCTCTCGTGCCTTGAAGGCTGGCTGAAACTTTGGCGCCACTTTGCCGAGCTGGACTTTGGCTGCCAGGGCCATTGTATAATCCTTCGTCCGGAGTGAGCGCTCCTTATTGCCATTATCCATGATGACACCCTTGGGTTCGGGCATCTTTACCTTTAGATATGCGTAATGAGGGACGAAGTTGAAGAAAGAAAATGCTATGTGGCCAAGAAGTGCATGTTAGCCGATGCGGAAAGGGACGATGTCGAAGATTAAGTCTTTGCTGCAGAAGTTGTTGGGCGAGCCGAACACTACTTCGAGAGTCACGGTGCCCGAGCAACGGGCTTCGACACCTAGGATTACTCCTTTAAAGGTGGTGTTGCTGGGTTTGATCCTTGACGGATCGATACCCATTTTCCTCACTGTATCTGAATAAATCAGATTGAGGCTATGGCCTTTGTCTAGGTGGACCCTAGTTAGGTGGTACCCATTGATAATGGGGTCAAGTACCAGGGCCGCCGATCCTCCATGACAGATGCTGGTCGGATGGTCCCTGCGGTCAAAGGTGATCAGGCATGCCGACCATGGGTTGAATTTCAAGGCCATCGGCTCAACGGCGTAGACATTTCGAAGTGCGTGCTTCCTCTCCTTCTTGGGTATGTGTGTGGCGTAGATCATGTTCACCATTTTTACCTTAGGAGGGAATTTCTTCTAGCCTCCATTGTTCAGCCCGCGAGGCTCGTCATCGTCCCTTCTGTGGGTGGCCCTTTCCATGTTCCTCGGTCATGAACTTGCCGGCCTATTTGATCAACCAATATTTATGATTCGTGTTGTCGTGGGAAACCACGTCCACATATGGGGCCATGAGCCCCTTGTGGTTCGGCAGGGGAGATGAGCACGTTGCACAAAGAGCGGAGAACATTGTGCAGCATGACAGAGATCACACAGGCAATTTTTAGCCAGGTTTGGTATGCCACGAGGCGTAAAACCCTACTCCTACTTTGGTGGAATGATGGTGGATAGTGGTGGAAACATAGTGCTTTGGCCTGGCAGGGTTGCCTCAGGACAAGGGCATCTACGCATGTATGAGTGTATAGGGGTCTGAATCCTTTCTATGCTTGCCACGAGCCTCCTTTTATAGATCAAGGGGCCACCACAATGGCAAATCAGTCATTGTGCCCTGATTAGATAGCGAATAGTGATATCATACCTAACTCTGTAGACAAGGCAGACCGCAATAAATGTGCCGCTTAGTGTCACATCATGGAATGCCCGACAAGCCTTACCGGGCTATTCTGCCACCTTCTTGTCTGTCTGCTTGACACGTTGCTGGACAGGTGTCATTTGGAGGTGATTTCCATAGGAAGTGGCTGCCATGTGGCAGAAAACAGCCAATTAGTCACTTGGGGGCTTGACACTGCACCGATCGATGACTTGTGTCACTATGAGGTGGAGCAGTTGATCCTTGGTGGGGCATTTTGCCTTCGTTGTGCCCTACAGGCCTGTCGGGACGGTCTTGATGCTTACTCTTGGAGCCACCTCGACCTTACCAGGCTTACCTACCCGGTAAGGGAGGTTTTCCCTTACTGGTGTCTTGCACCTTTGGCTTGACTTGGTCTCTTGATCTGCCCTCTGATTTCAAAAGAGCTGATCCCTTCAGCTTGGCCTTGTCTTGGATGTTGCAACCTTGCTCCTTTTGGCCTTTGCATGGTATGGGCAACAGACCCAGGGTTTGTCGCACCGACAGGAGCCCCCGACCTTGGCCCGAACTCGCTGCCGGGAGTCGTTGGGTAGGCCCTATCTAGTGCATAGGCAAGAGGGTAGGAGCTGCTTGTCCTTTGAGATCTTCTTTGCTTCTTCATTAACTTGTGCCCGGTTTAGTTTTCGGTTCTCCCGCGCGTCTCGTAACGCCAATTTTAGTGGGCCATCCTTGCAATGGCCTGTGAATGACTTTAACGCACGGGTGAGTAACTGCCAATTCACTATTCCCACCTCGCTCTTATCCTTGGGCACGTATGCTGCATGCATTGAGTGGGGTAGGTAACGGACGCATGTGGTGCGAGAGAGGGTCAAGACAGGGGCCCGGTCTTCTTAGATTGGCGGAGGAGGGCGGCGGCTACCCGTCGAGGGATCAGCCCCCAACCCCGATCGGCCTATAAAAAGGGGGGCGGGGAAGGAGCAGGAGTGTTCATCCACCCACCTCTCCTCCTCCGTCCCCCTTCTTCTCATTATGTTGAAAGGAAAGGGCCGGGGCAGGCCCCGGGCTTATGCTTGGGGTTGATGATGCTGAATGCTTGCGTTAATGTTCAGGGAGTCGAGGGTCGTGGTCATGCCTTTGCTGGGACCGGACCCCTCTCATGTCTCTGCACAGGCCTCAGGGGGGCGTGCGGGCGGCATGGTGGTAGCATCAGAGGTAGAGACTCTGGTGTGCTTGTCGCCGGGCCGCCCAGAGCTTCAATTTTAGTTAGCGGCTATGTGAGCGACACCACGCCGGAGCCCATAATGGATGCAAGGCATGTGTCGGCATTCTGGGAATGGGGGTACCCAGATTTGCCTGCCTGCAGCCCACGGCATGGCTCCATCAACGGCCTGGTACGGCCCAGCTTTGACATCGATAACTTAAGACCCTCGTGAGAGGCCAAGCGTCACGAGTAGGATGACACCAAGACCTCCAAAGGGAGCAGCCTCCTCAGGCTGGCTCCCGAGGAGCGGAGATTTCCATGCAAGCCTCACCTCACGAGGTTCGGGTGACGTGATCCATGACGACCAAGGCCAGGCGGGTGCCAGCGGGTGCAGTGTACCAGTTTCCTCTTTAGTGCTAGGAAGGCAAGCGCAGGCGCGGAGTCCCGAGGAATCAGCCAAAGGTTTCCATTCCCGTGCAACAAGATCAAGACCTCTAGGACGGCAGGACGAGGATCAGCACCGAGCCCACCACAGCGTCACGACCAGAGGCTTTTGCAGGTGAAGACTAGTTTCATCAGGATAAGATGTACTAGTTGTCTCCCTTAGAATTTGGCCATTATGGGATCCCTTCCCGCCTTCATTTGGGAAGAGGACCAAGGCCACTATAAATCGGACCTAGCCACCACCACGGTAGCGGGTTCGGGTCCATTCCACTCTCACTAGCTCACTAGCTCACTTGAGCTCAAGAACACACCTCCTGAAGTGGTTCTCCACTGTACTAGTTCATCCTCAGCCCCTCGAGGTCAATCCACCACAAAGCAGGAGTAGGGTTTTACACCGCAAGGTGGCCCGAACCTGGGTAAACTGTTGTGTCCCCTTTCCCTTGAGTTCGACAAGCTAGGCTGTGATATTAGTGAGTAAGCAGACCGGGAGGTTGAGTTCTTCGCACGCACCCTAGAGTTCGAACCTCTCAAGGGTTTGCGGAACCCGAAATCTAACATTTGGTGCGCCAGGTAGGGGTGCGTCGGAGCCTCTCTTCCGTCGGTGATTCGCCACGCTCCATAGCTTCCATGGCTGATGCACATCGAGCTCACACTGACTGTCGGGACGCCCTCGCCACCTGTGTCACTCAGGCAGCACCGGCGGGCGATGGCTGCCCTCGCCGTCCCCCGTCAGCAGTGGCGAACGTCACCACGGGCCCCGCGGACCACGAGCAGTAGGCCTCATCACTGCATCCTTCCGTACTCAAAAGATATAAGTGAAGTGAATGAGCATTCTATAAATCAACCAAGGACTATCTCATACCAGCATGGTTCATAAAAGAAAAGTGAAAACTAAATGCAAAAGACGCTCCAAGACTTGCACATATCGCATGAACGAAACGAATCCGAAAACATACCGATACTTGTTGAAGAAAGAGGGGATGCCTTCCGGGGAATCCCCAAGCTTAGACGCTTGAGTCTCCTTGAATATTTACTTGGGGTGCCTTGGTCATCCCCAAGCTTTAGCTCTTGCCTCTCTTCCATTTCCTCATATCGAGACCTCCTTGATCAAACACTTCATCCACACAAAACTTTAACAGAAAACTCGGTAAGATCCGTTAGTATAATAAAGCAAATCACTACTATAGGTACCATTTCGGACCAATTCATATTTTGTTTTTGCATTGTGTCTACTGCAATATAACTTTTCCATGGCTTAACCACAGATAGAAATTGATAGTTTCATCAAAACAAGTAAACTATGCATCAAAAACAGAATCTGTCAAAAACAGAACAGTATGTAGCAATCTGAACATTCACCATACTTCTGTACCCCAACAATTCTACAAAAATTAGGAAAAATAAAAAATGTGTACATCAAGACAGTGCAAAAGTATTCAGAACCGTTTGGCCTTCCAGTAAAAAATGTAAAATCTCGCACTCTAGCCAAAGTTTCTGTCCTGCACCGTACAAACCAACAAGCATTGTAAACATCCTAAAGGCAAACCTTGGCACATTATTTTTATAATACAATGGAATTGTACAAGGGGATAATTATTTTTGATGAAAAGTTTCTGTAATTAATATTCACAAAGTTTCTGTGAGCATGAACAAAGTTCAAGGCTAGCTCCCACTTTAACAATGCTCGTCTTTCTCACTTTCGCTTTCCTTTTTGAAAAGTTTTGGGTTCCCCTCTTTATTTTTTTTATTTTTTTAAACTTTATGAAAGCACTCAACATAAATAAACGACTCTCTAAAACTTCCGGGTTGTCCCCCTGGCAGCGCTTTCTTTAAAGCCATTAAGCTAGGCATATAGTGCTTAAGTAATGAATCCACCCGGATCCCAAGGTATATCAAAGCCAATTTTAATTAACAATGATTTGTAATTTGGTAATGAGCACAAAGTAAAATATATCATGCAACCACGAAGTCTAACTCTCTTCCTGTGCATTGGCATGTCATAAAAGAACAATTCATGCACACATAGTAAAGGCCAATGCATAGTATAAGCAGTTTCTTGCAATTCTATCGTGTTGGAAACATAGAGAGGTGGATATATAGTTACTCTCTCATAATAATTGCAAGTACGAGCAGCAAGCACATGCATATTATATTCATCAAAATTATCATGTGTAGTAGTAAAAGGAAACCCATCAATATAATCCTTAATAAGCACAAACTTCTCCGACATAGTGTAGTTGAGAGAATTCAAAAAGATAATAGGACTATCATGCGTGGGTGCAATAGCAACAATTTCATGTTTAACATAAGGAACTATAGCAAGTTCATCTCCATAAGCATAATTCATATTGGCATCTTTGCCACAAGCATAGCAAGCATCATCAAAAAGGGATATTTCAAGAGAATCAATGGGATCACACCAATCATCATAGCAATCATCCTTCGGTAAGCACGAAGGGAAATTAAACAATGTATGAGTTGAAGAGTTACTCTCATTAGAAGGTGGGCACGGGTAGCTAATCCGCTCTTCCTCCTTTTGTTATTCGCTCTCCTCATCATCTTTTTCATTCAATGAGCTCACAGTTTCATCAATTTCTTCTTCCATAGATTCCTGCAAAATATTAGTCTCTTCATGGACATCGGATAAGTCCTCAATATATGGTTTAACATAGGCATTAGAAGCATAATTATCATAACAATATCTAAGTATGGCAAAAATTTCAGGTTTGTAAAGAGTAGCATCATATGTTTCAATCAAAGAAGCAATTTCATAAGCACCCTTAAAAGCAACAAATTCTTCAATTTGTTGAACATCATAGTAATTATAAACACCCTTAGCATACAAAGATACGATTCCATTATCACTAAACTCACATTGGTAGAGAAGGTGTTTCTTAGGGTTTTCAGAACAACAAGTAACATCATATATTTCACATAAATTCCAAGCATAGCATTGCAAACGATGAATTTGATCCAGTAAAAGTTTCCCTTTTTCAGATATACAGTGTCGCACATAACAAGCATGCTCATCTAAAGATTTTCCCTCAACTAAGCTAGTTGGGGTTTTAGCACGAGCACAAAGGGATCAAAGATGATCCAAGTAAAAAGCTTTAGGAGTGTGATAGATTTTGAGTGGTTCTTCAACCATTGGTGTAGTAGGTACAACTAATTTTTTGGTATTTTGCGTTTCCTACCCATAACTAAAGATAGAAAACAACTAAGAACAGCAAATAAAAATTACTTAGTGATAAAGCAAACAAGCACACACGAGAATATTCACCCAACGCTATGACTCCCCGGCAACGGCGCCAGAAAAAGGTCTTGATAACCCACAAGTGTAGGGGATCAATTGTAGCCTCTTTCGATAAGTAAGAGCGTCGAACCCAACGAGGAGTTAAAGGTAGAACAAATATTCCCTCAAGTTCTATTGACCACTGATACAACTCTACGCACGCTTGATGTTCGCTTTACCTAGAACAAGTATGAAACTGGAAGTGCTTTGTAGGTGTTGTTGGATAGGTTTGCAAGATAATAAAGAGCACGTAAATATAAACTAGGGGTTGTTTAGATAAAGAAGCAATAAAGTAAATATAGCGAGTGTGGAAAAGTGGTGGTAGGAGTTGTGAAATTGTCCCTAAGCAATTGCCTACTTTACTAGGCCGATAGCAAGTTTTATGTGGGAGGGGCATAAGCTAACATACTTTCTCTTCTTGGATCATATGCACTTATGATTGGAACTCTAGCAAGCATCCTCAACTACTAAATATCATTAAGGTAAAACCCAACCATAGCATTAAAGCATCAAGTCCCCTTTATCCCATACGCCACAACCCCCTTACTCGGGTTTATGGTTCTGTCACTCAAGCAACCCACTATAAGCGAATCATGAACATATTGCAACACCCTACAGCGGGAGTCCCTCACGCTTGCGCGACACGGAGGGCACAATAGGACAGCAACATAACCACAAGCAAATTAAACCAATCATAGCAATTCATCAATCACCGATAGGACAACGAAAATCTACTCAAACATCATAGGATGGCAACACATCATTGGATAATAATATAAAGCATAAAGCACCATGTTCAAGTAGAGGGTATAGCGGGTTGCGGGAGAGTGGACCGCTGAATATAGATGGGAGAAAGGTGATGGAGATGTTGGTGAAGATGGCAGAGGTGTTGGTGAAGATCGCAGTGATGATGATGGCCCCCGACAGCATTCCGGCGCCACCAGAAGCAAGGGGGAGAGAGACCCATTTCTTCTTCTTCTTCCTTGTCCTTCTCCCTAGATGGGAGAAGGGTTTCCCCTCTGGTCCTTGGTCTCCATGGCATGGGAAGGGCGAGAGCCCCTCCGAGATTGGATCTGTCTCTCTGTTTCTGTGTTCCCAGATTCTGCCCTTTCACCGTTTCTTATATATCCAGAGATCCGTAACTCCGATTGGGTTGAAACCTTCACCCAGAGTTTTCTCCGAAAATTAGCTTTCTTGCGGCAAAAGAAGAGTGTCAACCACCTTATGGGGTGCCCACGAGGGTCAGGGGCGTGTCTGCCCCCCTAGGGCGCGCCCCCTGCCTCGTGGCCCCCTCGGGCACCGTCTCGCGTTGAGTTTTCTTACCAAAAATCTAAAATATTCCAAAAATGATCTCCGTCCGTTTTTATCCCGTTTGGACTCCTTTTGATATGGGGTTTCTGTGAAACATAAAACATGCAACAAACAGGAACTGGCACTGGGCACTGGATCAATATGTTAGTCCCAAAGATAATATAAAAAGTTGCCAAAAGTATATGAAAGTTGTAGAATATTGGCATGGAACAATAAAAAATTATAGATACGATGGAGACGTATCATGGTGCACTGGCCGAAGATAAAGATCATCGAGATGGCCACTAGACCGCCCCCAACTGGAAAGGAGCACAGGCGCCCGGAGCAGTACTTCTCCGCTGTTATGGACGGTGCTCGGGTCGTGGAGGCATTGTGTTCCAAGGATGTAATCCTTGAGTAGTTGCTTCCTGATGTATTAAACTGTGATTTGAACCTTTATGTGTTACTATGCATTTGTTAATGTATGGTTATATCATACTTATTTTCGCTTATGTTAATTTTGACTCTTGTGCGGCCTTTTTTATTCTGAAAGTTACCAGTCGTCGGCTTCAGCCCCCATGTAGATGCTATGAGAGGTGTTCCATTCTCCGAACTATAACCCTTAGCCGACATCTTGGTGCCCGGAGGCGGTAGTGTAGGAGGAGAACAAGGCAATCAGACTATGCGGCTTTATGACATTCACTTTGTCGTGGGAGCTTGACTGCGGGGGCTGATGACCAGCCCCCAGTGTCGGAGAATGCGAGGCGGACCCAAAGGTTAGGCATCAGTCCACGTGATTTGTGCAAGGACAAATCCTTCGTGTTACACGGTCTAATTGCCAATGATTTGGGGTTTGATACCAGTCGTCGGATCGCTGACCAGTTCGCGCTTATTACGACAGTCAGTTTTCGGCTTTCTCCATTGATGTACTTAACTGAACTAGGCGGAAGTACAATCATTATGGTTCTCCCTTTACCTTCTTAGCCGAACATGTGGAACATAAGAAGGTAAGAACAGGAGTGAGGCAACCAAACTATTGACCCAAGACATAATTCGTAACTGATGCATATAGTGCAATATCCAAGACATCGGATACGTTTAGAAAGTTAGGTGCCGGACTTAGTATGCGGGGCAAGCGGTACGGTCGAGCCCCCGGTCTATTAGCCGATTTGCATGTGGGGGCGGATATATGCCAGACGGGTTTTAAGGCAAAATCAAAGAGCGTGGAAGAAAGAGCGTAGTAAACAATTTTATAAGAACCTGAAAAGGCTTGCTTTTATTTCCCATGGGCTCATGACATTTACTCGTACAATTCAAACTGCCGAACACAGCATCAGAAAGTATAAGTTCCCTTTAAAAAAGGAAGAAAATAAATTTACAGATGAAAGGTTTATGTAGCGCCTCGATGCGTGGGTTAACTCCCGAACTATGCCCTACTGCACGTCTGCGCCTTTGCTTCTGTTGAAGAGAGCAACTCCATGGGTTGACTATCCATTGGTGGGTCCTTGAAAAGGAGGGTTCAAAAGGTCACTGCATTGGTGTGGCTTGATGCCGGATGGGTCCTAGATGGTACATGTTCATCGTTCGAAGATGTATTGTTCCAAGGTGCGGTCGAGCCAAACTCTTGGTTGTTAAACCCCATAGTTGTCCATGGTATTTTGAGAGCGAAGTTGTGTATCGAGGTATGTGATGTGCTACTGTGGTGGGCAGGCCATGGGGGCATATTCCTATATGCGTCGAATGTAGGGAGGCCCCTTGCCGGAGATAGGTCCTGTGCTTGCTTGGTTGACTCACGCACCTTAATGGCGAGCTGGCACTTCGGTCCTTCATATTCGGCTGCTAAGGCCGCAGTGTCTTCCTCCGTCCAAAGAGAGCGCTTTGTGTTGTCATTGACTATGACGAAGCCTCTAGGTTCGGGCATCTTCGGTTTGAAGTAAGCATAGTGGGGGACGGTGTTGAAACGGGCGAATGCCGTTTGGCCCAGGAGGGTGTGATACCCGCTGCGGAAGGGGGCAATGTCGAAGATCAAGTCTTCGCTCGGAAAGTTATCTGGAGAGCCAAATACTACTTCAAAGTGAGAGTGCCCGAGCAATGAACTTTGATGCAGGGGATTACCCCCTTGAAGGTGGTGTTACTGGGTTTAATCCTTGATGGGTCAATTCCCATTTTCCTTGATGTGTCTTCATAGATCAGGTTGAGGCTACTGCCACCATCCATAAGGACTCTAGTAAGGTGGTAGCTGATACGTCTCCAATGTATCTATAATTTTTGATTGTTCCATGCTATTATATTACCCCTTTTGGATGTTTATGGGCTTTATTTTACACATTTATATCATTTTTGGGACTAACCTACTAATCGGAGGCCCAGCCCGTATTGTTGTTTTTTTGCCTATTTCAGTATTTCAAAGAAAAGGAATATCGAACGGAGTCCAAACGGAATGAAACCTTCGGGAGCGTGATTTTTGGAACGAACGTGATCCAAAGGACTTGGAGTGAAAGCCGAGAAGCAGCCGAGGCGGCCACGAGGGTGGAGGGCGTGCCCACCACTACAGGGCGCGCCCCCTGTCTCGTGGGCCCCTGGGGCGACCACCGACCTACTTCTTCCTCCTATATATACCCACGTACCCCGAAAACATCCAGGGAGCCACCGAAAAACAATTTCCACCACCGTAACCTTCTGTATCCGCGAGATCCCATCTTGGAGCCTTCATCGGCGCTCCGCGGAGGGGGAATCAACCACGGAGGGCTTCTACATCAACACCATAGCCCCTCCGATGAGTTGTGAGTAGTTTACCACAGACCTTCGGGTCCAGACACTACAAAAAAATACACTTCCGTGATGATACGTGTTTGTCACAGTAGGTCGCGTTTTTTGTCATGCATGTACATCCATGACGATTTTATGACAGAATCAAGATAGTCATACCTGTGCTGTCGTAGAAGTGTTCCATGACATTACCAAAATTATCATCACGGAAGTGTCCACTTCCATGACAATAAATCGCGCGTCACAGAAGTGCTTTTGTCAAGGGTGACCGACATGTGGCATCCACCGTAACGGAACGCCGTTAAGCTATCGGGTCCGGTTTTGGATCTGATAACCCGTTAACAGCCCGGACCAATGGGGATTTTCCATGTGTAAAATCATCATTGGCCGCAGGAAACACGTGTTGCCTCACCGTTGGGACAGATGTCATCCACTCATTGGATAGGAGGCGCCTATGATAGGTCGACATGTGGCACGGCCCAACAGTGGCCCATTCTGGTGAAAAAGGCCGGCCCAGTAAAAATTAGCAGGCCAGCCCATATAAGGCCTACTTGTGTCAGGTCCATTTAAGCCCACGGCCCATACAAAATGTGCCAATTCGACCCATCAACGGCCTGTTAAAGATTTGACACCATTGCAGCCCATCGTCAGTTCGAGCCCGTTAATAGCCCGTGATACGTCCATTTTGCATCATGCTTTTATGTCAGTATTTATTGCATTATGGGCTGTTATTACACATTATATCTCAATACTTATGGCTATTCTCTCTTATTTTACAAGGTTTACCATGAAGAGGGGGAATGCCGGCAGCTAGAATTGTGGCTGGAAAAGGAGCAAACATTGGAAACCTATTCTGCACAACTCCAAAAGTCATGAAACTCCACGAAACAACTTTTTGGATTTAATAAGAATTTATGAGGGAAAGAAATAGGCCAGCGGGCCCACACCCTGTCCAGGAGACAGGGGGCGCCCCCCTGTAGGGCGCGGCCTCCTATCTCCTGGGCCCCCTGGTGGGCCTCCGGCGTCCATCTTCTGCTATATCATCACTTCTACCCTGGAAAAAATGGTGGGCAAGCTTACAGGACGAAACTCCGCCGCCACGAGGCGGAACCTTGGCGGAATCAATCTAGGGCTCTGGCGGAGCTGTTCTGCGGGGACACTTCCCTCCGGGAGGGGGAAATCATCACCAACGTCATCACCAACGATCCTCTCATCGGGAGGGGGTCAATCTCCATCAACATCTTCACCAGCACCATCTCCTCTCAAAACCCTAGTTCATCTCTTGTATCCAATCTTGTATCAAAACCACAAATTGGTACCTGTGGGTTGCTAGTAGTGTTGATTACTCCTTGTAGTTGATGCTAATTGGTTTACTTGGTGGAAGATCATATGTTCAGATCCTTTATGCATATTATTACTCCTCTGATTATGAACATGAATATGCTTTGTGAGTAGTTACGTTTGTTCCTGAGGACATGGGTGAAGTCTTGCTATTAGTAGTCATGTGAATTTGGTATTCGTTCGATATTTTGATGAGATGTATGTTGTCTTTCCTCTAGTGGTGTTATGTGAACGTCGACTACATGACACTTCACCATTATTTGGGCCTAGAGGAAGGCATAGGGAAGTAATAAGTAGATGATGGGTTGCTAGAGTGACAGAAGCTTAAACCCTAGTTTATGCGTTGCTTCGTTAGGGGTTGATATGGACCCATATGTTTAATGTTGTGGTTAGGTTTACCTTAATACTCCTTTTTGTAGTTGCGGATGCTTGCAATAGGGGTTAATCATAAGTGGGATGCTTGTCCAAGTTAGGGCAGTACCCAAGTGCCGGTCCACCCACATATCAAATTATCAAAGTACCGAACGCGAATCTTATGAACGTGATGAAAACTAGCTTGACGATAATTCCCAATGTGTCCTCGGGAGCTCCTTCTTCATTATTAGAATTTGTCCAGGCTTATCCTTTGCTACATAAAGGATTGGGCCACCTTGCTGCACTTTATTTACTTTATTTACTTTTTGCTCGTTACTATTTATCTTATCACAAAACTATCTATCACCTACTATTTCAGTGCTTGCAGAGAAAACCTTACTGAAAACCGCTTATCATTTCCTTCTGCTCCTCGTTGGGTTCGACACTCTTACTTATCGAAAGGACTACGATAGATCCCCTACACTTGTGGGTCATCAAGACTCTTTTCTGGCGCCGTTGCCGGGGAGCGTAGCGCTTTTGGTGAGTGGAACTTGGTAAGGAAACATTTATATAGTGTGCTGAAATTTTCTGTTACTTGTCACTATGGAAACTAATCCTTTGAGGGGCTTGTTTGGGGTATCTTCACCCCAACCAGAAGAGCAAAGAGATGCTCCTCAACCTACTGAACTTTATGAAAATATTCACTTTGAGATTCCTTCGGGTATGATAGAAAAACTGCTAGCTAATCCTTTTGCAGGAGACGGAACATTGCATCCCGATTTACACCTTATCTTTGTGGATGAAGTTTGTGGATTATTTAAGCTTGCAGGTATCCCGATGATGTTGTCAAAAGGAAGGTCTTCCCTTTATCTTTGAAGGGAGATGCAATGACATGGTATAGGCTATGTGATGATACGAGATCTTGGAATTATAAGCGATTGAAGTTGGAATTTCACCAGAAGTTCTATCCTATGCATCTTGTTCATCGTGATCGTAATTACATATATAATTTCTGGCCTCGCGAAGGAGAAAGCATCGCTCAAGCTTGGGGGAGGCTTAAGTCAATGTTGTATTCATGCCCCAATCATGAGCTCTCTCGGGAAATGATTATTCAGAATTTTTATGCTCGGCTTTCTCTTGATAATCGCAACTTGCTCGATACTTCCTGTGCTGGTTCCTATATGCTGAAGACTATTGATTTCAAATGGGACTTATTGGAAAGAATTAAACGCAACTCTGAAGATTGGGGTTCCGACGATGGTAAGGAGTCAGGTATGACACCTAAGTTCGATTGTGTTAAATCTTTTATGGATACCGATGCTTTCCGTGGATTTAGCTCTAAGTATGGACTTGACTCTGAGATAGTAGCTACTTTTTGTGAAACTTTTGCTACTCACGTTGATCTCCCTAAAGAGAAGTGGTTTAAATATAATCCTCCTGTTGAAGTGAAAGTAGTTGCACCTATTACAGTCGAAGAAAAGACTATTACATATAGTGATCCTATTATTCCTACTGCTTATGTCGAAAAACCTCCTTTTCCTGTTAGGATAAAAGATCATGCTAAAGCTTCGACTGTTGTTCGTAAGAGTAATACTAGGACCTATACACCTCCTGAGCAAATTAATGTTGAACCTGGTATTGCTATGATTAAAGATCTCTTGGATGAGGACTTAGATGGGCATGTTATCTCTTTCTTGGGTGAAACTGCTAATATTGCTAGACCCGATACTAAGACACGTAGACCTGTTGTAGGCACGCCTGTTATTTCTGTTAAAATAGGAGATCATTGTTATCATGGCTTATGTGATATGGGTGCTAGTGCTAGTGCGATACCTTATGATCTTTATAAAGAAATTATGCACGATATTGCACCTGTTGAATTAGAAGACATTGATGTTACTATTAAGCTTGCTAATAGGGACACCATTAAACCTATTGGGATTGTTAGAGATGTTGAAGTCTTGTGTGGGAAGATTAAATACCCTGCTGATTTTCTTGTTCTTGCTTCCCCACAAGATGATTTTTGTCCCATTATTTTTGGTAGACCCTTCTTGAATACTGCTAGTGCTAAGATTAATTGTAAAAGGAAGGTCGTCACTGTTGGCATAGATGGTATGTCTCATGAGTTCAATTTTGCTAAGTTTAGTAGACAACCTCGTGAAAGGGAACCACCTAGTAAGGATGAAATTATTGGTCTTGCTTCCATTGTTGTTCCTCCAACTGATCCGTTAGAACATTATTTGTTAGACCATGAAAACGATATGTTTATGAAGGAAAGGGAAGAAATAGATGAAGTGTTCCTTAAACAAGAACCTATGCTAAAACATAACCTTCCCGTTGAAATTCTTGGGGATCCCCCTCCACCCAAGGGTGATCCCGTGTTTGAACTCAAACCCTTACCTGATAATCTTAAGTATGCTTATCTTGATGAAAAAGAAATATATCCTATTATTATTAGTGCTAACCTTTCAGAGAAAGAAGAAGAAAGATTATTGAAAACTCTGAAGAAGCACCGAGCTGCTATTGGATATACTCTGGATGATCTTAAGGGCATTAGTCCCACATTATGTCAACACAAAATTTCAGTGGAGAAAGATGCCAAACCAGTTAGAGATCCTCAAAGACGATTAAATCCCAAAATGAAGGAAGTGGTAAGAAAGGAGATACTAAAGCTCCTTGAGGCAGGTATTATTTATCCCGTTGCTGATAGTGAATGGGTAAGCCCTGTCCATTGTGTCCCTAAAAAGGGAGGTATTACCGTTGTTCCTAATGATAAAGATGAATTGATCCCGCAAAGAATTATTACAGGTTATAGGATGGTAATTGATTTCCGTAAGTTAAATAAAGCTACTAAGAAAGATCATTACCCTTTACCTTTTATTGATCAAATGCTAGAAAGGCTATCCAAACACACACATTTTTGCTTTCTAGATGGTTATTCTGGTTTCTCTCAAATACCTGTGTCAGCGAATTATCAATCTAAAACTACTTTTACTTGCCCTTTTGGTACTTTTGCTTATAGACGTATGCCTTTTGGTTTATGTAATGCACCTGCTACCTTTCAAAGATGCATGATGGCTATATTTTCTGATTTTTGTGAAAAGATTTGTGAGGTATTCATGGATGACTTCTCCGTCTATGGATCCTCTTTTGATGATTGTTTGAGCAACCTTGATCGAGTTTTGCAGAGATGCGAAGACACTAGTCTCGTCCTGAATTGGGAAAAGTGTCACTTTATGGTTAATGAAGGCATTGTCTTGGGGCACAAGATCTCCGAGAGAGGTATTGAAGTTGATAAAGCCAAAGTTGATGCTATTGAAAAGATGCCATGTCCCAAGGACATAAAAGGTATAAGAAGTTTCCTTGGTCATGCCGGCTTTTATAGGAGGTTCATTAAGGACTTTTCTAAAATCTCTAGGCCTCTGACTAATTTATTGCAAAAAGATATTCCTTTTGTCTTTGATGATGATTGTGTAGAAGCATTTGAAACACTTAAGAAAGCTTTGATCACTGCACCTATTGTTCAGCCACCTGATTGGAATTTACCTTTTGAAATTATGTGCGATGCTAGTGATTATGCTGTAGGTGCTGTTTTAGGGCAAAGAGTCGATAAGAAATTGAATGTTATCCAGTATGCTAGTAAGACTCTTGATACTGCCCAGAGAAATTATGCTACTACTGAAAAAGAGTTCTTAGCAGTTGTGTTTGCATGTGATAAGTTTAGACCTTATATTGTTGATTCCAAAGTTACTATTCACACTGATCATGCTGCTATTAAATATCTTATGGAAAAGAAAGATGCTAAGCCTAGACTCATTAGATGGGTTCTCTTGCTCCAAGAATTTGACTTGCATATTATTGATAGAAAGGGAGCTGAGAACCCCGTTGCAGACAACTTGTCTAGGTTAGAGAATGTTCTTGATGACCCACTGCCTATTAATGATAGTTTTCCTGATGAACAATTAGCGGTTGTCAATGCTTCTCGTACTGCTCCTTGGTATGCTGATTATGCTAATTACATTGTTGCTAAATATATACCGCCTAGTTTCACATACCAGCAAAAGAAAAAGTTCTTTTATGATTTAAGACATTACTTCTGGGATGATCCACACCTTTATAAAGAAGGAGTAGATGGTATTATTAGACGTTGTGTGCCTGAGCCTGAACAAGAACAAATCCTACGCAAGTGTCACTCTGAATCCTATGGAGGACACCACGCTGGAGATAGAACTGCACACAAGGTACTACAATCTGGTTTTTATTGGCCTACTCTCTTCAAAGATGCTCGTAAGTTTGTCTTATCTTGTGATGAATGTCAAAGAATAGGTAACATTAGTAGACGTCAAGAAATGCCTATGAATTATTCTCTTGTTATTGAGCCGTTTGATGTTTGGGGCTTTGATTATATGGGACCTTTTCCTGCCTCCAATGGTTATAAACATATTCTAGTTGCTATTGATTACGTTACTAAGTGGGTAGAAGCTATTCCAACTAGTAATGCTGATCATAACACTTCTATTAAAATGCTTAAAGAAGTTATTTTTCTGAGGTTTGGAGTCCCTAGATATCTTATGACTGATGGTGGTTCACACTTTTTTCATTGTGCTTTCCATAAGATGCTCGCTAAGTATGATGTCAATCATAGAATCGCATCTCCTTATCACCCGCAGTCCAGTGGTCAAGTAGAGTTGAGCAATAGAGAGCTCAAATTAATTTTGCAAAAGACTATGAATAGATCTAGAAAGAATTGGTCCAAAAAACTTGATGATGCATTATGGGCCTATAGAACTACATACAAAAATCCTATGGGCATGTCTCCATATAAGATGGTTTATGGAAAAGCATGTCATTTACCTCTTGAACTTGAACATAAAGCATATTTGGCTATTAAGGAGCTCAATTATGATTTCAAACTTGCCGGTGAGAAGAGGTTGTTTGATATTAGCTCACTTGATGAATGGAGAACCCAGGCCGGATTCGATGCGCCAGGTGTCCGCCAGTTATTTGCCGTCGTTTCCATGTCATTTGCTTGCGTGTTGCATTTTATCATGTCATCATGTGCATCTCATTTTGCATACGTGTTCGTCTCATGCATCCCAGCATTTTCCCCGTTATCCGTTTTGCAATCCGGCACTCCTATGTCCTTCGGCGTTCCCCTTTTGTCTCTCGTTGTGAGCGGGTGTTAAACGTTCTCGGAATGGACCGAGTCTTGCCAAGTGGCCTTGGTATAGCACCGGTAGACCGCCTGTCAAGTTTCGTGCCATTTGGAGGTCGTTTGATACTCCAACGGTTAACCGCGTAGCCCGAGACCCCCCTTTCTCTTTGCAGCCCAACACCCCTCCAAAGTGGCCCAAAACCCATCTAACTCCCCTCCATGCTCTCGGTCGTTCGATCATGATCGTGTGGGCGAAAACTGCTCCTCTTTTGGACTCTCCTAGCTCCCAGAATCTATAAATATGCCCCTCCCCCCGAATTTCGCGGATGAATCCTTCCTGAAACCCTAGCAAACTCCTCCCCGCGCCGCCGGACGCGTCCGCCCACCGACGGACATGTCCTCCTCGCCGCCACAGCCAACCCGTGAGCGCCACGTCAGCCCGCCTCTCTCTCCTCCGCCGCTGCGGCCAACGGAGCCCATTCGGGGCTCGTGCGGGCCCGATCCCGCGCCCGCCTCCGCCCGGCGCGCCACCGCATGTCCCGCCGCCGCACGGACCCGCGCGCCCCGCCGCCGTTCGCCGCCGCCGCCCGGCCGTGCCTCGCCCCGGCCGGACCGCGCCGCTGCCTCGACCGCCGCCGCCCCCGCGGAGATCTCCGACCCCGCCAGCGCGTCTCCATGTTGTCTTGCCGGCGCGCCACGCCGCCCGACCTCCCCCCGCCGCCGCCGCGGAGCTCCTGAGGCCAGAGCCCGAGCTCGCTGCCCGCTGGACCTCCCCGCCCCACCGCGCTCCACCGTCGCCCTGCCGGGATCCGGCCGGATCCGGCCAGATCCGGCCCGGAGAGCCCCTTCCCAGACCTCCTTGACCTCCTCCGGTCATCTCCCTGGTCGTTGTCAACTTCTCCGGCAAACCTCGGGCTGCGTGCCCGGAACCCTGGTCCATTTCGCGAGGTGATTATTTTGCTGTCCCTGAGATTTCTGACATTTTCATGCCATGTTCATCGCATCA
This sequence comes from Triticum aestivum, assembly GCF_018294505.1. Lineage (NCBI taxonomy): Eukaryota > Viridiplantae > Streptophyta > Magnoliopsida > Poales > Poaceae > Triticum > Triticum aestivum. The sequence goes on along the minus strand of NC_057798.1, from coordinate 288,545,410 downwards.
TATCTCTGCATCCGTAGCTCCGTTTCGTGTGTGTAATATGTCAAATTGTTTGTCTCAACGAGTACCTCATTTCCTTCTGTTGCGTCATGTTCATTTGAGTTCATCTTGATGCCTGAATCATCGTTGCAAGAGTCTTAGGTGATGTTAATCTACTGAAACTGTTATAACATGCTCATTTGTCATTTTTGCCATGATTGATGTATGCACCCTTTAAGGTTGATGTCTACATGTGTTTTGATCTATGCCATGTATTGTTTACAGAGGTGCTTACCATGTATTTTTGTGATCAACGTCGTGACTAGCACAAGCATGTAAACTAGGCTTCGTGATGTTGCTGATTTTAGTCCCTGTTCTGCTATTATTTTGATGCCATGTAAACATGATGCTACAGAGAGATCCATGCTTATTTTGAGATACTTCAGTAAGGATGTTTTGAACATTTGGTTATTGTCTATCCATTCATGCCCCTGTTTGAAATTATGGAGTAGTCTAGCATGTCATTTACTTGCTCTACTTTTGCTACAAAATGTTTCCTGGCAGATTGTTTACATGTTATTCAATTTTGCCAAGGTTGTTGTAGTTGATCCTTACATGCTATGAACTTGTTATTGCCTTGGTTTGTTTCATAAACATGTATTCTTGCTGATTATATGCTTATCTTGTCATGCAATGACTTGTGGTGAGTGAATCCAGCTTGTTAAGTAGGGTACTTGCTGTTGCTGTTTTGCTAGGCTGAATCTGTTATTTCGTGATGCTATGTAAACCTGCTGCTACAAGTCATTCTATGCATAATATGTAGATGTTCACTAAGGGTGTTTTGTTATATATGTCATGCTCTATCCATCCATGCCCCTGATTGCATTTATAGTTTGCTGTAGATTGTTCATATCTTGCTCCAAAGTTGCTAAATAATGTTGCTGTCAGCCTGTTAACATTAAGTTCAGTTGTTGCCATCATTGTTGTTAGTGATCCATGTACCCTATGAACTGCTCTTCCCATGCTTAGCTTCATAAATATGCCTTCTTAATGTTGGTTGCCTTGCCATGCCATGTATTGCTCTGTGGTGAGTGGTACAATCTCACCAACATGCCTACTTGTCATTGTTCCTGCCATGTATGAATCTGTATTATAAGTTGCTATGTTTACATGGGTGCCATCATTTCTTCTGATCCTTTTTGGCTCATGGTCAGTAAAGGACATTTGATCTATGCATTTAGTAGGTTCATACCATGCCTTTGTTTGCCATGATAAGTTCCTTTAACATGTTGTTTGATAGCTCTAAACATTGCAACCTGATGTTATTTTCTGCTAAGTCTGAACTGATATTATTTGCAATCTTACCATGTGTGTTTGAGCATGTTCTAGTGATTTCTGGAGATAGCTCAGTGTTCATGTTTTGTTAAGCTCTACCTGTACATCAGGCCCATGCCTTTTATTTTCATATTGGAGTGTTGTAGCATATTGTTTTGATGCTTGCAAGATGCCTAGTTGCTGTTTTGGACAGATTGTTGCTATATCAAGTTTGGAGTGTATGTGTTGAACCGTTTTGAGTGTGCTCTATATGAAACTTGCTTGATTTTGCTTGTAGTTTCATATTATCATGTTGAATCCTTGTTTTGAGGTGTTTGCTTGATGTTTGTATGCATTTTGCATCAATGCCATGTTTAACTTGTTTTTGCTCATATCTTCTAGGCCGTAGCTCCGAATTAAATGAACTTTATATGTAACTTGACTAGAATCTCGTGTAGATCATCCTGGTGCATCTTAACTTGCTGTTTAACAACTTGAACATAAGGTTTATTCATATCTGGACCTATTTCGAAATATGCATATGAGGACTTACTGGAATTGTTATATGTTGTTCCCGGCCTCATTTAAACTTGTTTTGATGTGTTGCTCTTGTTTGCATCATCTCTTGCCATGAGTAGCTTCATATAGCTTTGTCATGCATCATGCTTGTTTGTGCATCATGTCATGTTCATGTGTGGTGTGTTTACTATGTTGTGTGCTTCTTCTCGATAGTTCCCATTTCGTTGCGATCGTGAGGATTCGTTCGTCTATGCTTGGTTCGTCTTCGTGGCTTCATCTTCTTCATGGACTCGTTCTTCTTCCTTGCGGGATTTCAGGCAAGATGACCGCTGCCCTGGATCTCACTACTATCATTGCTATGCTAGTTGCTTCGTTCTATCGCTATGCTGCGCTACCTATGATTTACTCTTCAAGCCTCCCAGATTGCCATGAACCTCTAACCTTTGACACCCTTCCCAGCAAACTGTTGTTTGGCTATGTTACCGCTTTGCTCAGCCCTCTTATAGCGTTGCTAGTTGCAGGTGAAGTTGAAGATTGCTCCATGGTGGACAGGATTTTGTTGGGATATCACAATATCTCTTATTTAATTAATGCATCTATATACTTGGTAAAGGCTGGAAGACTCGGCCTTATGCCTGGTGTTTTGTTCCACTCTTGCCGCCCTAGTTTCTGTCATACCGGTGTTATGTTCCCGGATTTTGCGTTCCTTATGCGGTTGGGTGATTTATGGGACCCCCTTGACAGTTCGCTTTGAATAAAACTCCTCCAGCAAGGCCCAACATTGGTTTTACCATTTGCCTCACCACCACCTACTTTTCCCTTGGGAGTCGCTCTCTCGAGGGTCATCTTTATTTCAGCCCCCCCCCCCCGGGCCAGTGCTTGTCTAAGTGTTGGTCCGAACTAGAGCCCTTTGCAGCGCCCCCTCAGGGAAACTTGAGGTCTGGTTTTAGTTGTACGGATTGCTCATCCGGTGTTGCCCTGAGAACGAGATATGTGCAGCTCCTATCGGGATTGTCGGCGCATCGGGCGGTCTTGCTGGTCTTGTTTTACCATTGTCGAAATGTCTTGTAAACCGGGATTCCAAGTCTGATCAGGTCTTCCTGGGAGAAGGTATATCCTTCGTTGATCGCGAGAGCTTATCATGGGCTAACTTGGGACACCCCTGCAGGGTATAATCTTTCGGAAGCCGTGCCTGCGGTTATAGGCAGATGGGAATTTGTTAATGTCCGATTGTACATAACTTGACACCAGATCCGAATTAAAACGCATCAACCGCGTGTGTAGCCGTGATGGTCTCTTTTCGGCGGAGTCCAGGAAGTGAACACAGTCTTTGGGTTATGTTTGACGTAAGTAGGAGTTCAGGATCACTTCTTGATCATTGCTAGTTTCACGACCGTTCTGCTTGCTCTCTTGTCGCTCTTATTTGCGTATGTTAGCCACCATATAGGCTTAGTCGCAGCTGCAGCCTCACCACTTTACCCCTTCCTTTCCCACTAAGCTTTGCTAGTATTGATACCCATGGTAACGGGATTGCTGAGTCCTCGTGGCTCAAAGATTACTACAACAACAGTTGCAGGTACAGGTTTCGCGAAGATCATGACGCGAGAGTGATGTTTGCTTGCTTTCGAGTTCTGCTTCTGCTTCTTCTTCGATCAGGGGATAGGTTCCAGGTCGGCAGCCTGGGCTAGCATGGTGGATGTCGTTTGAGTTTCTGTTTGTGTTTCATCCGTAGTCGGATGATGCTATTGTGTATGATGTATTGTTGTATTCATGTGGCTTTGTATGCCTTTTGTATGTATCCCATCTATTATGTGATGTTGATGTAATGATATCCACCTTGCAAAAGCGTTTCAATATGCGGGTCTATCCTTTGTGGGACCTTCGAGTTCCTTTTGGATAGGGTCGCATATTGGGCATGACAAGTTGGTATCAGAGCCTCGACCGACCCTAGGAGCCCCTTGATTGATCGTGTAGTTTGGCCGTTGTTGAGTCTAGAAAAAAATTATTCTCGGAGTCTAGTTATATCGGAGAGTAGGAATTCTTTTCACTCCTCTGCCCCTTCATCGCTCTGGTCAGGAATCTTGACGTAGGTGTTTTGAATTACTCCTATTCCCCTTCAAAAAATATTTAGGATCACACAGTGGGTTTTCGGTCGTTGTTCCTCAGCTCTTTTCATCCAGTGCATTTCTCGTCAAGTCGACTCGAGCCTCTTCATCTTTGCAAATTCAATCCTCAGTTGTCTTATTTTCCCACCCGCCCACCCTTCTTCTCTCGGAACCGGAGTCCGTAATCGAGTATCCATCCTACTCGTGTGAAGCCTTTGCTTCTTCCCATTTTCAACTGGTGTCTTCTTTCAAGATATTCGTCGATTCTCCCGTCCAAGTTGCCTTTGTTTTTCCCGCCCTCCCACCCTTTTCTTCCCGGAGTCTGAGTCTGTTTCGAGCAATCAATTTCATTCGTACGGAGCCTCTTCAGTCTTTCCTCAATTATTTCAATCGGTGAATTCTTGTCTCATTCGTCATTCTTCATCTCTTGTTCTTTTCCGGTGGATTCAATTTTAATTTTCGGTAGTATTTATATTCTTTTCCTTGGTTCAAGTGCTCTCCTTGCTCGTTTGCCTCTCGCCATTCAATCATTCCGGAGTTCGCAAGACATCTCAGGAGATCCGTCTATGTTCCAATTAATTCGAGGTTGTCACCTCATTCAAATATTTCAATTGTTCCGGTGCATCATCTATCTCTTCAACAATCCTTTTCCGACGGTGAATTTCTCTTCAGTGGGCCCTAACCCACAGGTTTTTTCCCAGGATCTTACCTGACTCTCCTAATTCCCCCGGAGTTATTCTCAATTCTTTTCAAGTTTGACATAAGTATGAATTTCATCAGTCAGTTGCCTTCTCCAAGATCTCGTTCAAATTCTTTTCATTGGTTGCTCAACCCCTTCTTTTTTCATTCTCCCAGAGTATCTCAGTAATTTTGGTGTTGTTTCTCATCGTCATTTGTAGATCGAAGAAGAGTTTTTCCTCTAAATCTTGTTCGTTCTCTCGAAGATTCGTGGTTCTAACTTCATATCATCCTCTCGAATTATTTCAGTTTGTCAGATATTCTTTCTTACCTATCCGGAGTATTTCAGGAGTTGATTTCTGTTTTGCTTCACCGGAGGCCATCGTTCTAGAAGAATTCTTCGTCCTCATGTTTCAGCTACCGTTATCCAATTATCCCGGTGCTCCGTTCAAGTGTTTTTTTAGTCATCTCATGATCTCCTTGTCCTTTTGCATCTAAATCCCCTCTAGCTTATTTGTTCTAATTTTTCCTGGTGATTCATTCTCTTTCATCAATCATTTTCTAATTCTTACGGCGGTTCATTCACATTCTTTTCCTTTGTTATCGTATCAATCCATTCGTTCTTTCCAATTCTACCGGTGGTTCATGAAGACCTTCTCAAGTTTGCGTTATGTCACTTCTCAATCCTTTTCAAGAAGAATAAGTAGTATGCAAAAATCCATTGTTTGTCATCAATTTAATTTGATGAAGGATAAGCATACAATAAATCTTATTCTTATTGCGTTCAAGTAAATAACCCTTTTCTTCGGAGTTTGTTCTTGATGAATAAATTCTAGTTCCAAGTGTTTCCCATCTTTTTTTTTCGGAGTTCATTTTCCTCAGCCATTTCGTCGGAACCCCCATCGAAATCATCGCAAGATTTAATTTTATTCTTTCTTCCTTCATTCTATCTCATCATCCTTTTATTACCGGAGTTCTTCATGGTGGTTCTTCATGATTTAATTCATTCTTTCAAGAGTTCATCAAGATCTTGTTGGTGGAGTTCAAGTATCTTTCCTTCTTGCTTTTCGAAGTGCAATTAATTCTCCGAATTCTTTTGAAGTGGAGCTTTGCATTTCTTCGTTCTTCTAAGCTATCCAATCATTTCCGGTTGTGGCCGGTTATCACCTTATGAACTTGAGATGTTACCTATAAGTCCACGACAAGCTTATTCTTTTCGTTGTTGATTTTCTCAACAACTCCATTTAACCTTTCCTTCTAAGTTCTTTTCATTCAATTCTTTCAATTCTTCCGGAGGTTTTGTGTTGTTCCTCGTCAAGTATCTTTCCATCCTCTCAAGCTCGTGTTCTATTCATCCATGTTTCAGCCGGAGTGCTGCCTAAATCATTTCAGTCTTATTCGTTTTTTTATCTCGTTCTAACCGGAGTGGTTTCATAGTCTATCTGATTCCGTGAGTTTTCGATTCTCGTCATTCTCGTCGTTCCTCTCTTCTTCTCAAGGACTCTCGATTCTTTGCTTCTTCTCTAGAGTTCTTGTTTCACCTCATCCCTTTTCTCTTCCGTCTCGGTCCTAAGATCTCGGGATGAGATCTCTTGTTAGTGGAGGAGTGTTGTAACGCCCTGGATTCGATGCGCCAGGTGTCTTCCAGTTATTTGTCGTTGTTGCCATGTCATTTGCTTGCATGTTGCATTTTATCATGTCATCATGTGCATCTCATTTTGCATATGTGCTCGTCTCATGCATCTGAGCATTTTCCCCGTTATCCATTTTGCAATCCGGCACTCCTATGTCCTTCGGCGTTCCCCTTTTGTCTCTCGTTGTGAGAGGGTGTTAAATGTTCTCGTAATGGACCGAGTCTTGCCAAGTGGCCTTGGTATAGCACCGGTAGACCGCCTGTCAAGTTTCGTGCCATTTGGAGGTCGTTTGATACTCCAATGGTTAACCGCGTAGCCCGAGACCCCCCTTTATCTTTGCAGCACAACACCCCTCCAAAGTGGCCCAAAACCCATCTAACTCCCCTCCATGCTCTCGGTCGTTCAATCACGATCGTGTGGGCGAAAACCGCTCCTCTTTTGGACTCTCCTAGCTCCCAGAATCTATAAATATGCCCCTCCCCCCGAATTTTGCGGATGAATCCTTCCTGAAACCCTAGCAAACTCCTCCCCGCGCCGCCGGACGCGTCCGTCCGCCGACGGACATGTCCGCCCCGCCGCCGCAGCCAACCCGTGAGCGCCAGCTCAGCCCGTCTCTCTCTCCTTCGCCGCCGCGGCCCGCGGAGCCCATCCGGGGCCCGCGCGGGCCCGATCCCGCGCCCGCCTCCGTCCGGCGCGCCACCGCCCGTCCCGCCGCCGCACAGACCCGCGCCCCCCCGTCGTTCGCCGCTGCCGCCGGCCGTGCCTCGCCCCGCGGCGCCGCCGCGGCCGGGCCGTGCCGCTGCCCCGACCGCCGCCGCCCCTGCGGAGATCTCCGACCCCGCCGGCGCGTCTCCCCGCCGTCTTGCCGGCGCGCCTCGCCGCCGCGCCGCCGACCTCCCCCCACCGCCGCCGTGGAGCTCCCGAGGTCGGAGCCCGAGCTCGCTGCCCGCTGGACCTCCCCGCCACCGCGCTCCACCGCCGCCCTGCCGGGATCCGGCCAGAGCTGGCCCGGAGAGCCCCTTCCTAGACCTCCTCGACCTCCTCCGGTCATCTCCCTCGTCGCCGTCAACTTCTCCGGCGAACCTCGGGTTGCGTGGCCGGAACCCTGGTCCATTTCGCGGGGTGATTATTTTGCTAAGTCACTGAGATTTCTGACATTTTCATGCCATGTTCATCGCATCATATCTCTGCATCCGTAGCTCCGTTTTATGTGTGCAATATGTCAAATTGTTCGTCTCAACGAGTACTTCATTTCCTTCTATTGCGTCATGTTCAATTGAGTTCATCTTGATGCCTGAATCATCATTGCAAGAGTGCTAGGTGATGTTACTCTGCTGAAACTGTTATAACATGCTCATTTGTCATTTTTGCCATGATTGATGTGTGCACCCTTTAAGGTTGATGTCTACATGTGTTTTGATCTATGCCATGTCTTCTTTACAGAGGTGCTTACCATGTATTTTTGTGATCAACGTGGTGACTAGCACAAGCATGTAAACTAGGCTTCGTGATGTTGCTGATTTTAGTCCCTGTTCTGCTGTTATTTTGATGCCATGAGAACATGATGCTACAGAGAGATCCATGCTTATTGTGAGATACTTTAGTAAGGATGTTTTGAACATTTGGTTATTGTCTATCCATTCATGCCCCTATTTGCAATTATGGAGCAGTCTAGCATGTCATTTACTTGCTCTACTTTTGCTACAAAATGTTTCCTGGCAGATTGTTTACATGTTATTCAATTTTGCCAAGGTTGTTGTAGTTGATCCTTGCATGCTATGAACTTTTTCTTGCCTTGGTTTGTTTCATAAACATGTCTTCTTGCTGATTATATGCTTATCTTGTCATGCAATGACTTGTGGTGAGTGAATCAAGCTTGTTAAGTAGGGTACTTGTTGTGGCTGTTTTGCTAGGCTGAATTTGTTATTTCGTGATGCTATGTAAACCTGCTGCTACAAGTCATTCTATGCATAATATGTAGATGTTCACTAAGGGTGTTTTGTTATACATGTCATGCTCTATCCATCCATGCCCCTGATTGCATTTATAGTTTGCTGTAGATTGTTCATATCTTGCTCCAAAGGTGCTAAATAATGTTGTTGTCAGCCTGTTAACATTAAGTTCAGCTGTTGCCATCATTGTTGTTAGTGATCCATGTACCCTATGAACTTGCTCTTGCCATGCTTAGCTTCATAAACATGCCTTCTTAATGTTGGTTGCCTTGCCATGCCATGTATTGCTCTGTGGTGAGTGGTACAATCTCACCAACATGCCTACATATCATTGTTCCTGCCATGTATGAATCTGTATTATAACTTGCTATGTTTACATGGGTGCCATCATTTCTTCTGATCCTTTTTGGCTCATGGTCAGTAAAGGACATTTGATCTATGCATTTAGTAGGTTCATGCCATGCCTTTGTTTGCCATGATAAGTTCCTGTAACATGTTGTTTGACAGCTCTAAACATTGCAACCTGATGTTATTTTCTGCTAAGTCTGAACTGATATTATTTGCAATCTTGCCATGTGTGTTTGAGCATGTTCTAGTGATTTCTGGAGATAGCTCAGTGTTCATGTTTTGTTAAGCTCTACCTGTACATCATGCCCATGTCTTTTATTTTCATATTGGAGTGCTATAGCATATTGTTTTGATGCTTGCAAGATGCCTAGTTGCTGTTTTGGACAGATTGTTGCTATATCATGTTTGGAGTGTATGTGTTGAACCGTTGCTCCGTTTTGAATGTGCTCTATATGAAACTTGCTTGATTTTGCTTGTAGTTTCATATTATCATGTTGAATCCTTGTTTTGAGGTGTTTGCTTGATGTTTGTGTGCATTTTGCATCAATGCCATGTTTAACTTGTTTTTGCTCATATCTTCTAGGCCGTAGCTCCGAATTAAATGAACTTTATATGTAACTTGACTAGAATCTCGTGTAGATCATCCCGGTGCATCTTAACTTGCTGTTTAACAACTTGAACATAAGGTTTATTCAGATCTGGACCTATTTCAAAATATGCATATGAGGACTTACCGGAATTGTTATATGTTGTTCCCGGCCTCATTTAAACTTGCTTTGATGTGTTGCTCTTGTTTGCATCATCTCTTGCCATGAGTAGCTTCATGTAGCTTTGTAATGCATCATGCTTGTTTGTGCATCATGTCATGTTCATGTGTGGTGTGTTTACTGTGTTGTGTGCTTCTTCTCGATAGTTCCCGTTTGTTGCAATCGTGAGGATTCGTTCGTCTACGCTTGGTTCGTCTTCGTGGCTTCATCTTCTTCATGGACTCGTTCTTCTTCCTTGCGGGATTTCAGGCAAGATGACCGCTACCCTGGATCTCACTACTATCATTGCTATGCTAGTTGCTTCGTTCTATCGCTATGCTGCGCTACCTATGATTTACTCTTCAAGCCTCCCAGATTGTCATGAACCTCTAACCTTTGACACCCTTCCCAGCAAACCGTTGTTTGGCTATGTTACCGCTTTGCTCAGCCCTCTTATAGCGTTGCTAGTTGCAGGTGAAGTTGAAGATTGCTCCATGGTGGACAGGATTTTGTTGGGATATCACAATATCTCTTATTTAATTAATGCATCTATATACTTGGTAAAGGGTGGAAGACTCGGCCTTATGCCTGGTGTTTTGTTCCACTCTTGCCGCCCTAGTTTCCGTCATACCGGTGTTATGTTCCCGGATTTTGCGTTCCTTACGCGGTTGGGTGATTTATGGGACCCCCTTGACAGTTCGCTTTGAATAAAACTCCTCCAGCAAGGCCCAACATTGGTTTTACCATTTGCCTCACCACCACCTACTTTTCCCTTGGGAGTCGCTCTCTCGAGGGTCATCTTTATTTCAGCCCCCCCCCCCCGGGCCAGTGCTTGTCTAAGTGTTGGTCCGAACCAGAGCCCTTTGCAGCGCCCCCTCAGGGAAACTTGAGGTCTGGTTTTAGTTGTACGGATTGCTCATCCGGTGTTGCCCTGAGAACGAGATATGTGCAGCTCCTATCAGGATTGTCGGCGCATCGGGCGGTCTTGCTGGTCTTGTTTTACCATTGTCGAAATGTCTTGTAAACCGGGATTCCAAGTCTGATCAGGTCTTCCTGGGAGAAGGTATATCCTTCGTTGATCGCGAGAGCTTATCATGGGCTAAGTTGGGACACCCCTGCAGGGTATAATCTTTCGTAAGCCGTGCCTGCGGTTATAGGTAGATGGGAATTTGTTAATGTCCGGTTGTAGATAAATTGACACCAGATCCGAATTAAAACGCATCAACCGCGTGTGTAGCCGTGATGGTCTCTTTTTGGCGGAGTCCGGGAAGTGAACACAGTCTTTGGGTTATGTTTGACATAAGTAGGAGTTCAGGATCACTTCTTGATCATTTCTAGTTTCACGACCGTTCCGCTTGCTCTCTTCTCGCTCTTATTTGCGTATGTTAGCCACCATATAGGCTTAGTCGCTGCTGCAGCCTCACCACTTTACCCCTTCCTTTCCCATTAAGCTTTGCTAGTCTTGATACCCATGGTAACGGGATTGTTGAGTCCTCGTGGCTCACAGATTACTACAACAACAGTTGCAGGTACAGGTTTTGCGATGATCATGACGCGAGAGTGATGTTTGCTTGTTTTGGAGTTCTGCTTCTGCTTCTTCTTCGACTAGGGGATAGGTTCCAGGTCGGCAGCCTGGGCTAGCAGGGTGGATGTCGTTTGAGTTTCTGTTTGTGTTTCATCCATAGTCAGATGATGCTATTGTGTATGATGTATTGTTGTATTCATGTGACTTCGTATGCCTTTTGTATGCATCCCCATCTATTATGTAATGTTGATGTAATGATATCCACCTTGCAAAAGCGTTTCAATATGCGGGTCTATCCTTGGTGGGACCTTCGAGTTCCTTTTGGACAGGGTCGCATATTGGGCGTGACACAGGCGTATGAGAATGCCAAGCTTTTCAAAAAAAAGTCAAACGCTGGCATGATAAGAGGATACAAAAGTGTGAGTTTAACGTAGGAGATTATGTGTTATTGTTCAATTCTCGTTTAGATTTTTTGCAGGAAAACTTCTCTCAAAATGGGAAGGTCCCTACGTTATCGAGGAGGTCTATCATTCTGGTGCTATAAAGTTCAACAATTTCGAAGGCACAAATCCTAGGGTAGTAAACGGTCAAAGAATTAAACAGTATCTTTCATGTAATCCTATCAATGTTGAAACTAATATTATTGAAACCATAACCCCTGAGGAATACATAAGAGACACTTTCCAGAATGTTCCAGACTCCGAAAAGGCATAGGTACGTGGTACGGTAAGTAAACCGACTCCAAAACAACTCTAATGGCAATTTTTATTAGTTTTGGATTATTTAAGAATTTTAGGAAGAAAGAAGTAGTCCAAAAGGGACACTAGGCTCCCAAGAGAGAGGAGGCGCTCCCCCTGTTGGGCGCGTCCCCCTGTCTCGTGGGCACTTCGTGTGCCTCCCGGACTCCGTTTTCTTGTATGTTACGTATTTTGGTCGATAAAAATTCATTATGTATACTCCCGAAGGTTTTGACCACCGTATCACGCAAATATCTTGTGTTTTCGTTTCGAGTTGTTCCTGTTGCAGAATAAAGCAAAATGGCGTCCCAAGATTCAGAGGGAGAGAGCTACATGGCTGATTATATCGCAAACCCAAAAGTATATGGGGATGTAGAACATTATGGTTGGACCACAGAGGAAGAAGAAGACTATGATCCAAAGGGGAAGGAGAGACAAGCTCTGATGAAGAGGACGATCCACTACCTCAACCTGGTGATATGCATGTGGAGTTCAAGAAGTCAAGCCTCCCTAAGGTCCAATCCATCCCACCATATTTTTTGCAGGACAGCAAGGCAGCACAATGCAAAAAGATAATGAAACTTGAGCTCAAGAATGAGCATCTGAGGGAGGAAAATTTTAGTCTCAGACGCAAGCTAGAGAAGAAAAATGCAACAACTCCTACTTCACCACCTCTGAAGAAATAATCACATGGGTATGGGCACTCCCCTTGGCAACTGCCAAGCTTGGGGGAGGTGCCCCGGTATCGTATCACCATCACACTCCTATTTTTACCGCTTTATTTAGTTCGATCCTTTTAGTAGTATCTTGATCTAGTAGTTTGAAGTTTTTTTTATCAAGTAGTTTTGAGTTTTGCATTGTGATCTCTTTATGTAATCAAGTCCGTGTGCTATCTATAATAAAGATTAGTGTTGAGTCAAGGGCTTTGCTATGTTGCTATGATCTTGAGAAAGTAGAAAGAACAAAAGAGTTCGTATTGATCTTATGGATAGTGATAACTTCACACATAGAAAGTATGAGGCATAAAAATTGTTGAGAGTTGATGAACATAGCCTTGGTCATCATTGCAATTAATAGGAAGTAATAAGGAAAGAGGGGTTCACATATAAATATATTTTCTTGGACATCTTTTATGATTGTGAAGCACTCATTAAGTATGACATGCCAAAAGAGTTGATGTTGGACAAGGAAGACAATGTAATGGTTTATGTTTTCCAACATCTCAGTTAAAGTATATTGTCATTGACCTTCCAAACATGTTGAGCTTGCCTTTCCCCCTCTTGCTAGCCAAATTCCTTGCACCAAGTAGAGATACTACTTGTGCTTCCAAATATCCTTAAACCCGGTTTTGCCATGAGAGTCCACCATACCTACCTATGGATTGAATAAGATCCTTCAAGTAAGTTGTCATCAGTGCAAGCAATAAAAATTGCTCTCTAAATATGCATGACTTATTAGTGCAGAGAAAATAAGCTTTGTACGAACTTGTTGTGGAAGTAATAAAAGTAACGGACTGCATAATAAAGGTCCACATACAAGGGGCAATATAAAGTGACGTTCTTTTGCACTAAGACTTATGCATCAACCCTAAACGCGCATGACAACCTCTACTTCCCTCTGTGAAGGGCCTATCTTTTACTTTATGTTTTACTTTATGCTTGAGTCAAGGTGATGCTCACCTTTCCCTTTTTCGTTTTATCCTTTGGGAAGCTCCTCGTGTTTGAAAGATCATGATACATATATCCAATTGGATGTAAGTTGGCTATTATTGTTGACATCACCTAAAGGTGAATACGTTGGGAGGCAACTACAATAAGCCCCTATCTTTCTCAGTGTCCGGCTGAAACACTATAACCACAAGTATTACGTGAGTGTTAGCAATTATGGGAGACTATGAGATAGTTGAGTATGTGAGCTTGTTGAAAAACTCTATTATTGACTCTTTCTGATGTTACGATAAATTGCAATTGCTTCAATGACTGAGATTATAGTTTGTTAGTTCCCAATGAAGTTTTTGAACCATACTTGACATTGTGAATTGCTTATTACTTGAGCATAGGAAATCATATGACAAAATCATATGACAAAATCTATATATGTTGCTGTTATTAGAATGATCATGATGTCCTCATGTCTGTATTATATTTTTATCGACACCTCTATCTCTAAACATGTGGACATATTTTTCGATTTCGGCTTCCGCTTGAGGACAAGTGAGGTCTAAGCTTGGGGGAGTTGATATGTCCATTTTGCATCATGCTTTTATGTCAATATTTATTGCATTATGGGTTGTTATTACACATTATATCTCAATACTTATGGCTATTCTCTCTTATTTTACAAGGTTTACCATGAAGAGGGGGAATGTCGGCAGCTTAAATTCTGGCTGGAAAAGGAGCAAACATTGGAAACCTATTCTGCACAACTCCAAAAATCTTGAAACTCCACGAAACAACTTTTTGGATTTAATAAGAATTTATGAGCGAAAGAAATAGGCCAGGGGGCCCACACCCTGTCCAGGAGATGGGGGGCGCCCCCCTGTAGGGCACGGCCTCCTATCTCCTGGGCCCCCTGGTGGGCCTCCGGCGTCCATCTTCTGCTATATCATCACTTTTACCCTGGAAAAAATGCTGGGCAAGCTTACGGGACGAAACTCCTCCGCCACGTTGGCGGAATCAATCTAGGGCTCTGGCGGAGCTGTTTTGACGGGGACACTTCCCTCCGGGAGGGGGAAATCATCACCAACGTCATCACCAACGATCCTCTCATCGAGAGGGGGTCAATCTCCATCAACATCTTCACCAGCACCATCTCCTCTCAAAACCCTAGTTCATCTCTTGTATCCAATCCTATATCAAAACCACAAATTGGTACCTGTGGGTTGCTAGTAGTGTTGATTACTCCTTGTAGTTGATGCTAATTGGTTTACTTGGTGGAAGATCATATGTTCAGATCCTTTATGCATATTATTAGTCCTCTGATTTTGAACATGAATATGCTTTGTGAGTAGTTACTTTTTTTCCTGAGGACATGGGTGAAGTCTTGCTATTAGTAGTCATGTGAATTTGGTATTTGTTCGATATTTTGATGAGATGTATGTTGTCTTTCCTCTAGTGGTGTCATGTGAACGTCGACTACATGACACTTCACCATTATTTGGGCCTAGAGGAAGGCATAGGGAAGTATTAAGTAGATGATGGGTTGCTAGAGTGACAGAAGCTTAAACCCTAGTTTATGCGTTGCTTCGTTAGGGGCTGATATGGATCATATACTTAATGTTGTGGTTAGGTTTACCTTAATACTTCTTTTTGTAGTTGTGGATGCTTGCAATAGGGGTTAGTCATAAGTGGGATGCTTGTCCAAGTTAGGGCAGTACCCAAGTGTCGGTCCACCCACATATCAAATTGTCAAAGTACCGAACGCGAATCTTATGAACGTGATGAAAACTAGCTTGACGATAATTCCCAATGTGTCCTCGGGAGCTCCTTCTTCATTATTAGAATTTGTCCAGGCTTATCCTTTGCTACCTAAAGGATTGGGCCACCTTGCTGCACTTTATTTACTTTTTACTTTTTGCTCGTTACTATTTATCTTATCACAAAACTATCTATCACCTACTATTTCAGTGCTTGCATAGAAAACCTTATTGAAAACCGTTTATCATTTCCTTCTGCTCCTCATTGGGTTCGACACTCTTACTTATCGAAAGGACTACGATAGATCCCCTACACTTGTGGGTTATCAGCCCGCAATATGTTTGGGCTCAATATCGGCCTGATGAGATTTCGGCCTGTTAACGGCCCATTTAATGGATGGGCCAATTTTCAGGATGTACATCTTTCGGCCTTTTAGCGACCCATTTAAATGTTGGGCTAATTTCCGGCCCGGTGTGTCATTCAGCCTGTTGACGGCCCATAAATCTGATGGGCCATTTGTTGTCGGACCTGAGTTTCGGCCTTTTAGCGGCCAATTTAAGTGTTGGGCCAATTTATGGCCCGGTGTCACTTTCAGCCTGTTGACGGCCCATAAATCAGTTGGGCCATTTGTAGTCGAACCTGAGTTTTGGCCTTTTAGCGACCCATTTAAGTGTTGGGCCAATTCTCGGCCCTGTGTGCCTTTCGGCCTGTTAACGGACCATAAATGAGTTGGGCCATTTGTAGTCGGACCTTAGTTTTGGCCTTTTAACGGCCCATGGCTTTCATGGTCCAATACCAGCCTGGTTTCTCTCTTGGACTGCTAAAGGCCCACAACACAGTTGGGCCATTTACAATACGACCTGACTTTCGGCCTCTTAGCGGCCCATGGTCTTCATGGTCCAGTACAAGCCTGCTATCTCTTTCGGCCTGCTAATGGCCTACAGTATAGTTGGGCCATATGTAGCCCAAACTTAGTAACGGCCTGTTAACGGCCCGTGAAATAAATTGGGGCCACCTATTGCCCGCTTCGATGTCGGCCTGTTAACGACCTGGGAGGTAAGAGGGCCGACCATTAACTTTCGGCCAAGTAACGGCCCATTAACTTAATGGGCCCACTAAAGTTCGTACATGTCTTTAGGCCAAAATAGATAATTTGAGCCCATTACGACGAGCAATTATGCACAGGACCAAAACTGATGAAGCAAAGGTACAGCATACAGGGAATAACATTGCACATCCAACATATATTACAGGAAATTACATCCACTGGGCAATCAAAGATTGATGCCATTGCAAATAAATGAGCAGAACCTAACCACCTACAATGTCACAATCTGCAACCTCAGCACAGATGACGCCCATAAGCATGTGGGCAAGTTCTTTCTGCTTTGCTACATTGTCTCTAAAAACATTGATCAGTTGTTGTGTCGCGCGACTCTGCACCTCTGATTCATCCACCATTTCCATCATTGCTTCAGCCATTAATTGGTTCACAAACATACATTTATTCTGTTGCATTTGAGACAAAGGATACTGAACAGATTTAGATGGCGATTTTGGCAGGCTTGTATTATTGATAGTGGAGAGTGTCTCGACCATTGCATCACAACATAAATTAGGACGGGAACCAAACAGATTAATCATGAGTTATTGCCATATTACCTGGCCTAGATTTACTGGAAAGAAACAATGGGGTTGCCTTGCTATTTTCAGAGTTTGTCTTCATATCTTCAGCAGCCTGCACAAAATTAACACACTAGTATTGCTATCATTGGGCAAGTCAGATAATAGGAAAGCAACATTGACACAACGAACGTTTGGGCAACTATCCTACACCAAATTAACACAATATGGCACAGCTATCATCAGCCAGGTAAGGTAGTACAAAAGCAACATTGACACAATGAATGAATGGGCAACCAGAGAAGCACTACAATTCAGTAATGTGTGTGATATGAGATAGTACATTCATGCAGCTCAGTATGCAAAACTACCAGGCAGTTTTCCTTACAAAAATCAACATTGGCGCCTTTAACATTTTTCTACAACTAATTTTAGATTAGATAAAGGTTAGATTCATGCCGATTAACAAAATACATGTTGATGTAAAAATATAGTGATATACAACAGGTACTTACATCAGCATTGGAGCACAGAGAATTCCCGCAAGATATTTTCCTCGAATACGATCCCAATGGAGGAAGTCTTCTATCGTTTAACCTTATTTTCTAAAAGAGAGATGCGTAAGAAACATGTAGAAAATATGATCAGAATGCTATAAAATTTCATGATGCGAGGATACGCACACGCTTCTTAGAATGGAGTTGACATTCTTTTGCTGGACTGGAGCGGACTAGTTCTTTGGCCACTGGAATCTGCTTATTATTAGTGGGAGTTGGGTTTCTCTGTGCTGGAGCAGTATCTATGAAAAATGGAGTTGGTTTATTATCTCCTGGCGTTTGGATCTTTTGCAAAGACCTGGTTTGTAACCCTTGAGATTCTAACATAGCCGTCTTCCCCTTGCATGCCTTATATAGAAGAATGGTGATTCAGTTATAAAACATGCTACAACAGAGATGGAATAGGTACTGAAGAATAGAAAGGCATGACATATTGACATGTATTCCCTCCATCTGGAAATAAATGGATGGGTCTAGGCGTATTTCAGTTCTAGATACATCCAGTTTTATCCATTTCTGTGACATTTAACCCAGATGGAGGGAGTATGATGTAAGAGCTAGGGATACGATAGGACAACACAATAAAAAACACTGAAAAACCCACTGCAGAACCAAAGTATTCAAACCCACTGATATGAGATAGTACACTCATGCAGCTCAGGATGCAAAACTACCAGGCAGTTTTCCTTACAAAAATCAACATTGTGGCCTTTAATCATACATTTTGCTACAACTAAATTTAGATCAGATAAAGGTTAGATTCATGCCGATTAACAAAATACATGCTGATGTAAAATATAGTGATATACAACATGTACTTACATCTACATTGGAGCACAGAGAATTCCTGCAAGAATCTTTCCTCATAAACGATACCATTGCAGAAATTCTTCTATCTGTTAAGCTTATTTTCTAAAAGAGAGATGGGTAAGAAACATGTAGAAAATATGATCAGCATGCTATAAAATTTCATGATGCAAGGATACGCACACGCTTCTTAGAATTGAGTTGACATATTTTTGCTGGACTGGAGCAGACTAGTTCTTTGGCCACTGGAATCTGCTTATTATCAGTAGGAGTTGGGTTTCTCTGTGCTGGAGCAGTATCTATAAAAACTGGAGTTGGTTTATTATCTCCTGGCATTTGGATCTTTTGCAAAGGCCTTGTTTGTAACCTTTCAGATTCTAACATAGTCGTCTTCCCCTTGCATGCCTTGTATAGAAGAATGGTGCTTTAATTATAAAACATGCGACAGTAGAGAGATGGAATAGGTACTGAAGAATAGAAAGGCATGACATATTGACATGTATTCCCTCCATCCGGAAAAAAAATGGATGGGTCTAGGCGTATTTCAGTTCTAGATACATCCTTTTTTATCCATTTCGGCAACATGTAATCCGGACGGAGGGAGTATGTTGTAAGAGCTAGGGATACGACGGGACAACACAGCAAAAAAACACTAGTTGAATGTAAAACTATGCTAGCGGAATACATACAGAACTAACTAAGGCAACATACACGTGTATGATTGGGAAAATAAGATGGCATTGCAACAGAGCACTAGAACAGCACTTCAATGTAAAAAACATGGTATGGCAGACAGATGAAGTACATACTGTTGAATAACAATGCATAAGATATTCAGAAGCATGATGTCCAAATTAAGCAGATGGCATTGCGATAGAGTAGAATGACAGTACTTGAATTTGAAAACATGTTATCATGAATGGAATAGGTACTGAAAAACAGGAAGGCATGACATATTTACATGCATGATCAGCATGCTAAGCACATGGCATTGTAACAGAGTAGATACACTCCAGGACATTATATGCATGTTGTACCCATATCACAGGCCAAGTTAGAGAAAGGACCTTGTGGGGTGAAGAGGATTCATCATCTTTCTGCAAGTCTTCTGAAGAACTGCCTTTACATGTTCCATCATATTGGGTATCATTGACATCAAGTTTATTGGCCTTTACATTGCTCCGTGAGGTTCTTGTGGATATATCAGTGTGTGCAATTATATCTGACATGCATGGAAGACAACTAGTAGTTAGATTTATGTAATGAGTGCCTGTAGGAGACGACATAAATAGTAGGACTGGGGTTAACTAGTAGCAACAGGTCTCATAAACTAAAGGGAGAACACAGATGAAAGCTACAGAATATGTATCGTTTGTACTCGAGATTAACTAGATGGCACACAGAAGTATTAAAGAACAACATAGGTAATACTAGAAGTGGTATAATACTATAATCACCAGCCTGTGGGATAGCATTGGCTGATGGATGATAACTATGGAACAGCGTTACCTAAAGAACAAGTATCTTAGCTGAACTATGGAACAGCGTGAACTCCTGAACAAGACCCGTAAGAGATCGGCATGAATATACAGTGAAATGTGATGATCTATTTTCCATGCTTAGATGAATAACAAAGCCATAAATGATGCACACAAGTAAGATGAGGGTACAACCTATCTGTCTGCCATCCATAGGAGTGAGCATCATGTGCTGACTTGTCGATGGCCCTACAGTTGTTGTGGTTGTCCATGTCGGGCACGCGCATTCGATGCAGGGAAGTGTTGAGTGGGGACTGTATCTCCCTTCTGGTGTATGCTTCCCTTGTTGGAGCAGCTACGGTGAGTCAGAAGACGGTGTGTCTAAAGATGCAGATAACGCATAATGTTAAGAACGACATATCTCTTTGATCTGAAGAAATACACTAAGAGATCAACAGCAAGGTATGAGGGTGGTCACACGTCTGTTGACTGAAGACTAAATTGGGGTCACACGGTTTTATTTTATTTTGGTAATGTCTGATTTACGCCGGATGGTGTGATGGTCGTCTTGTGCCTCTCGGCTGACACTGTTCGGAATCTTCCCCGAAGAGCTAGCGACCAACGGCAGAGCAGCCTGCCTCCGCCGTCCGTGGCCCCGGCCAAAACCCCGCTCCCCGCCCCACCGCACTGTCGTGGTTGCGCCGCCCCCGGGCCAATCCACAAAGACTCCCCATCATCCAGATCCGTCAGCGGCAGTACCTTCAACCCACGCAACTCTAAAAGATAGCCATCTAAGCACTGCTTCCGTGGCGAACTTGCGGCCCCGCACCCTTACGTTAGACACCAGCCAACCGGCAGCCTAGGAGCTTCGCCGCCTCAAGGGGTGGTGCTTTCTATTGGGAATCGATTGGCCCAGAATAAAAATTCAAACAACTGACGCCTAAATAAAGTGATTTGAGATGAGGGTGCGACCTATCTGGCAGCATGGTGAAGTAGGCAGGTCCAGCTGCCGAGTCGGTGAGGCCGGCGCGGTTGCGGTGGCGACCGGCGGCAGGGAAAGAGCGATGTCGCGACGGTCGACGGCTACGCGGAAGCAGCGCCAGGACTCTGGATGGATCCGAAGTTAGAGCCGCTCCGGCGCTGTGAACAACGGCGGGGGTGAAACGGCTCCAGTACGGTTCACGCGGCCGTCGTCGAGGCAGCACCAGCAACACGTAGTAAGAGTCACACGGCCCAGTGCATGACGGCAATTGGACAGCGTCTCCGGCATTAGGGAGGAGGGCGGCTGTGAAATTGGTGCGGTGGGGGGCGCCATGGAGGTGGGACTGAGGTTTCGCGGCTCGGGAGAAGGGAGCTTCCCGGGGAGAAGGTGATTTGGCGCCCACGAGGTATGAATGGGGGGGGGGGGGGGGGATTGGGAGGGGAGTGGAACCATGTCTTCCGTACGCATTTGTCTGAAATGTGAGGGGGAGTTAAAGTTCTACCCTTGCCTATAGGCTTCTCGGCTTGGGTCTGTGTACTGAGGGCCGGGGATAGTAGAGTAACTTTGCTTCTCCCCAAATAATGGGCGGGAGCGATTTCGGGTGAGGAGGGCGTGTTTTGAACTATAGTGGGCGCGAGCGATTTCGGGCGAGGAGAGCGTGTTTTGAAATAGTGGGCGCGAGCTATTTCAGGCGAGGAGAGCGTGTTTTGCCGACCATGGTTTATGAATTATTCGGCACATGTCATTTCAGCCGAGGAGAAGGCGCGCTTGGATGAAGTTACGAACCTACCCTCGATGTACAATGGGCCACTTGATGCGTGTCCCACATAGGACGGTAATTTCGCGTCTCCCATTTATTTGCTTAGGTGAATTCCACCGAGCAGAGAGGATGTTTAACGGTTCTTTCAAATTTTGGGAGAACGAGCATCCATGTCTACCTTACCAAGTCGATTCGAATCAAATTTTGAAATATTAGCTTGCCACTTCTTTTTTAGATGGAGAGATGATGCTCGGGAGTAATGTGTTTTTACATACTCGTTGCTAGCGATTTACTATATGACAAATAGTTGACCCACTCAAAAACGCGAATCAAACCCAAAATGAAATATCTCAATTCAATGAACTAGCTCGTTAAGTAGGTCAAAATAGTGAACTAAATCCAAAATTGAACACCTCAATCGAGTAGCATGTTGTACAGTATTATAGTACTCCATGAACATGTTGAAAGTCAAATTAATGAACTTGTTTGATATATGCGTATATCCGTTAATGTGTGGATTGCAGACAACATGTTCTCCAATTTAAATATTTGAATGCAAGTTTATATCGAAACATGGTTTATATCAGTATTTGATGCATAAAACCCGACCTCCCCCTCTCCCGGACTCCTGTTCTCTCTCTCTCACTCTCTCTCGCCGACAATCTTCAATTCTGTTGCATGCATCCGACACAAAAACCTTGTTGGTCTCTCTCCCTTTCTTTACATCTCTCTATCTCTCTCTCTCTGTGTGTGGGGGGGGGGGGGTCTTTCTAGTTCGCATTCATATATACACCATCTATAGGTCTCTCTCGCACACTATGTATGATACTCTAGCTAGTCCAAGCTAGATATCTTGGGTGCACTCATCGTACGGACACAAATTCCTTGGCTCTTTGCCCGTAACTCTCTCACGCACCACTATGTCATCTCGGAGCTCTTCCTCCCCTCTATCAAACTCTCCATCCACCTGGGTTACACATACACATGCATATCTCACTCGCACTCGATAGGCCCATCTAAAACTCTATCTCTCTCCCTCGTTCTCTCTCCATCTCACACGCACACACGCACACACAATCTCATGCCCAGCTAGCCAAGTATGATGGTCTCTCACTCAATTGTAGGCACACGCAGTTCCCCCTATATGTATATGACTAGCTAATCTTAGTCTCCATCCCAAACATGTGCATGGTCTATCTCCATTTCTCTTGGGGCATCTTTCTATCGCGCATGCACTCCCTTGATCTCCCACCCATATAGTCCCCTCACGATCTCGAGGGGATCTCTCTATCACAAACACACCCTCTCTCCCTCCCCATGCATCCATGCCATCCATGTGTCCCTCTCGACCTTTTTTCCTTGTTGGCCAGACCTCTATTGGACATGTGCTACAGGGGTGTCTCTCTCCGTTGCAAACAATCACACACTAGCTATCTTCGTGTATCTCCACGCCTCGCTTTTCCATCTCGGAGATGCATGCGTGATATGTTCGCATAAGAAACGAAAAAACACACACACTCTCTAATTTATTGTTTGTTGTCACTTTCTCTTTCACACACATACTCTTTTTGCACACTTACTCATTCTCCTTCACACGCACTTGATCTGTCTTGACTGAGGCACTCTCCTCCGTCCATAGCATATAGATTTATTGAAAAGTCAAACATCACAAAGTTTGACCATGTACGTGGAGAAAAAGAATTACATCTAGTACGGTAAACATATACCATTAGATTCACCATGAGATGTAGTTTTGTATGATGTATCTTTGGTATTGTAGATATAAATAACATTTGCGTAAACCTGATCAAAGTTTCCAAAGTTTGACTTCTAAAAAATTTACATGCACTGCATTATCGAGCGGATGGAATATCTCTTTCCCCCTCTTAGCTATCTGACGCACCACTCAGCCTTATCGGGGCTCCTCAATCTCTCTCAAACTTTATTGGTCAGTTTGGTTCGTGACCTGACCCTCATGCCTTGATGGCCGGTACTGCCTGGTGTGGACGTGAGATGTAAAATATTTCTGCCTGGCCAGGCTTGTGTGGTGCTGAAGCATTTGGTTCATGCCTGGGCCAGGCAAAGCATCAACGTCCCATCAATCAATCCATGCATCAATTATTCAATGCTAATATCCATCCATGTTGTTGTTAGCCTCGTGGCCGCACGACCAGGCACGGCCAAGCGTTCGAAATTGGTCGCTTGGGCCATGATACTTGCAGTGTCTGGAGTTCAGCCAGGCTAATTAAAGTACAAGGGAACCCAGCCCAGGCGGGCTTTCTTTTCACATGGTAGCAACCAAACAAGCGTGCATGAAATCCAGCCACAACCCCAGGCCACGCAAAATATGCTCACGACGCAAGCCAAACTGGCCTTATATCTCCCTGGTTCACACATACACATGTCTCGCTCGCGCTATACATATAGACCCATCCAACACTCTCCGCCCTTGTTCTCTCTCCATGTGACATGCACCCCCCTAAGTACCATAATCCCTCACTCCATCATAGGCTCTGTTTGGATCCATGGGTTAGAGTTAGTTTGGGTTAGTTTGGAGTCAATTAACCCAAAAAGATCCAAACAGGAGGGTTAGTTTGGGTTAGATGCATCTAACCCATCCAAGAGGTGCTTATTTGGGTTAGTTCTTCTCGGGACCACTAACAAAACACTTCTTTCTCTCGCTCTCCCCGCAGCAGATCCCTCCCCACTTCCTCGAAGCTTCTCGTCCTCTCCCTCCCTCCCTCTCGCACTGCCCGTGAAGGTGCCTCGCCGTATCCGCGCTCCATCTAACCCTGCCATCCAAACACCTCTTTACTTAGAGTTAGTTCAGGGTTAGTTCAGGGTTAGAATCTAACTCTAACCTCTAACTGAGTTAGAGTATCCAAACAGGGCCATAGGCGCAAGCACTCCCCCCCCCCTCCTAAGTATGATCATCTCTTACTAGCCATCAGGAACACACGTATTGTCTCCTTCCATCCATACGTCTATCTCGATATCTCTTGGGGCATCTTCTATCACGCACACACCTTGTCACTTGATCTCCCACCCATGTAGTCCCATCACGATCTCCAGGGGATCTCTCTATGACAAACATACACTCTCTCCTCTCCTTGTCTGCATTTTCTCCGTACGTCTCTCTCGACCTCTCTCCCTTGTTTGTCAGACCCCTCTTGGCCACGTGCTAGGGGTCTTCCTCTCTCGGTTCCAAACAACCACACACTATCTCCTCACCTTGCCTCCATTGTCGAAGATGCATGTGTGATATGTTTGCATAAGACACGCACGCTTTTTCTCTATTTTTATCCTGTGTTGTCCATGTTTCTTTCACACACGCACACACACTTTTTCACTCTCTCTCTCTCTCTCTCTAGGGACTCTGTCACGTCCATAAGCATATGGATGTTTTGAAAAGTCAAACCTTAGAAAAGTTTGACCAGGTATATGTGGAGAAAAACATTTACATCTAGAACAATCATTAGATTCATAACAACATGTACTTACTTCATACTATCATTTATCTTTGGTATTGTAGATATAAGTAATTTCTTTATAAACTTGGTCAAAGTTTCAAAAGTTTGACTTAAAAAAATGTTGGAACTACATTATCGAACGGAGGGAGTAGCTCTTTCTCTCTCTCTCTGCTATCTCTCACGGGCCTCCCCTCTCACTCGAACTCTCTATACCGACGGATTATACGCTCACTGTGTCAGCGTATAGCTCCGTATATTGTTTAGTTGACCGGTCAACCAATCCACATGCTGTGTTGTTAGCTCGTGTTCTGTATCTTGGTGTGCTAGCCCATGTGGCAGTGGGTGAAAATAAGTAAACTAGAGGCCCATCTGACACGCGGTGAAGTAAACAAAGTTGAAACCACAGGTAGCACCCCGCACGCAAGTAAATTGAGGGCGCATTGAGGACAAACTTCTTGCGCGCGAAGGACGCACTCGCGCACAATTCACCACTGCGTGTCGGCATGCACAGAAGGACGCACTCGCGCACACCTAGCACACAACACACACCAGCGCACGTGTACGCCAGTGTCGCTGCCGGTTGAGATGGATGGCGAGGCAGCCAACAAGCGGAGGCGGCTCGAGCCAAAACCGCATCCGGCGAGCCTGGACTTCATCAGCAGCCTCCCCGATGACATGCTGCTCGTCATCATCGGCCTCCTCCCCACCAAATATGCCGTGCGGACCGCCCTGCTCTCTAGGAGTTGGCGCCCCCTCTGGCGCTATGTCCCCCTCAACCTAACCGTTGATAGTTGCCTCTGCGACGGGGATTGCAAACGCATGGCCGCAGTCTCCAAGATCCTTTCATCGCACCCTGGGCCAGCCAAACGCCTTGACATCCGCATGTTCAGTACCAACTGCAAGGTCCAACCCAAGTTCGACGAGTGGTTCTTATCCCCCACCCTAGATCAGCTCGAGGAGCTCAGCTTTGAAGCTGGACGATGTCGCTCTCTGCTGCCGTCTGCGCTCCGCCTCACGCCAACGCTGCGCCGCGCCAGCTTTAGCTCCTGCTATCTTCCCCATATTAATGTCGCGCCCGCCCTTCTTCTCCCTCAACTCAAGCAGCTCGACCTATTCGACGTTGTCATCTCGAAGAAGGCAATGGAGTACCTGCTCTGCAGCTGTACTGCACTCGAGTACCTTCGTCTTGAGAAGATCCACGGGTTCATTAGCCTCCACATCGCCTCGACGAATCTCCGATGGATTTATGTGTCTTGCTGGTCCCGCAACAAGACATCAATTGGGAAGAGATCACTCCAGCTGTTCCATGTTATGGTCATTGAGAATGCGCCTTTCCTTGAGAGATTGCTTGTATAGGATCTAGAAGGTCCAACAAAAATTAGGGTCATTGGCGCACCGAAATTGATAGTGTTGGTGTACTCATCTGCCAAATTCTCCAAACTCTTTATTGGATCTATAATCGTTCAGGTACAGCACTCATCTTCTTCTCCGTCTTCTTGAAATTCACATTTTTAAATTTCTTCTTGATGTATTTATGACCGTCTTTCAGAAAATGATTCCCACAAGCGTGACCCAGTCCATGCGCACAGTGAAGATCTTAGCACTAAAATCTGTCGGCCCCAATCTGGATCAAGTTGTTGGATTCCTTACATGCTTTCCATGCACGGAGAAGCTACTCATCAAGGTGAAACTTCTTTCTTATAAGTAAACAATAATCACAACATAGCTCAATTTTTTCGTAATTTCCCAAATTACGATGACAAGTGTAGTGTTCAAAACTGCATCTACGCACTGCACCGAAAGAATGTTTTTAGTATTTTTTTTCTCACGTGATCACCTGCATCGTTTTTATGTTGTACTACTATAGTAGCCTAGGCTAGTCATAGTGGAAAGTAACTTAGACTACTCCAATAACTCTATGGTTACCCTAAGAGCAAGTACTACCTCCGTCCTGGTTTACTCTTCCAATTTTGTAGTATCAAAATTTGACCATAGATTTAACTGACAAAATGTTAATGCATGTCACTAAGAACTATATCGGTGGATTCGTATTTGAACATAATTTCAAATGGTGTAATTTTTAGTGACATGCATTGGCATTTTCTTAGGTAAATCTATGGTCAAAATTTTATACTAAATACGAGGTAGTATTCCCTCCGTCCCAAAATTCTTGTCTTGCAGTTGTTTAGATACAGATGTATCTAACACTAAAATGTAACTAGATACATTTGTATTTAGACAAATTTAAGACAAGAATTTTGGGATGGAGGGAGTACAAAAGTGGGCTATGTAGGCCAAAACATGTGCCAAATTCACTTGTGATGCATTTGGCATCGATGCCCCTCCATTGCTCACCTGGTTCCCCAATCTGGATCACCTACTTTGCTCTGGTGCCAAATCAGCTCACGTAGTGAAGAACACTGCGTGGGAGAGAGAGAGGACTGCGGCAATAAAAAAACACTTGTTTGGGAGAGTGAGAGGCTGGTGTAGTTGGTTTGATTGATTTGGTTTATACAAGTGGGTCTATGTACACAGCGGTGCCAACTCTCTCACACCGCGAGAGTGGTGCCAAAATCTTTTGATTTGACATCGATGTGTATTATGTGGCATACTTTTGCGAAATATGGCATCGGCCACATAGTGGAAGGCAACAAATGCCCAAGCTATTCACGTGCTCCTAGTTAAATGAGAGGAAACAGAGAGAGAGAGAGAGTGAAAAAATATCACTAGCCAGCCAACCCTATCGTATGAGCGAATGATATTGGTACCTCTTGATGACACAGCAATCTTATGCAGCCAGCTGCTCTAATATGTTCTCTTCTTTTGCAGATAAAAAAAGACCCGAAAGTGAAAAATGTGTTGCACTATAACAATCTCATCGAATGCCTTGATCTCCATCTTACAGAAATTGATTTGATCGACTACCGAGGCAGCACGTCTGAGATTAAATTTGCCAGGTTCTTTGTTCTGGAGGCAAGTGTGCTCAAGGTAATGAGGTTTGGCGTTCTCTGGGGCAACAATGAATGGCGTACTGATCACCGCAAGCGTCTAAGCCTAAATGACAAAGTCTCCGCAGAAGCTGAATTTTTTTTTTTTGAAACATCAAGTGGCCAGAGACTCGAAAACTTATTTGCCCATTAATGACTTGTCGGGGCGGTGAATTTTAGTTTGTACGATAATGGTGCATCCACCTAAAGTAACGAAAGTTCTTACGTAAACTTCCTAGTAATTCCCTCTTCATAGGTGCAGCATTACTCCTAACATTTGTAATATCAGTTTGAAACTTGTTATATTGTCGTGTCCTATTCCTGCATTTTCAAAATCCTGCGAATCAAACAGGTCCTGAGTTGGTGATGATGTTGTGCCTCCCATCTTTCACCAATAGTCGTCGGATCTAGATCTGACACATACAAACAAGCTTCTCCATTTTTGCAAAAAGATTCCCGCACTTCTTCCCTATTTACAAACAACTCCTTATCTCTCACAATCAGCCTTATCTCCTCCCCACCACATCTAGAAGGCCGTGGAAAAATCTGGCGCGATGGCCACTGCCGGAGCCGTCCACCCCCAATCTTGGTGTTCCGTGCAATGCACGGGCATCTACGCATGGGAAATTATGTCGAACAGGGCTAGTTGTAAGTAGGCTAGCTCTACAGCCATGATGATAGTGACTGCAGACGGTGAGGCTGACTATGGTATGCTGAACACGGTGCCTATACTTAGGTGTCATCTCCGGCGCAGGGTCTTGTCACTTCACTATGAGGAGCAGCACGTAATAATTTGACCAACGGGTAGTACAGTGCTAGTACTCCTACTACTACATTGGTAGTGCTACTACTAGTACTAGTAGCACCACCGTCTGGATTTAGGAGTACTACCACGTCCATCTGGATTTTAGTATTTGACTAGCAATATCTAGTAATGCATGTCACAAAAAATGTACTACTCCCTCTGTAAATAAATACATGGTGTTTTATTCCTATCGGTGAGAGAACTTAATGTTTTTTTGCTAACTAGAGTACTAATAGGATTACATGCAATGAACTAAACACTGCATGTCATGTTTGGTAGTCTCAAGTCATTGAAAGCATGCACGGCCCACATCTCTCATTGGTTGATATGTCACGAAATAAGAAACAAGGAGGGAGTTAATGCACCGTGCCTAAGTGTTTTGGGATTATTTGTTTTTCGTAATGTGACTTACACAACATTTTTGTTTACATGCATTAACATTTTATTAGTTAAATCAAAGGTCAAAACTTGGCGCAAAACGCAAAGGGGACCAATAAACCAGTAAACATCAAACTTATCTCGTTTGGCCCCAACTAGAGGTCCGGTGAGATGACTATACTGCACCGGCACAGAGGGGGACGCAGCTTCATTGACTTACGGCAACTGCCTTTGGGTGAATGACACGTGGGCCTAGGGGGTGGCTGGCCCACCTATCATACAGCCAAAGGCAGGTGCAGTAGAGGGCCGAGGAGTAGTATGAAATCCTACGCACCTACGCATGGTAACCAAGGGCAAGAGTGATCACTCAAATCGCACGATCAGTTTACTAGAAGCTAAGCTAGAACCATGGAGGCGATGAGCGCGAGCATCAGCCGGCTATGCCAGATGGTCCACAACGCCGGCCTGCGGCCCGGCAACGAGGAACGTCTCCAGGTAGTATTGCTTGAGGCCGCCAGGGCGAGGGGCCGCTTGGACGACAACTTCGTCTCCTTGTTCGACGAGGTCCTCGTCGGTTTCCTCGACAAGTTCACCGTCGTTAAGAAGCTCGCGGACGACTTTGATGTAAGCCTCCAACCGACGCGCCCAGGCTCTGCGATGCCCGTCACCCTCAACGGCCACTATGGTGACAACCTCTTCGACGCACTGGTGGCCCTGTGACTGCCTGCCATCAAGCCGGAGAATGTCCACCTCGAGGTCGCGCTCGCCGCGCGGCGCCTGGCGCAGCAAGACACCATCGACATATTCACCCACATCTACGCGCAAATCGTCCACAAGGACTACTACATGCAAGAGGAGGATGATAGGACGCTGGCCTTCTTAGACCGCAGGGCAACCTTGGACAGCACTGTACAGAAGCACGTTGAGCTCGCCGCCAACGCCGCTGCTCCTCACACGTCAGTTGGTGACCCGGCGCACTAGGGCGTGAGGATGTCGTTGATGGATCCGTATGTATTTTTATCTTTCTGTCAAATCCATGTAGTAGTATATGATACTATAGTAATTATCTTACCTTTCGCATCAACTTCATGATTTTCGTACGTACTCCATGCATGAACGGTGCCAGAACCAAACTTCTCATTACTCTAGGCAAAATCGTTATTTTCTATCTATCGATCGCGACATGGAGCAGAACCAAATTTTACAAGTTACGAGTTCAAAAGGAAAAGCCTGCCGTGTTCGCGTCGCACCCCCACACGGTTGATCCGGCACGCCGCTCAAGCGGGAATGCATGCGGTGTTGCATTTTCACTTACAAGTGGGACCGCAGTTGAGCAAACCGACTATCGGCAAACCCCCACCCCGCCCACCACGCGATGGCTGAGAAAACAGGAGGGAGAAGAGATGGTTGTAGCATGGACTCCAAGAAAATTGGTGTCAGATGGGACTCGTGTGGGTGGCGTGTGCCGTACTGCTAGACGTGAATGCTAGTTATGGCCCATGCCACCCCACTATATCGAGCCTATATCGAGGTACGTAGAACAAATTTCATGTAGTCCGTGCTCAGCCCTCCTCTATCTCTCTTCTCAGCCAGCCAGTGGACGCGCGGAGCCCATCGTCTGTTTGCTCACATGCGGTCCCACATGTCAGTGAAAACGCAAGCGGACCCACTGAACCTGCACATCTTTCACCTCGACGTGCTGGTGATGAAAAACAAATCCAAGAAAGATTTTCAGTGGCTGCTTTAGGAGTTACTCAAGAGTAGTAAGATTCTATTTACAGTTTAACCCAAGATGCACATCTCGTGGCTTCAACTACCACTCTATTTTCTTTCATGACACGACCTGGATGCTGGATGTCCCACATGTCGGCAAAAGGAGGAAGAACCCGACCAAATCTTCGGATGTGCTCTAAGATTAGACTAGTTGTGCTAACTTAAAAATTTTATTGTGTACTCCCTCCGTTCCAAAATACTTGACTTCCATTTGTCCAAAAATGGATGTACCTATATACTAAAACATGTCTAGATACATATATATTTTGACAAATAGAAGGCATGTATTGTGCAACGGAGGGAGTAGAATGGATGCAAGTTTTTGTACTGGGAAGAAGAGTACATCCATATATTGATAGAGCGCAATTTAGTAGATGTTCTATCACTTTTAGCTAGCACAGAGGCTATAGATGAGATTAGTGCACTTGTTGATACTCCTACTTGGTATGCGTGTTGCTGCTTAGACGCAGAGAAAAACGGACCGGAGGGAGTACTAGAATAGAGGCTAGACATGAGACTAGATGCGAGGAAGCAACGTCTACTTCTTTACACTCGAAGAAGAAAGAAGCACGCAAGATCGAGCCTCCGC
The DNA here is from genome assembly GCF_018294505.1 of Triticum aestivum. Classification (NCBI taxonomy): domain Eukaryota; kingdom Viridiplantae; phylum Streptophyta; class Magnoliopsida; order Poales; family Poaceae; genus Triticum; species Triticum aestivum. The sequence continues at coordinate 288,514,251 of NC_057798.1, read as the reverse complement.
GGATCAACATTGAATGCATCGAGAAGGCACTAATCCAACTTATAGGAGTAGTAAAATGTATTCTTGTGGTTCTTGTTTTCTTTGGTCTTGCTTTTCTAGTCAAAATTATCGTTGGAGTTCGTGCAAAACGGAGGTCCGTTTGGGGTCGTGCGTTGCAGTTGGCCTTACAAGTGGGACCGCAGTTTAGGAAACTGACTATCGGCAAACCCCCACCTCGCCCGCCGCACGATGGCTGAGTTAGAGAAACGATGAGCTTGAAGAGATTGCTCTAGCATGGACTCCAAGAAATATGGTGTCAGATGGAAGTCGTACTGGTGGCGTGTGACGTACTCCTGGACGTGAATGCTTGTTCTGGCCCATGCCACCCTACTACTCGTACTACTTACTATATAGTACTACTAGTATCGAGGATTCGAGGTGCTGGTTACGTAGTACAATATGGCTACAATAAAAACACCCGCACGACGCGTGAAGCATGTGAAGCTAGTACAAATAGTGTACTACTAATGTTGATTGGCCTCATCCGATAACCTGTTGCAATGCACGTACAATTATGTATTCGGAAAATATTTTTTTGCCTCATCGCACCACTCACTCACAGAAGCGACTCGAAAGCCATTCATAAATTTAGTAAGTTTATCACATGCATATCATTTTATTACATACAACAGGTCATCAACCCACATCGACAACGAGGATACATTATAAATACTAAAGTTTTCACCACACAACAAATAACAAGCAAAGAAATGAACTTCAACTCAACCATTCCTCGGCGTTGGAAACGCTTGCTTTGAACCACAAGTGATTCTCTGGGACGGGCCATCCATTGTCGATCTGGAGACCAACGCAGGACTGATCATCCAGGCTGAAGCGGCCTACTATATCAGTACCAGGGTAGGGAACCACCCAAATGTCCGAGGTATAGACACAGTTGCTTCTCGTAAATGGTAGTAACATTGTGTCAACAACAGTTGGATCGCCTTTCACCATCATTGGATAGTTTTGTCCAAGGAAGAGTGTCACATCCCTAGTTCTGGTCTGCTCTGGGTTAGCTAGTCTTGTGTTGCATCATGTCTAAATTTCTTTGAAAGTTGAAATGGGGATTGTTGAAACCCTAACACCAAATGAATTCAACTAGGTTCAATAAAAATATCTTCAATGAACCCAAATGCCCTTTAGAAAAGTTCATGATTTTTGTTAAAGGTGAAAACCTCTGCCAAAAATGATGCACATATTTCTAGGCCATTCTGGATTTTTGAATTAAATCTTATTGTATTTGACTTTGGGCATTTAAATACTATAAATAATTTAAATGTTCAAATAATGTTGGAACTATTTTTGGGCCATTGAAATAATTCAGCAAGTGTCCATGAATATTTTCAGGATTTTAGGAAATGCCTTGGTATTTTTCCTAAGCTCGAAACTGAGGCAAATAATTAGAAAACAAAAACAAATTAGAAAACAGAAGAGAGGGAGAGCTTGCTTGGCCTCACCTGAGCAGCCCACCTGCCTGTGCGGCCCAGCACCGCAGCTGGCCGGCCTAGCCAACTGGCCCAGCCCACCACCGCAACTCCTCTGTCGTCTTCCTCCCCGCGCCAGTAGACAGGGAGTGTGGTCGCCGCGCGCGCGCCAGCTCCTGCTTCCACCGTGACGCCCCGATTCTTCTGAGAGCGCCATGGAGACACCTCGAAGCCCCTATCCCCTCTCCCTCACTCGTTGCTCTCTCTCCCCCTCCTCTACCTCTCCTGCGCGCAGCCACCGAACGGAGCCGCCGCCACCGTCGTTGTTCGCCGCTACCACCGACCTCCCCACGCCCTTCCAGATATGCCACGAGCTCCGCCTCGACCCCCGCATCCTCTTCACCAAGCCAGGCACCGCCAGGAGCTCCGTGACGACGTCCCCGACTCCTTCTTCCTCCTCGGGTAGCCGGAGATCCCTCCTGCCGCCCCGACTGCTCCGGACCGTCTCCGAGCTCGCCGACCTCCTCGTCCGACTCGCCGTGAGCCTCTGACCTCGTCCATCCCTCTCTTCTTCTCCGTAGGCCGCTATAGCAACCGGACCGCCTATGCCCAAACTTCGGCCACCGCGGATGACCTCGCCGCGCTCAACTCCGGCCACCCTAGCCGCTGACTCCGGTCCCATTGGATGCGGAAGAGTGACAGCTACGCATAGAACCTCTCCGCTGCTCGTTTGGCTGCCAGAGATGCAATCCCGCAGCCCGCCGCCGTGTCTGGCCTCGCCGGCGTCGAGTCGCCGGCGAGTTTGACCTGTTCAACCCAGGGTTTGACCTCCCTAGGGTCAACACACGTGAGCCCCACCCCTGACTAGATTAGTTTAGGACTAATTACCCCTGCTGACACTGACAAGTGGGCCCAGGCCCCAGCTAATCCTATTTTAGTTTTTAACTAAGTTTAGTTATCTCCACTGACATTTTTAGTTAGTAATAGTTTAACACTAATTAATTTAGATTAGTTAGTCACTGACTAGTGGGTCCCAGCATCAGGTTTGACCTGGGCTGACGTTGTTGACCTGATGATGTCATTCTGACGTCAGGCTGATGCAGTAATGCTTTTCTGGATTTTAACTAAATCTATTTGATTTATTTATTTTCAGAAAATATTCAAAACTTCAAAAATTCATAGAAAATAATCTATAGCTCAGATTGAAATAAGTTATATATGAAAAATGATCAAAAAAATCAAACTTTCCATCTGTACTGGTTTCATGCATGTTAGAGCAACCTAACCTTGCTGTTTAGATGAAACATGATAATGCACTTATATGGGTTCATAGTTTAGGCTTGTATTTGAATCTTTGATTCAAATAAGCTCAAACCACTCTCATTTTAGTTGCATTAGCCCAACACATAGCATATTGACATGTCATGATCATGCATTATATTGTGCATTGCATTGATTGTATTTTTTCTCTATTGCCGATATTTGTCCCCTCTCGGTAGACGATGTTCCGACGTTGTGATCGTTGACACTGATGAAGACTCAATACTATATTCAGAAGTGCCAGGCAAGCAAAAACCCCTTGTTCATTCCGATACAATCCCACTCTCTCGCTCCTGCTCTCTTTTATTGCATTAGGACAACAACGATTAAACTATTACATGCTGCGGTAGTTGAACCCCTTTCCTCTGCATGACCTGTCATTGCCACAGTAAATAGATGAAACCCACTAGCATGAGTAGGAGTTGTTTGAGCCCTGATTTGCCTACTCATTCATGCTTGTTTGTCATGCCTGCTACTGCTTAGAGTTGTGTCAGGTCTGATTCATCGGGGATGAATCGGAGGTGTGTGAACATGTCCTACTGTGTGGGAGCTAAGTGTGTGAACACGATTTGGTAAAGGTAGCGGTGAGAGGCCATGTAGGAGTACATGGTGGGTTGTCTCATTGAAACTGTCCTCAGGAACTGAGTTCTGTGTTTGTGATCCATGAATAGTTACTACCACACATTGGGTTTCGGTAACTCGACCCCTCTCGGCTTATTAATCAACTCGATCTATGTCCAGGAGTTGCAACTAGTTTCTGGCGTTTGTAGGTAGTGTTAGTAGTCTACCAAGTGGCACCCGATACAGGTGGGCTTGGGATAGACTAGGCACAGTGGCACGGTGTACCAAGTGGCACCCGGATGGTGGGCTTGGGAACCCTGCTCACATCGTTTGGGGCCGTGAGCGACACCCCGGCCGTATCTCCTTGCGGATGGAACCAGAATAGGCGATAAACCTGGACGAGAGACTTGTGTGGTTAGTCAGGTCGTGGCCGATACCCTCGCTGGGCTTCCGCTTGAAGGTTGCCGAGTACATGTCGTGTAAACGGCGATAAGTGGTGAGAACGTGTGTGAAGAAGTACACCCCTGCAGGGTTAACATTATCTATTCGAATAGCCGTGTCCGCGATAAAGGACTTCTGGGTTGCCTGTATAGTTCATAGACAAGTGAAAGTGGATACTCTAAAATGCGCAAGATAAGCATGAGTGCTATGGATGGCGTTCTCGTAGGTAGACGGGAGCGGATCTATAGTGGTGTATTGATTGGTGAATATGTGGACTCGTGTGCGCCACCTCAAAAGAGTTACTTGCAGTCGTAGTTCAGGATAGCCACCGAGTCAAAGCTGGCTTGCTGCAGTTAAACCCCACCATCCCCTTTGTTGATAATGATGCATATGTAGTTAGTTCTGATATAAGTCTTGCTGGGTACATTTGTACTCGCGTTTTCCTATTTTATGTTTTTGCAGAGAGACTTCGGTCTCGCTAATAGTTCTGCGTGGCTTCGACGTTTAGCTTGTTACCTCAGCTACGATCTTGGGCCTCGGCAGGATCTAGTAGATAGTGAGGCTTCTCAGCCTTTTTCATTTGTAGATGTCTGTACCCAGACATGTTAAGCTTCCATTTGTGCTTTGACTTGCATGCTCTGAATGCTGGTTCGAGAGACCCATGTTTGTAATATCTCGCTCCTCGGAGCCTATTGAATAAAATACTTGAGATGTAGAGTCATGTTGTGATGCCATGTCGTATTTGCACATATCGAGCATATTGTGTGTATGTTATTGAAATGCTTGGTATGTGTGGGATCTGACTATCTAGTTGTTTATCCTTGGTAGCCCTCTCTTACCGGGAAATGTCTCCTAGTGCTTCCGCTGAGCCTTGGTAGCTTGCTACTACTCCGGAACACTTAGACTGGTCGGCATGTGTCCTTCTTCGTTCCTGTGTCTGTCCCTTCGGGGAAATGTCACGTGGTGTTTACCAGAGTCCTGTTAGCCCGCTACAGCCCGGTTTACCGGAGTCCTGCTAGCCCAGTTGCTACAGCCCTAATTCACTCGCTGATGACCGACATGTTCGTTGTTGGGTCATGTATGCCTGTCCCTATAAGTTAGTGCCACTTTGGGTTCACGACTAGCCATGTCAGCCCGGGCTCCTTGTCATATGGATACTAGCGACACTATCATATACGTGTGCCAAAAGGCACAAACGGTCCCGGGCAAGGTAAGGCGACACCCGTGGGAATACCGTGCATGAGGCCGCAAAGTGATATGAGGTGTTACATGCTAGATCGGTGTGGCTTTGAGTCGGGGTCCTGGCAAAGAGCGAGTTTTCTCCAAGACTACCAATTCTGTACCAGGGAGAAGGACTTGGCGCTAGCACACTAGTATCCATCCCGAATACCATGCAACGGGTGTTGGAATAGGTCCGGAGAGTGCGACCATGGGAGACTACACCTGCTTCCTTAGCAGTAACATCATCAGTGGGCTATATACACACGAGAAGAGGTGATCCATCGGAATTAGTTGCCAGGCGCCAAAGAGTATATGGGTGATACGTCTCCAACATATCTATAATTTATGAAGCATTCATGCTATATTACTATGTGTTTTCAATGATTGCGGGCTTTATTATACACTTTTATATTACTTTTGGGACTAACCTATTATACACTTCTATAATTTATGAAGCATTTATGTCTTCTACTTTATGCAGGAGTCAAGGTGATCTTCACCTTTCCCTTTTTCATTTTATCCTTTGGCAAGCACTTTGTGTTGGGGTGATCCTGATATATATATCCAATTGGATGTAAGTTAGCATGAACTATTATTGTTGACATCACCCAAAGGTGAATATGTTGGGAGGCAACACTATAAGCCCCTATCTTTCTTAGTGTCCGATTGAAACTCCATAACCATTAGTATTGCGTGAGTGTTAGCAATTGTACAAGACTATATGATAGTTGAGTATGTGGAGTTTTCTATTTCTGAAAATAAGATGAATTGCAATTGTTTGATGACTGAGAATGAAGTTTGCTAGTTTTCAAGAAAGTTTATGGTCTATGCTTTGACATGTGAATTGCTTGTTACTTTATCATGAGAAGTTTTATGAGATGAACTACTGTTATGACATATTATCATGCTAGGAAAGGTGATTGAAATTATCATTGATCAAACTTGTGCACCTTCTAGCATTCACACTTCATAAATTCTTTCTTTATCATTTACCTACTCGAGGATGAGTAGGAATTAAGCTTGGGGATACTGATACGTCTCCAACGTATCTATGATTTATGAAGCATTCATGCTATATTACTATGTGTTTTGAATGATTACGAGCTTAATTATACACTTTTATATTACTTTCGGGACTAACCTGTTAACCTGAGGCCCAGCCCATATTGCTGTTTTATTGCCTATTTCAGTATTTTGAAGAAAAGGAATATCAAACGGAGTCCAAACGGAATGAAACCTTCGGCAACGTGATTTTTTGGAAGATTATCATCCTGGAGACTTGAAGGTCAAGTTAGAAGATACTCGAGGAGCCCAGGAGATAGGGGGGCGCCCCCCCTATAGGGCGCGCCCCCCTGTCTCGTGGACCCCTCGAGCACCCCCCGACCGACTTCTTTCGCCTATATAACCCTACGTACCCTAAAACCATCGAATATGAAGATAGATCGGGAGTTCCGCCGCCGCAAGCCTCTGTAGCCACCAAAAACCTCTCGGGAGTCCGTTCCGGCAGCCTGCCGGAGGGGGAACCCATCACCAGTGGCCATCTTCATCATCCCAGCGCTCTCCATGACGAGGAGGGAGTAGTTCACCCTCGGGGCTGAGGGTATGTACTAGTAGCTATGTGTTTGATCTCTCTCTCTCATGTTCTCTCTATGGCACGATCTTGATGTATCGCGAGCTTTGTTATTATAGTTGGATCTTATGATGTTTCTCCCCCTCTACTCTCTTGTGATGAATTGAGTTTCCCTCTTGAAGTTATCTTATCGGATTGAGTCTTTGATTTGAGAACACTTGATGTATGTCTTGCCGTGTTTATCTGTGGTGACAATGGGATATCACGTGCCACTTGATGTATGTTTTGGTGACCAACTTGCGGGTTCCGCCCATGAACCTATGCATAGGGGTTGGCACACGTTTTCTTGACTCTCCGGTAGAAACTCTGGGACACTCTTTGAAGTACTTTGTGTTGGTTGGATGAATCTGAGATTGTGTGATGCATATCATATAATCATGCCCACGGATACTTGAGGTGACAATGGAGTATCTAGGTGACATTAGGGTTTTGGTTGATTTGTGTCTTAAGGTGTTATTCTAGTACGAACTCTTTAATAGATCGATCCAAAAGAATAACTTTGAGGTGGTTTCGTACCCTACCATAATCTCTACGTTTGTTCTCCGCTATTAGTGGCTTTGGAGTGACTCTTTGTTGCATGTTGAGGGATTCTTATATGATCTATCTATGTTATTATTGTTGAGAGAACTTGCACTAGTGAAAGTATGAACCCTAGGCCTTGTTTCCTATCATTGCAATACCGTTTGTGCTCACTTTTATCTTTAGTTACCTTGATGTTTTTATATTTTTAGTTTACAAAAACCTATATCTACCATCCGTATTGCACTTGTATCACCATCTCTTCGCCAAACTAGTGCACCTATACAATTTACCATTGTATTGGGTGTGTTGGGGACACAAGAGACTCTTTGTTATTTGGTTGGAGGGTTGCTTGAGAGAGACCATCTTCATCCTACGCCTCCCACGGATTGATAAACCTTACGTCATCCACTTGAGGGAAATTTGCTACTGTCCTACAAACCTGTGCACTTGCAGGCCCAACAACGTCTACAAGAAGGTTGTGTAGTAGACATCAAGCTCTTTTCTGGCGCCATTGCCGGGGAGGTGAGTGCTTGAAGGTATATCTTTAGATCTTGCGATCGAATCTTTTTCTTTCTTGTTTTATCACTAGTTTAGTTTATAAAAGAAAACTACAAAAAAAATGGAGTTAAGTTTGTCTCATACGTTTCGTCTTTTTAATATCTTTCGTGAGTTTGATGGAAAGGAAAATTGTGCTCAATTGCTAGAAGAAGAATGCATTAAAATGCTTGGTACTGAATCTTTGAATGACGAGCATGATTGCAATGTTGTTAGTATGAACTCCTTGAATATACGTAGTACTAATGATGATTGCACTAGTTATGATAAAAATGTCTCTTATGAGCATGTTGATTTTTGTGGAGTGCATGTTTGCATGAACACACCAAATAGAGAAGATATTTCTTGCAAGAGGCATAAGCATTTAGAAACTAAATGGTTGCAAGAAAGGCTAGATGTGAGTGCTAAAAATTTAAAATTCCTTTGCCGTACTTGTGAACTTTGCAATGAACATGGTCATTTACATCTCCAATGCAAATTGTTTCATGATCGAATTGTGTCCAAAAATTGTGATGATTTGATCTCCCTTGCTCATTACAATGAACTTAGTTTGCTTTTGGGTTATGAAGAGTTGAAACGTTTAACTAAGCCTATTCCAAAATTTAATCTTGAGCATTTCCTTGATATTGATCTAGAAAAGATTTATATGTTTTGTGCGGAGAATAGCATTGAAAATCCTTATATTTCCAATTACCTAAAGAAAAGAAAGCAAACAGAAGATGAAGAGAATACTAATGAACGGGAAGAGACTTCCCAATATCCTCCTATTATTTCTTATGATGAATCAGATAACGAGGAGGAGCTTTCTATTCAACCAATCTCGTCAATAAGGAGCTCAAAGAGGAAGGTTGAACCCACACATAATGTGAAGAAGAAAAAGAAAAGAAGGAGCAACAAAGGTAGAAAGGTATCCCTCACAAATGATGTTGCTCCTACTACTCATTGTGATGTTGATAATTGCTTTACTATTGGTGCTATCCATATTTTTAATGATGAGAGTGATTATGCTTATGATATGAGAGGGCCCAAGCTTGGGGAAGCTATGTTTGATGAGGATGAAATATTTGAGAATTTATTTGCTGAAATTAATGTTTGTCCCAAGCTTGGGGATGCTACGTTTAATGAAGTTGATATTTTTAGCATCCCAAGTTTTGATATGCAAAGTTGTTATGATGATAGCATGCCTCCTACCTATGATGATTATATTGATGAAAGTGGGTTTGGAAGAGTGTCAACTTTAGGAAGTAGTGATCCCACTATTTTGGAGGATGTTGAATTTTATTGTGATGAATACGAAAGTGGATTTGGAAGAGTGTCAACTTTATTTAGTGATTCCACTATCTTGGGAGAGGTTTCAATCGATTATGATGAGAACGGAGTTGCTACTTATGATGATTGTTGTGATGAAACTTATGCTATAAAAAGTAGTGATGATTATATTTACAAATCTTGTCATGATTATGACTACCCTTTTTCTGAACATTACTCTTTTAATGTGGAAACAATTTTTAGTGTTCAAGTCCCTTATGATACTCCCACTATTCCGAATGAGAAGAAATTTTGCTTATGTGGAGAGTAGTAAAATTCTATGCTTGTAGATCATGAAAAGAATGCTTTAGGTGCTGGTTATATTGTTGAATTCATTCATGATGCTACTGAAAATTATTATGAGGGAGGAATATAAGCTTGTAGTAATTGCAATAATGTCAAGTTTCCTCTCTATGTGTTGAAAATGTTGAAGCTATGCTTGTTTTACCTTCCTATGCTTGTTGATTATTGTTCCCATAAGTTGTTTGCTCACAAAATCCCTATGCATAGGAAGTGGGTTAGACTTAAATGTGCTAGTCATATGCTTCATGATGCTCCCATTATGTATCAATCCTTATCTTTTATGTGAGCATCATTGCCATCATCATGCCTAGCTAAAAGGCATTAAAGAAAAGCTCTTGTTGGGAGACAACCCAATATTTATCCTTACTGTTTTTGTGTGTTCACATGATTATTCTACTGTAGTAATCATGTTTTATAGTTTTTGTTTCAATAAAGTGCCAAGTAAAACCTTTAGGATAGCTTACGGTGATAGCTGTGTTGATCCTGCTGAAAAACAGAAACTTTTGCAAACAGTAATTTAGATTTGTTAATTCACAGAAACGTGCTTCTGGTCTGATTCGTTTTGCTCTGGATTAGTACACAAATAGCTTAGGACTTCCTAATTTGGTAGGATTTTTGGAGTTCCATAAGTATACGTTTGATACATATTACTATAGACTGTTCTGTTTTTGACTGACTATGTTTTCTATGTGTTGTTTGCTTATTTTGATGTATCTATGAGTAGTATCGAAGGGTATGAACCATAGATAAGTTGGTGTACAGTAGATATTACACCAATATGAATTTAGAATGAGTTCATTACAGTACCTAAGTGGTGGTTTTATTTTCTTATACTAACGGAGCTTACGAGTTTTCTGTTGAGTTTTGTGTTGTGGAGTTTTCAAGTTTTGGGTAAAGATTCGATGGACTATGGAATAAGGAGTGGAAAGAGCCTAAGCTTGGGGATTCCCAAGGCACCCCAAGGTAATATTCAAGGACAACCAAGAGCCTAAGCTTGGGGATGCCCCAGAAGGCATCCCCTCTTTCGTCTTTGTTCACCGGTAACTTTACTTGGAGCTATATTTTTATTCACCACATGATATGTCTTTTGCTTGGAGCGTCATTTTATTTTATTAGAATTTGCTTGCTGTTATTTAGAATAGTGTTTTGCATCTTTAGTTTCAATAAAAATTTCAAGGATAGACTTTACCATGCTTATTTTGCTAGTATACATGTTGCTGTTTGAAAACAGAAAGTTTACCGCTGTTGCAAAAATTCCCTAGAAAATTCAGAGAATGATATAATGTTGAAACTTTTTGCATAATGATCTCTGATAAATTTACTACAGTGGGAATGTTATTTCATAATTTTTGGAGTTAGGCAAGTATTGATACTCTTGCATTCTTTACAGACTGTACTGTTTTGACAGATTGTTGTTATGTTTGCATTGTTTGCATATGTTTGCTTGTTTAATGATTCTATTTGAGGATAGGAGTATTAAATATACAGAGACATTTAGTATGCAATGTTGAATAATAATTTTAGTGATTTGTTACAGTAGAAAATGATAAGATTTTGCATTGGTTTATACTAACCTATCTCACGGGTTCTTGTTGAGTTTGTTGTGGATGAAACTTTTGATAAAAAGAGAAACCATGATATGAGAGGAATTAAGGAGACACAAAAGTTCAAGCTTGGGGATGCCCAAGGCACCCCAAGATAATATTTCAAGAAGTCTCAAGCATCTAAGCTTGGGGATGCCCCGGTAGGCATCCCACCTTTCTTCTTCAACAACTATCGGTTAGTATCGGTTGAGCCTAAGTCTTTGCTTCTTCACATGAGTTGTGCTATCCTTGCAATGTCATTTTATTTTGTTTTGCTTGCTATTTGAATACAATACCAAGATCTGAAATTCTTAAGTGAGAGAGAGTCTTCATATAGTTACATAATTATTTAGCTACTCATTGTTCTTCACTTATATCTTGTTGGAGTAGTTTTTCATTTACTCGTGTGCTTCACTTATATCCTATGAGTAAATTGTTGAATGAGTTGAATGTCATAAATCTGAAATTATATATGCATCATTTGCTTATCCAGTGGGGAGTAATGACTTCACATCTAAGAAGTAGAGGTTGTAAATTTATTGAGGGTTAGCAAGCATTGTATTGGTCATTTGAACAATTCATGAAAGAATATTGAAGGAAGAGAGATTTCACATATAAATACACTATCCTAGACATATTTATAATTGCGAGCACTCATTAAGTGTGACATGCTAAAGAGTTGATGTTGGACAAGGAAGACTACATAATGGTTTATGTTTTCCGACACCTCAGTTAAAGTATATTGTCATGGATCATTCAAACATGTTGAGCTTGCCTTTCCCCCTCTTGCTAGCCCAAATTCCTTGCACCAAGTAGAGATACTACTTGTGATTCCAAATATCCTTAAACCTAGTTTTGCCATGAGAGTCCACCATACCTACCTATGGATTGAGTAAGATCCTTCAAGTAAGTTGTCATCGGTGCAAGCAATAAAAATTGCTCTCTAAATATGTATGATCTTTTGATGTGAAGAAAATAGCTTTATACTATCTTGTTATGGAAGCAATAAAAGCGACGGACTGCATAATAAAGGTCCATATACAAGTGCAATATAAAGTGACGTCATTCGCATTAAGATTTTGTGCATCCAACCCTAAAAGCGCATGACAACCTCTGCTTCCCTCTGCGAAGGGCCTATCTTTTACTTATGTCTTTTACTTTATGCAAGAGTCAAGGTGATCTTCACCTTTCCCTTTTTCATTTTATCCTTTGGCAAGCACTTTGTGTTGGGGTGATCCTGATATATATATATCCAATTGGATGTAAGTTAGCATGAACTATTATTGTTGACATCACCCAAAGGTGAATACGTTGGGAGGCAACACTATAAGCCCCTATCTTTCTTAGTGTCCGCTTGAAACTCTATAACCATTAGTATTGCGTGAGTGTTAGCAATTTGTAGAAGACTATATGATAGTTGAGTATGTGGAGTTTTCTATTTCTGAAAATAAGATGAATTGCAATTGTTTGATGACTGAGAATGAAGTTTGCTAGTTTTCAAGTAAGTTTATGGTCTATGCTTTGACATGTGAATTGCTTGTTACTTTATCGTGAGAAGTTTTATAAGATGAACTACTGTTATGACATATTATCATGCTAGGAAAGGTGATTGAAATTATCATTGATCAAACTTGTGCACCTTCTAGCATTCACACTTCATAAATTCTTTCTTTATCATTTACCTACTCGAGGACGAGTAGGAATTAAGCTTGGGGATGCTGATACGTCTCCAACGTATCTATAATTTATGAAGCATTCATGCTATATTACTATCTATTTTGAATGATTACGGGCTTTATTATACACTTTTATATTACTTTTGGGACTAACCTATTAACCGGAGGCCCAGCCCATATTGCTGTTTTATTGCATGTTTCAGTATTTCAAAGAAAAGGAATATCAAACGGAGTCCAAACAGAATGAAACCTTCGGCAACGTGATTTTTTGGAAGATTATCATCCTGAAGACTTGGAGGTCAAGTCAGATGATACTCGAGGATCCCAGGAGATAGGGGGCGCCCCCTCCCCTACAGGGCGCGACCCCCTATCTCGTGGACCCCTCGAGCACCCCCGGACTGACTTCTTTCGCCTATATAACCCTACGTACCCTAAAACCATCGAATATGAAGATAGATCGGGAATTCCGCCGCCGCAAGCCTCTGTAGCCACCAAAAACCTCTCGGGAGCCTGTTCCGGCACCCTGCCGGAGGGGGAACCCATCACCGGTGGCCATCTTCATCATCCCAGCGCTCTCCATGACGAGGAGGGAGTAGTTCACCCTCGGGGCTGAGGGTATGTACTAGTAGCTATGTGTTTGATCTCTCTCTCTCTCTCGTGTTCTCTCTATGGCACGATCTTGATGTATCGCAAGCTTTGTTATTATAGTTGGATCTTATGATGTTTCTCCCCCTCTACTCTCTTGTGATGAATTGAGTTTCCCTCTTGAAGTTATCTTATCGGATTGAGTCTTTGATTTGAGAACACTTGATGTATGTCTTGCCGTGTTTATCTGTGGTGACAATGGGATATCACGTGCCACTTGATGTATGTTTTGGTAACCAACTTGCGGGTTCCACCCATGAACCTATGCATAGGGGTTGGCACACGTTTTCTTGACTCTACGGTAGAAACTCTGGGACACTCTTTGAAGTACTTTGTGTTGGTTGGATGAATCTGAGATTGTGTGATGCATATCGTATAATCATGCCCACGGATACTTGAGGTGACAATGGAGTATCTAGGTGACATTAGGGTTTTGGTTGATTTGTGTCTTAAGGTGTTATTCTAGTACGAACTCTTTAATAGATCGATCCGAAAGAATAACTTTGAGGTGGTTTCGTACCCTACCATAATCTCTACGTTTGTTCTCCACTCTTAGTGGCTTTGGAGTGACTCTTTGTTGCATGTTGAGGGTTGTTATATGATCTATCTATGTTATTATTGTTGAGAGAAATTGCACTAGTGAAAGTATGAACCCTAGGCCTTGTTTCCTATCATTGCAATACCGTTTACGGCTCACTTTTATCTTAGTTACCTTGCTGTTTTTATATTTTCAGATTACAAAAACCTATATCTACCATTCGTATTGCACTTGTATCACCATCTCTTCACCGAACTAGTGCACCTATACAATTTACCATTGTATTGGGTGTGTTGGGGACACAAGAGACTCTTTGTTATTTGGTTGCAGGGTTGCTTGAGAGAGACCATCTTCATCCTACACCTCCCACGGATTGATAAACCTTAGGTCATCCACTTGAGGGAAATTTGCTACTGTCCTACAAACATGTGCACTTGCAGGCCCAACAACGTCTACAAGAAGAAGGTTGTGTAGTAGACATCAATGGGCGTTGCTCGTCCTCATGCTCGTGATCATCACCATCGTCATCTTCCCCTTGGTTATAAAAATCTTCAAGTATAGGTGGTGGAATGTTCACAGGACCTTGGAAACACAAGAAGAAGGTTAATTAGTAAAGGGAAACTTGCTAACCCTCATTCATGTGGATGAAACAATTATAATTACGGTGGAAGACAAACATACCGAAACAACAATTCCATGCAAAAACGGTGCCACGAGTGGTGGCAGCAAACACAAGGCCCTCGTATTGAATTGCATCACAGTACTCATCCGTCTACAAAAACTGATTTATGAGCAATATCCATCGAGTCAAACCAGCAAGGACGCCAACAAGCTTGTCGAAGTAGCGACAACTTCATAGTTGTTGTAACTCCAAGAGCGGTATGGAACTCGAGAAATTGCTATCTTCCATAGAAGACACTCACCGTGATTGTATTTGAACGTGCATACAATACCGGTGTGCTCAACCTCTGGGCAATCTGCTGAGATTTTTGGAAGTGGAACCCAGTCACGAGTGTACACATTCACAAGTTCCCACTCGCAGTTGGACCCAATGTAAACAACCCAATCTCCATTTGCGTCTGCCCAAGCCTTGCCCTCAAGCGATGGCATCTTAACATCATACGTATCATTATCAAGCGGCATCAACTTGCACAGGGCGAGGCCTCCGTCATGACGGCGCCAGTCATCAGGGTCACGGCAAAGAAGATAGGGGAGATCAAACCGCTCCTTGACTCTTGGGTTCCTTGTAATGATGTTATTAGTTGAGTCGAGAATGGGCTTGAACGAACCTGCCATGCTAGTTGAGGTGATGACGTTGCACCGATCAATGAGTTCCTCCACCACATCATCTTTCAGATTGGGGCAAGAATAACGGGGTCGTTTCCATCCTGTTCCCTCCATGGAGAAGATGATCGAACAATGGCAGAAGAAAGGGTGAAGGGCTGAAGGAAAATGGAGGAGGGAGAGGAAGAGCGTGCGACAGCAGTTCCAAATCGAGAGGGAAAGGCGAAGAGTCGGTGGACGGTTGCCAGTTTGCCACGGTTCACGAAGGGGCGCCCCGGCCTACATGTTGGTTCGCAAATACTCCTACTACTCGTCGTCGTCTCACTGATATGTTGGAACGGGACCACATGTCAACGAAACATGGTGTGTAATTTCTCGTGCAAAATGCGATCTGGCCGCATTGGCCCGAGGTGCCGCATTAGTTATCGACCTTTATTTTTTTAATGGCGTGCCGTTTAGTTTTGAAGCACGACTAACTGGTACTATACGCAGAGAAAATATAAACTACTCTACCACTACTCTACCTCCAGTACTAGTAGTATAAAAAGATATATAGGCTGGAGCTTTAGCGATTTCTTGTCAAGGGCTGCCTACTTGCTTCTCACACTATCATCCTCTCTCCAGATCTAAAAAAGATGGCCCCTCTCTCCCTCCTCACCGGTGGTCACAGATCCGCCGGGGAAGAAAAGGACGTGCAGCGTTGACGCACTCGTCGTCGGCGAGCGAGGCCACGCACTGACGATAAGGCCGTCCTCTCGGACCTAGCGCCCGCGCGGGATGGCCTCCGTCCCCAAGCTCGCTGTTGTAGTGTGTGCGGAGGACGATGACCACGAGCGAAGCCACTTCCCGCAGACCCTCAGATATGCTACCTCTTTTCGAACCATACCCTTGTTCTATTGCCCCATCTGGCACGTTGTTGCATGTGGATCTTTTTCCACTCCACCATCTTCCCAATTTACTATCCTCTGCTCTGCTGGCCACGCAGATGAAAACCATAATTTGCACCATTAAAGGAAACCCTACTTCATGCAGACTAATCCATGTCTGGATTGAATAAGGAAAGGAAGGGAGACTGTACTATCCAAGAGAGTAGGCATCGAACCCGCATCTAGGTTGAAAAGGGGAAAATCAGTAGCTAAGGAACGAGTCTCGTGTCTCTTGGTTGAAGAAGGGTAGAAAGGCATGACAACTCAATAGAGAATGACCAGGTCGATTGGTTTGTTGTCCTCACATAGGAAAAAGGTGGCTAAAGAGAACAACAATGGGACGTAATCCACATATGCTGCCTGGATATTTGTTGCTCTGGGCAACCATACCTCCCTCACCACTCTGCGTTCGTGGAGGTACATCGTACTGGTGCGCCCACTGTCCGAGTGGGCCTCCCATGCTCTTATGGCCACTTTTTTTGCTGTTAGTATAATGCCAGCAGTCAAGTCAAGCAATGCTACTGCTAAAGTGATGCCACATTTAACTAATGCCGCTCTCAGTCTAATGCCGCCGATAAATTTAAGCAATGTCATTTAATGTCACTAGATTATTTCAGGGTTAGCTGTTGATTGTGGATGTATTTAAGATTTTTCAGCTAAGGCATTCTAATGTTGTTGCACAGCCAGTATACCAACGGTGAAACTTGTTACTACCTTCAGATTTTTGCACTGTTAATGCTTATAGATTACATACCTCACTTTCATGAGATAAGTTAATTTTTTTGTACAGTGTCACCAAAATGCCAAGGCGCTGATGTCATTTTATTTTTGGTTAAACTGCACAGACAATTATGAAGACAAGAGGAAAGGTCAAGAGTGGGCACCTCCTCCTCCGACTGTTCTCTTGATTCGTTCGATCAAGTTTTTATGTTTGATCGATTATCAAGATTGGGATAGCAATTTTTAAGGTCCCCCTGAGTTCGAAATGATATTTACCTTGGAGGTACATGGTTTGCAATTTTTTATACTGTCATTAGTTAATAATGCTAGTTACCTTCAGACTTCTGTATTTGGTTTAATGCTCATGGACAGCTAGTATACCAATGCTGAAACTTGTTACCTTTACATTTTGTATTGTTAATTCTTATAGAAACCTTCCAGTGCTAGAGTTTATTGAAATCTGTTCAGTAAAACCATTGTATTGTACCCTGTAATAAACTAACTACTCTACTATTGCACTAGCCACTGGATTAGTGTATATTTGTAGTATTCGAATGGTGTTGCATTAGCGTATGGACATAAATAAAGTGTGGCAAGCTTTCCCAGATATGTGCTCAAGAAAACTACTACCTATTTTTCTAAATACTAGACATTTGGGTACTTTAAATTGAACCGGGAAAACGTCTTATATTAAGGAACAGAGGGTGTAGAGTTCACTCAAATTATCCCGGTAAAGCTAGTCCCACCTTTCTTAAAATTAATGTTCATTATGTTATCGGAGGAGGTCTGTATGTTTGTCTCTAATGCCTGTCGACTACATACCTGACATCATGATGTAATGTTAAGTCATTTCCTTTTGTACAGTGTTACTGAATTGTCAAGGTGGTGATGGCATTTTATTTTAGTAGAACTGCACAAAATTTGCTTAAAAGAAGAGGAAAGGTCAGGAATGGCTCAGTTTTTCAGAAAAAACTATGTATGCCTTCCTGACATCAGCCGATGTTGCTTTATTTATTCCTTCAAACAGGTGGTTAGAAACAGTCTTGCTACCTTTTCCCAATAAGAAATTGGAATGGTTATATTTGTGATTCTATGCTTCAACTAGTGCCACTTTTATAGTAATCACACTTTCAATATCTATGCAAACAGGGATGCTCAATTTTAGGAGCATGTCTTTTTCCAAACCTTTATATCCAACTGGTGGCACTATGAGCTGTTCATTACGAAGGTACATGGTTTGCTACTATCTTGCTACTCTTTTTGTACTGTCATTAGATAGTAATACGAGTGGTTTGCATGTGAATTTATTGGCAGGGTGGACCTACATTGGAGGTGCAGGACAGGATTCAATGATTGGATGCTCAATTTCGGTTGTATCGATTTCACCTCTTCCATCACTACGAACATGGTGTGGTATATGTTTACTAGCTGCTTGATATTTGTGTAGACAGAGATGTCTGCCCGTTGCTATTTGGCAAACAAACAAAGTGTCCGCAATTTTGGTTGAACTGCACAAGAGAATAGTATAGTCACTGCATGCAGTGCCATTTGAAAATAG
Organism: Triticum aestivum; assembly: GCF_018294505.1. Lineage (NCBI taxonomy): Eukaryota > Viridiplantae > Streptophyta > Magnoliopsida > Poales > Poaceae > Triticum > Triticum aestivum. The sequence continues at coordinate 288,495,997 of NC_057798.1, read as the reverse complement.
ACACAAAGATTGGATAGTCACTTCATGGACTGCAGAAAAGTAGTACTTTACTATTTACTGGCCAACACTAGGTGCTTCATTGCTTTGGTCTGATTATACAATGGGCATCATTTTCCCTAAGTTAAAGTTTGTATTTTGAAAATAGTCTCGCGGTGTGATCGAGAGAAGACCAAATCATATTGCAGTGGATGTTCCTCCATCATGTGTGGTTCATTCTCATGGTTCCAGCTATTGGTGAAACCACTTACGTTTGCAAGAGGAATTGTAGACTTCACAAACAAATTTGTCTTTTAGTCTGTACTAAATGTTGGCTAAGAGAAGCATCCATGTTAGTAGGAAGAACAGATGTTTTTTCTAGATCTTTGCTTTTGGAGCTACATATTTGTATATGATCTGTGAATCATTGAGATGCATTAACATGTTGATCTTATGTATGGGAATCGTACTAGTTAGTTTTAGTTGCGAGTCTTGCAAGCAAGATCCAAAGTGGCTAATCTTTGCTTTTAGAGCTACATATTTGTATATGATCTGTGAATCATTGAGATGCATTAACAGTTACTTATTTCTGTTCGCTCAGTGTTTACAAGTTACTGATCGATTAGTAGCTAGCCTACAAATGCGCTCCTGGCAGTTTTATTTGCAACGCAAGATGCGAAGTGGCAGTTTTTTGAATAAAAATGCCTACCTCTAAAGAAACTGACAAGCTACACTATCGATCCTACACGGATAAAAATGCCTACCTCTGGAGAAACTGACAAGCTACACTATCGATCCTACACGGATAAATAGCGGATCACGCACGTACTACCTCCTTTCTGGTTTGCAGGGCTCAATTCAAGAAATGACCTACTCGATCCTACACAAATAAATAGCGGATCATGCACGTACTAGTACCTCCTTTCCGGTTTGCATGGCTTAATTCAAAACTCTCACCAACCAAGGTACTCCCTCCATCCGGGTTTATTAGTCCCATGAGCAAAGCAGCAAGACCAAGGCATGGCAATAATTAACGGCATGCAGAAGTTTAAGCCTAATTAATTCCAGCGATTTAAGTGGCTACATGCGTGCCCTTGGCTGCGACTCATTGCATGCTGCTTCACGTACTGCCTACGAGCGATTCTGAGTGCCTACATGCAGCCGGCCGTACTTAAGGTAGCTAACTGATGCGAAAAAAGATATGCTTTAATTATTGCGGGCTTTTTAAATCCGTGAAATCATTATTGACAAGGAGGGAGATGATTCGAGTGCACTCATTTGACCGCCATGCCGGCGTGCGACCCAGACGGGACGGGACAGCATAGTCATAATTTTAGTTTCCCTAGTTTTCCACGGCAAGCTGGCGCGCTAATCCATTATGCATTGAATTCCGATGACTGTCGCGCTACCTTCCCCCTATAAGTACTGTTTCCTGGCCTTCTCTGGTGCCACCGTGACCCAACTCGCCATATCCTCATAAGCCCCCACCGGCCCGACGTCGCTCGCCACGTCCGCCATGCCCCCGCCCGTCCGTGGTAGGCGACGCCGGAGGCGGTCACCGCCGGAACTAGTGTTCGGTTTTTCACCGGAAGGCAGACGGAGGGAGGAGGCATTCTATCTATCTTTAGATGGCAATGCGCAGATCGAGGAGTTGTTGGAGCACGACCCCATGGCGGAGGAGCGGGAGCTGTTGGAGCACAACCGCCTGGCGGAGGAGCAGCGTATCACCGATTTGTGCCGCCAGCGGACATGGAGCAGTAGCGCACCGATGCTCAGAGTCGCGAGAAGAGCGCCCGCAACTGGGCCGACTACGTGGAGGCCGGCGCCCGGCAAATAGCCCTGGAGGCTGTCGGGCACGCGCGCGTTCGCGACGCCGATTTTTACTACCAGCTCGTCAAGTGGGTTTCTCGCTTGGAAGCCGAAGCTTCGGTGGACACGCCGACATGGAAAGGGCCAACGCGCCCTATCGCACCTCTGGCAAGTGCGAGGCGAGGCGCAGGACGCCGGTGCCGGCGTTTAGCGTGTACCACAGATGGCGGCCGGCATCGTCTAGTTAGCTAAGAGTAAGTTAGTACTTGTCTAGTGGGAGTAGATAGTTAACTTGGCTATGATGGTTGTCAACGTGGAAGTTCAGTACTCTATATGTGGATCAGACCTGTTACTTTGCTCTGAATGTTGAACTTTCCGTTTGAACGTATGGAATGGGCTGTTATTTTTTTCAATGGGTTGTATTTGTCCTCCACGGGTTTAGAGGCTGACTTGTGGGCCTAGCAAGTTGATGCGTACACAATCAGGAGATGATTGTATGTGGAGAGGATGATAGCAGGGACCCGCCATGGTCATGGCAGTACACAAGCAAGTGCCTCCTTATTTCAAGCCAATAAAAAATGGCTCCCCCTAGTGGATTTCTGACATCTGGGTCCCATTCCATTGTCAACGTAGTCAATAAATGAGAGAATTGCACAACGAGCGGCTGACACCAGGGACCCAGTAGCTCGCCCAGTTATTTTTGTTTTGGGTTAATTTGATAAATGCCTCCGAGAAATGCCACTGCAATTTCCAAACTTTTAAAAATGCCATTTCATGCCATTTCTAGTGGCATTTTTCGAAGTCTGGAGTGGCGTTTTTTAAAGTTTGCAAACTGCAGTGGCGTTTTTCAAAGTTTGCAAAAATTGAAGTGGCATTTTTCAAAGTTTGGAAATTGCAGTGGCATTTTTATGAATCGCCATAATTGGAGTGGCATTTATCTAATTTGTTTTGAGACACAAGCAGGGTGTCAACTGGGCTGTGCGGGACACTCTGGCCTATCTAGACAGCCTTTTCTTTTATGTTTACCACAGACCAGCCCAGTAGTTTTTTCTTTCTTTCTGAAAATGGATAGCCCAGTTTTTTTGTGATTTGTCAAGTAAGTCGCTTTATCAGGCCTGTTGGACTGCAAATCTTTCAAGACGAGGAGAGCTTCATTCGGCTGGCCGAGAAAATGGCCTATCAGTAATGAGAAATGGGTTGTACACTTCTAAAACACATCAAACCGACAATTAGTTTCAAATGTCTTTTTTTCATTTCGAGATTTTAAATTGCATTGATTTTTATGCGTGGACAATTTATTGGATTTTATATTGATATACATTTATTTTTTAAATCAGTCTGAATGTGACTCGAAATTTCGGGATTAAAAATAGTTCAGACCGCACCGACATATGCAAAATTTCATATAATTTCTTAACTGTGGCCACAATATGGGCTGTAATGCTAACAAAAAGAATATGGGCACCAAAAAAACTCGTAAGAATTAGCAAATCGGCTGTAAACTGTTTGAAATAATGGCAGATGGGATGTATGCTGTTTTCCACAGATTTGAGGCTTTCCACGGATGGCCTGTATACTGTTGGATGTCCATCCAATGACCGTCATGCTTCTTCAATCTCTGCTCTTCCTGCTCCAACCGCTCAAACAAGCGTCGGCGGGACTGCCTGCTCCCTCCTCCCCGCGGTCGGCTATGCTGCCGCGCAGGCCTCACCGCCCCACCGTACTCCCATCACTAGCCTAGCCATCCCTCTACTCACCCATAGTCCCACACCTGCTATTATTCTCCGGCGACGGCAGACGAATCAGTAAACCCTCGTACAGTCGTACTCCCCTCCGCGTGGGAAACAACTGCTGAGTCTTCCCTGCCTCCGTGTCATTCCCTTCCTAGGCCTCGCCGTCGTCCACCGCCCAGGTGCTCTCGGCGTGGCGTGGTCAACATGGTCAACGACCGACATGCATCTGAAGTGGACTGTACATGGAGAGGTTGACAGCTGGGTCCACGGCCGCACGCAAGGAAATGCATCCTTATTACGTGCAAAATAATGATTCCTCCACCTGACATATGGGACCCACCGAAAGGGCCTCTGTATTTCGTGAAAAAAACGTTACCGCCGCTGACAGCTCGGACCCACCAGCTATATCTTCGCACGCAAGGAAGTGCCTCCTTATTATGCCGGAAAAAAGAATACTCCCCCTGCTAGCTGGGACACAGTATAGTGGGCCTACTAAGTTGACGGGGACGAAGGGCTTTGTCAACTTAGTCAATATGCACGATTCTAGCTCGACTGACCGTACGATGTCCATCCAACGGCCGTAGTGCTTCTTCAACCTCTAGTCTTCTTGCTCCAGCCGCCCAAAGCAGCCGGTCATGCCGCCTGCTCCTGCCTCCCGTGGCCGGCTGTGCTGCCGCAGAGGCCTCACCGCCCCCATACTACTCCCACCGCTGGCCAGGCCATCCCTCCACTCCACTCACCCATACCCCCTGTTATCCTGCGGCGATGGCAGCGCAGCCGAACCAGTGAACCCTCGTACTCCTCTCCGCGTGGGCATCCACTACCGTGTCTTCCCCGGCTCTGCGTCGTCCCCTTCCTAGGCCTCACCATCATCCACCGCCGTGGTGCTCTCGTCGTGGCGTGGTTAATGTGGTCAACGACCGAATTCCATCGGAAGAATACTGTACGTGGAGAGGCTGACAATTGGGTCCACGGCAGCCGCAAGGAAGTGCCTCCTTATTACGCGGAAAATAATTATTCCTCCACCTGATAGCAGGGACCCACCGGACAGGACACCAGTATTTCACGAAAAAAAAGTTTGCCCCTGACTGCTAGGACCCACCCGATGGGCCACCGTATTTCGTGAAAAAAATGTTCCCCCTGCTGTCAGCTCGGACCCACCGGAAGTGCCTCCTTATTACACACAAAAAAATGAATACCCCCCTGCTAGCTGGGACCCACCTTGGTGGGAGGCTGACTTGTGGGCCTACTAAGTTGACAGGGACGGAGGGCTTTGTCAACTTAGTTAATATAAACAATTCTAGCTCCAGTGACCGTATGATGTCCATCCAATGGCTATAGTGCTTCTTCAACCTCTAGTCTTCTTGCTCCAGCTGCCCAAAGCAGCACCGGTCGTGCCGCATGCTCCTGCCTCCTGTGGCCGGATGTGCTGCCGTGGAGGCCTCACCGCCCCCTACTATTCCCACCGCTGGCCAGGCCCTGCGGTGACGGCAGCCTCACACCGCAGCCGAACCAGTGAACCCTCGTACTCCTCTCCGCGCGGGCTTCCACTGCCGCGTCTTCCCTGGCTCCCCGTCGTCCCCTTCCTAGGCCTCGCCGTTGTCCACCGCCCTGGTGCTCTCGGCGCGGCGTGGTCAACATGGTCAAGGAACGACTTCCATCGGACGTGGATTGTATGTGGAGAGGCTGACAGCTGGGTCCACGGCCGCAGCAAGGAAGTGCCTCCTTATTACGCGGAAAATAATTATTCCTCCACCTGACAGCGGGGACCCACCAGACGGGCCACCGTATTTCGTGAAAAAAACATTTCCCCTTGACTGCTGGGACCCACCAGCTACACCTTCGCACGCAAGGAAGTGGGCAAAAAAAATGATTCGCCCCCCTGACTGCTGGGACCCACCAGCTACATCTTTGCACACAAGGAAGTGCGTCCAGGCAAAAAAAACGATTCGCCCCCTAACTGTTGGGACCCACCAGCTACATCTTTGCACGCAAGGAAGTGCGTCCGGGCAAAAAAAACGATTCGCCCCCCTGACTGCTGGGACCCACCACCTACATCTTCGCAGGCAAGGAAGTGCCTGACAGTCGGGACCCACCTGGTCGAAGCGTACGTAGCATTGTCATTCTGGTCGCGAACGTGTACGTACATACTGGTCGATGTAGAGGCGCGCACGTGTCCTTGTAGAGGCGCGCACGTAGCATGTACACGTACGTACAGCGGTGAGGGTGCAAGAAAGAAAATACGGCCACATACGTACATACGGGCAGGGTCTCGAACGCCTACTCACGCATACGTACATGGTTGGGTCCGAACGGAGAAACAACATTGTCATCGTGTTCATGGGGAGCCAACCGGCTGGGTTGGAACAGAATGCGTGGTCGTGTTCATCGAGAGGGCTTGGATGGAATAGGCGATGGAAACGAGGCCTGGCGTACCGCACAATGGAGGAAACGGACCTCCTACATTCGGAACGGGGTCCTATTGATCGGGAGGGGTGTTGCGTACCACAAAATGGAGGAAACAGACCTCCTACGGTCGAAACGGGGGTCCTGTTGATCGGGAGGGGTGAGGCTTACCGCAAAACGGAGGAAACAGACCTCATACGGTTGAAACAGGGGTCCTGTTGATCGGGAGGGGTGTGGCGTACCGCAAAATGGACGAAACGGACCTCCTACGGTCGAAACGGGGGTCCTGTTGATCGGGAGGGGTGTGGCGTACCGCAAAACGGACGAAACGGACTTGTGTTGGAGCACTACGGTCGAAACGGGGGTCCTGTTCATCGGGAGGGGTGTGGCGTACTGCAAAACGGGACTCCACGACATACTATTCATCTCCACCGTCGACCTCCTCCAGCCTCCATGGGCTCCTATTCATCCAGCCTCCACCGTGTGCTACTCCACCGGCTACTGTTCAACCACCCCTCCACCGTCTACTGTTCATCCATCCCTCCACACCACGTCAACCACCCTCCACGGGCACCCCTCCACCATCTACTGTTCATCCAGCCCTCCACACCACGGGGTCCTATTCATCCAGAGGCAACGCCACCGCTCACTGTTCATTCAACCCCCCCCCCCCCGCAACACTCACTGTTCATCCAATCGATCGGCTTCAGTTAGCAGCAGTAGCGAAGGAATCGCTCGATCGGGTTCAGTACAACCATCGATCGATCGCTCGGGTTCAGTAATGCGTAGCCTGTAGTGCAATCGCTCGGGTTCAGTTAGAGCCCAATGCCTCGCTCGGGTTCAGTTAGAGCCAACGCCTCGCACACACGCGTGTATGTGTACGAGAGAAACGCGCATCGCTCGGCCCCCGACCTCCCACCGTAACCGGGAACTCCCCGAAATTTTCCTCCCCCTCGCTTCTACCATGGTTTTTCCCGTCATGGAAGGCCCAAAGAATGTCATGCAGCTGCGTCTCCAGCCCGCCCAGGACGAAAAGCCCATTTTCTGTCATGATTTTTTGTCATAGAAGTAGGATCCCACCACATCTATGATGATACCGGGTTTAGTCACAATTATCGTCATAGAAGTGCCATATGTATGAAAGAAGAAAACAAATTGTTCGGCCCAAAATGTCACGGATGTGTCTTTTTTTTGTAGTGATAGTTAATAGCTAGATGGCTTCTTCTCTCTTTTTGGATCTCAATACCATGTTCTCCCCCTCTCTTGTGGAGATCTATTCGATGTAACTCTTTTTGCGGTGTGTTTGTCGAGATCCGATGAATTGTGGGTTTATGATCAAGTATATCTATGAGAAATATTTGAATCTCCTCTGAATTCTTTTATGCATGATTGAGTTATCTTTGCAAGTCTCTTCGAATTATCAGTTTGGTTTGGCCTACTAGATTGATCTTTCTTGCCATGGGAGAAGTGCTTAGCTTTGGGTCCAATCTTACGGTGTCCTTACCCAGTGACAGCAGGGGTTGCAAGGCACGTATTGTATTGTTGCCATCAAGGATAAAAAGATGGGGTTTATATCATGTTGCATGAGTTTATCCCTCTACATCATGTCATCTTTCTTAATGCGTTACTCTGTTCTTATGAACTTAATACTCTAGATGCATGCTAGATAGTGGTCGATGTGTGGAGTAATAGTAGTAGATGCAGGCAGGAGTCGGTCTACTTGTCGCGGACGTGATGCCTATATACATGATCATGCCTAGATAATCTCATAATTATTCGCTTTTCTATCAATTGCTCGACAGTAATTTGTTCACCCACCATAATACTTATGCTATCTTGAGAGAAGCCACTAGTGAAACCTATGGCCCCTGGATCTATCTTTTATCATATAAGCTTTCAATCTACTTTTATTTGCATCTTTACTTTTCCAATCTATATTATAAAATACCAAAAATATATTTATCTTATCATACTATCTCTATCAGATCTCACTTTCGCAAGTGGCTGTGAAGGGATTGACAACCCCTTTATTGTGTTGGTTGCGAGTTCTTTGTTTGTTTGTGTAGGTGCGTGGGACTTTTGAGGAGCCTCCTACTGGATTGATACCTTGGTTCTCAAAAACTGAGGGAAATACTTACGCTAATATTGCTGCATCACCCTTTCCTCTTCAAGGAAAACCAATGCATGCTCAAGACGTAGCAAGAAGGATTTCTGGCGCCGTTGCCGGGGAGGTCTTCGCTCAAGTCAAGACATACCAAGTACCCATCACAAACTCATCTCCCTCGCATTTACATTATTTTCCATTTACCTCTCGTTTTCCTCTCCCCCACTTCACCCTTGTCGTTTTTTCGCCCTCTCTTTCCCAATCTTCTCCTCTCTTTTTTGCTTGCCTTTTTCTGTTTGCTTGTGTGTTGGATTACTTGTTGCCATGGCGCAAGATAATACCAAATTGTGTGATTTCTCCAATACCAATAATAATGATTTCCTTAGTACTCCGATTGCTACTCTTAATGATGTTGAGTCTTGTGAAATCAATACTGCTTTGCTGAATCTTGTTATGAAAGATCAATTCGTCGGCCTTCCTAGTGAGGATGCCGCTACCCATCTAAACAACTTTGTTGATTTGTGTGATATGCAAAAGAAGAAAGATACGGATAATGATATTGTTAAATTGAAGTTATTTCCATTTTCACTTAGAGATCGTGGTAAAGTTTGGTTTTCGTCTTTGCCTAAAAATAGTATTGATTCTTGGAACAAGTGCAAAGATGATTTTATCTCTAAGTATTTTCCTCCCGCTAAGATTATCACTCTTAGGAACGATATTATGAATTTTAAACAACTTGATCATGAGCATGTTGCCCAATCTTGGGAAAGAATGAAATTGATGATTCGCAATTGCCCTACTCATGGTTTGAATTTATCGATGATCATACAAAATTTTTATGCCAGTTTGAACTTTGCTTCTAGAAATCTTTTAGATTCGGCCTCGAGAGGCACATTTATGGAAATCACTTTAGGAGATGCTACAAAACTTCTTGATAATATTATGGCTAATTATTCTCAATGGCACACCGAAAGATCTTCTAGTAAAAAAGTGCATGCTATAGAAGAAATCAATGTTTTGAGTGGAAAGATGGATGAACTTATGAAATTATTTGCTATTAATAATACTCCTCTTGATCCCAATGATATGCCTTTGTGTACTTTGATTGAGAATAATAATGAATCTATGGATGTGAATTTTGTTGGTAGGAATAGTTTTGGAAACAATGCTTATAGAGGAAACTTTAATCCTAGACCGTTCCCTAGTAATTCCTCTAATAATTATGCAAATTCCTACGATAATCCTTATGGTAATTTTAATAAGATTCCCTCTGATTTTGAGAATAGTGTTTAAGAATTTATGATTTCTCAAAAGAATTTTAATGCTTTGCTTGAAGAAAAGTTGCTCTAAGTTGATGATTTGGCTAGGAATGTTGATAGACTTTCGCTTGATGTTGATTCTCTTAAACTTAGATCTACTCCTCCTAAGCATGATATCAATGAGTCTCTCAAAGCAATGAGAATTTCCATTGATGAGTGCAAGGAAAGAACCGCTAGATTGCGTGCTAAGAAAGATTGCTTTGTAAAGGCGTGTTCTTCTAGTTTCCATGAAAATAATGATGAAGATCTTAAAGTTATGGATGTGTCCCCTATTAGATCTTTGTTTTACAACATGAATCTTAATAATAATGGGATTGGAGATGAGTCAACTTTCGTTAGAAGGTGTCCCAATAATTCGGAGTTTTTAGATCTTGATGCTAAATTTGGTAAAAGTGGGATTGGAGAGGTCATGACTTTAAATAGCATTGAACCCACTATCTCGGATTTCAAGGAATTTGATTATGATAATTGTTCTTTAGAAGGTTGTATTTCCTTGTTGCAATCCGTTGTTAATTCTCCTCATGCTTATAGTCAAAATAAAGCATTTACCAAACATATTGTTGATGCCTTGATGCAATCTTATGATGAACAACTTAATTTGGAAGTTTCTATACCTAGAAAACTTAATGATGAGTGGGAACCTACTATAAAGATTAAAATTAAACATCATGAGTGTTATGCTTTGTGTGATTTGGGTGCTAGTGTTTCCACGATTCCAAAAACTTTATGTGATATTCTAGGTTTCCATGATCTTGATGATTGCTCTTTAAATTTGCACCTTGCGGATTCCACCATTAAAAAGCCAATGGGAAGGATCAATGATGTTCTCATTGTTGCAAATAGCAATTTGGTGCCCGTAGATTCTATCGTTCTTGATATAGATTGCAATCTTTCTTGCCCTATTATTCTTGGTAGACCTTTCCTTAGAACTATTGGCGCGATTATTGATATGAAGGAAGGGAATATTAGATTCCAATTTCCATTAAGGAAGGGCATGGAGCACTTTCCAAGAAAGAAAATTAAATTACCTTACGAATCTCTCATGCGAGCTACTTATGAATTGAGTGCCAAAGATGGCACTACTTAGATCTATCTTCGCTTTTATGCCTAGCTAGGGGTGTTAAACGATAGCGCTAGTTGGGAGGCAACCCAATTTTATTTGTGTTTTTTGCTTTTGTTTCTGTCTAGTAATAAATTTTGCATCTGCCTTCTGTTTAGATGTGTTTTTATGTTTTAATTAGTGTTTGTGCCAAGTAGAACCTATAGGATAAACCTATGGTGATAGTTAATTAGATTCTGCTGAAAAATAGAAACTTTGCACGCACAAAATTAGTTTTGTTAAATCACAGAAACGTGCTTTTGCGTTGATTCTTTTTTTATATGATCAACAGATAAATTTCCCAGGACTTCCTATTTTTTTAGGATACATAGAGTTCCAGAAGTTTGCGTTAGTTATAGATTGCTATAGATTGTTCTGTTTTTGACAGATTCTGTTTTTCGTATGTTGTTTGCTTATTTTGATGCATCTATGGCTAGTATTTAGTGGTATGAACCATAGAGAACTTGAAATACAGTAGGTTTAACACAATATAAAAAAAGAATGAGTTCATTACAGTACCTTATGTGGTGGTTTTGTTTTCTTTCACTAACGGAGCTTATGAGATTTCCTGTTGAGTTTTGTGTTGTGAAGTTTTCAAGTTTTGGGTAAAGATTTGATGGACTATGGAATAAGCAGTGGCAAAAGCCTAATCTTGGGGATGCCCATGGCACCCCAAGATATTAAAGAGTAGCCAAAAGCCTAAGCTTTTGGATGCCCCGGGAAGGCATCCCCTCTTTCGTCTTCGTTCATTGGTAACTTTACTTGGAGCTATATTTTTATTCGCCACATGGTATGTGTTTTGCTTGGAGCGTCGTGCATGATATTAGTATTTGCTTTTTAGTTTTCCACAATCATGCTTGCTGTACACACCTTTTGCGAGAAGCCCACTTGATTGAAATTTATTAGAATACTCTATGTGCTTCACTTATATCTTTTGAGCTAGATAGTTTTTGCTCTAGTGCTTCACTTATATCTTTTAGAGTATGGCGGTGGCTTAATTTTGTAGAAATTGCTAGTCTCTCATGCTTCACTTATATTATTTTGAGAGTTTCTTAGAACAGCATGGTATTTGCTATGGTTATAAAATTGGTCCTAGAATGGTAGGCATCCAAGTTGGGTATAATAAAAACTATCATAGGAAGTGAATTGGATGCTATGATCAACTTGATACTTGATAATTGTTTTGAGATATGGAGGTAGTGATATTAAAGTTATGCTAGTTGGGTGATCATGAATTTAAAGAATGCTTGTGTTGAAGTTAGCAAGTCCCGTAGCATGCATGTATGGTTAAAGTTGTGTAACAAATTTGAAACATGAAGTGTACTTGGATTGTGCATCCTTATGAGTGGCGGTAGGGGACGAGCGATGGTCTTTTCCTACCAATCTATCCCTCTAGGAGCATGCGCCTAGTGCTTGGTTTTTGATGACTTCTAAATTTTTGCAATAAGTATATGAGTTCTTTTGACTAATGTTTAGTCCATGGATTATACGCACTCTTACCTTTCCATCATTTCTAGCCTCTTCGGTACCGTGCATTACCCTTTCTCACCTAGAGAGTTGGTGCAAACTTCGTCGGTGCATCCAAACCCCGTGATACAATACGCTCTATCACACATAAACCTCCTTATATCTTCCTCAAAACAGCCACCATACCTACCTATTATGGCATTTCCATAGCCATTCCAAGATATATTGCCATGCAACTTTCCACCGTTCCGTTTATCTTCATGACGCGCATTACTTTTGTCATATTGCCATTGCATGATCATGTAGTTGACATCGTATTTGTGGCAAAGCCACCATGCATAATTTTTCATACATGTGACTCTTGATTCATTACACCATCCCAGTACACCACCGGAGGCATCCATATAGAGTCTTATCTTGTTCTAGTTTCGAGTTGTAATTCATGTGATGTAATCAATAAAAGTGTGATAGTCATCATTATTAGAGCATTGTCCCAAGAAAAAAAGGAAAAAAGAAAAAAAGAAAAAGAAAGAAAGGCCAAAAATAAAAAAAGAAAAGGCCAAAGAAAAAAAAGAAAAAAGAAAAAAAAGAAAAAAAAAGAAAGGGGCAATGTTACTATCTCTTTTTTCACACTTGTGCTTCAAAGTAGCACCATGTTCTTCATATAGCGAGTCTCATATGTTGTCACTTTCATATACTAGTGGGAATTTTTCATTATAGAACTTGGCTTGTATATTCCTACGATGGGCTTCCTCAAATGCCCTAGGTCTCCGTGAGCAAGCAAGTTGGATGCGCACCCACTAGTTTTATTTTGTTGAACTTTCATTCATTTATAGCTCTAGTGCATCTATTGCATGGCAATCCCTACTCCTCATGTTGACATCAATTGATGGGCATCTCCATAGCCCGTTGATTATCCTCATCAATGTGAGACTTTCTCCTTTTTTGTCTTCTCCACACAATCCCCATCACCATATTCTATTCCACCCATAGTGCTATATCCATGGCTCACGCTCATGTATTGCGTGAAAGTTGAAAAAGTTTGAGATTATTGAAGTACGAAACAATTGACTGGCTTGTCATAGGGGGTGTAGAATTTGGGAACATTTTTGTGTGACGAAAATGAAGCATAGCCTAACTATATGATTTTGTAGGGATGAACTTTCTTTAGCCATGTTATTTTGAGAAGTCATGATTGCTTTTATTAGTATGCTTGAAGTATTACTATTTCTTTTGTCAATATGAACTTTTATTTTGAATCATTTGGATCTGAACATTCATGCCACAATAAAGAAAATTACATTGAGAATTATGCTAGGTAGCCTTCCACATCAAAAATTCTGTTTTTATCATTTACCTACTCGAGGACGAGTAGGAATTAAGCTTGGGGATGCTTGATACGTCTCCAACGTATCTATAATTTTTTATTGTTCCATGCTATTATATTACCCCTTTTGGATGTTTATGGGCTTTATTTTACACATTTATATCATTTTTGGGACTAACCTACTAACCGGAAGCCCAACCCGTATTGTTGTTTTTTTGCCTGTTTCAGTATTTCGAAGAAAAGGAATATAAAACGGAGTCCAAACAGAATGAAACCTTCGGGAGCGTGATTTTTGGAACGAACGTGATCCAGAGGACTTGGAGTGCAAGCCAAGAAGCAGCCGAGGCGGAGGGTGGAGGGCGCGCCCCCTATCTTGTGGGCCCCTCGGGTGACCACCGACCTACTTCTTCCTCCTATGTGTACCCACGTACCCCGAAAACATCCAGGGAGCCAATTAAAAACAATTTCCACCACCGTAACCTTATGTATCTGCGAGATCCCATCTTGGAGCCTTCGTCGGTGCTCTGCCGAAGGGGGAATCGACCACGGAGGGCTTCTACATCAACACCATAGCCCCTCCGATGAGTTGTGAGTAGTTTACCACAGACCTTCGGTTCCATAGTTATTAGCTAGATGGCTTCTTCTCTATTTTTGGATCTCAATACCAGGTTATCCCCCTCTCTTTTGGAGATCTATTCGATGTAACTCTTTTTGCGGTGTGTTTGTCGAGATCCGATGAATTGTGGGTTTATGATCAAGTATATCTATGAGAAATATTTGAATCTCCTCTGAATTCTTTTATGCATGATTGAGTTATCTTTGCAAGTCTCTTCGATTTATCAGTTTGGTTTGGCCTACTAGATTGATCTTTCTTGCCATGGGAGAAGTGCTTAGCTTTGGGTCCAATCTTACGGTGTCCTTACCCAGTGACAGCAGGGGTTGCAAGGCACGTATTGTATTGTTGCCATCAAGGATAAAAAGATGGGGTTTATATCATGTTGCATGAGTTTATCCCTCTACATCATGTCATCTTTCTTAATGCGTTACTCTGTTCTTATGAACTTAATACTCTAGATGCATGCTAGATAGCGGTCGATGTGTGGAGTAATAGTAGTAGATGCAGGCAGGAGTCGGTCTACTTGTCGCGGACATGATGCCTATATACATGATCATGCCTAGATAATCTCATAATTATTCGCTTTTCTATCAATTGCTTGACAGTAATTTCTTCAGCCACCGTAATACTTATGCTATCTTGAGAGAAGCCACTAGTGAAACATATGGCCCCTGGATCTATCTTTTATCATATAAGCTTTCAATCTACTTTTATTTGCATCTTTACTTTTCCAATCTATATTATAAAATACTAAAAATATATTTATCTTATCATACTATCTCTATCAGATCTCACTTTTGCAAGTGGCCGTGAAGGGATTGACAACCCCTTTATTGTGTTGGTTGCGAGTTCTTTGTTTGTTTGTGTAGGTGCATGGGACTTTTGAGGAGCCTCCTACTGGATTGATACCTTGGTTCTCAAAAACTGAGGGAAATACTTACACTACTATTACTGCATCACCCTTTCCTCTTCAAGGAAAACCAACGCAAGCTCAAAACGTAGCAGTAGCCATCGATGATTGGGTCAAGGACCAAAGCCGCCGATCCCCCATGATAGATACTGGTCAGGTGGTCCTTGCGATCAAAGGTGATCGGACATGCCGACCATGGATTGAATTTCAGGGCTATAGGCTCTATGGCGTAAACGTCCCGAAGTGTGTGTTTCCTCTCCTTCTTGGGTATATGAGTGGCATAGATCATATTCTACGTTTTTACCTCGGGAGGGGATTGTTTTTGGCCTTCATTGTTCGGACTACGAGGTTCTTTGTCATCCTCTCTGCAGGGGCTTTTGCCCGCGTCTTCGGCTGTAGCTTTGCCGGCCTGCTTAATTACCCAACAATTACGGTTGGTGTGGTTGGCAGGCTTATCTGCGGTGCCATGTATCTGGCACGGCCTATCCAAGATAACATCCAACTTGGTGGGTCTGTCTTGGTTTCCTCTAGAGGGCTTCTTACGCGCCCCTGACTTGGAATTATGGAATCCGGCAATTACTGTCGTGTCATCGGCCTCAGCCCCGCTATGGAGACGCTTAGTTTTGTTGCATCGTGGCTTTCCGTTGCCATCCCGTACTTCCCAAGTGCCAGGGTCTTCTAGGTTGGATACTCTATGAGCCAACCAACTATCTTTGCCCGCACAAAAGCGATTCATAAGGGTGGTAAGGGCCACCATCGTCTTCGGCTTATCTGGGCTGAGCTGGTGTGCCAGCCATTCGTCCTGGATATTGTGCCTGAGCGCGGCTATGGCTTTGGCATCCGTGTAGTCAACTATCTGATTATTTTTAGTCAGGAACCAATTCCATAATTGTCGGGCTGACTCCCCAGGCTGTTGTACCACATGGCTCAAGTCATCGGCATCCGGAGGCCGAACATAGGCGCCTTGAAAGTTGGCTCGAAAAGCATATTCGACCTCCTCCCAGGTCCATATGGAGTCTTCAGGGAGGCTGTTCAACCAATGTCGGGATGGTCCTTTGAGCTTTAGTGGTACATATTTGATGGCGTGGAGGTCATCTCCTCGTGCCATATGAATGTGGAGGAGAAAAATCCTCAATCCACATGGTCGGGTCCGTAGTTCCTCATATGGCTCGATGTTTACGGTTTTAAACCCCTCTGGGAATTGATGTTGCATCACCTCATCTGTGAAGCACATTGGGTGAGCGGCGCTCCTTATTCGGGCTACATCGCATCGAACCTCGGAATCCATCTATGCCCGGCGTTGGTCACGAACTCTATTGTTTCGGTCACGCCATGCTTGGTATCCATTTCTTCTTTTGGGATGGCAGTCTCTTGATCCGTAAATGGACCTTGATTGACCCGCTCTAGCGGCCAGGTCATGTCGCGAATCATATTGACATTCTAGTTGTGCCACCTCATTGCCTTTATGGCGAGGGGGGCAGGTGGGTATTCGGGCTCTCCAGCCAGCATGTCTCTTCCTTGAGGGGGACGGCCGGGCTGGTCGCCTTGGCGGTACGGGCTCAAGGGCCTTGCCATCAAACCGTGGCAACAGTTTGTGCTTGGGGTAGCTCTTTGTCTATTGTTCATAGACGTACCCTTCTTCAGCTTCTAGGACTTTCGTGCATCTGTTGTTGAGAGTGTCTTGTTCAGCTTTTATCTATTGCTGCTTCTTCTTCAAGCTTCGTGTGGTAGATATTAGTTGTTGCTTGAATCGCTTTTGTCCCAATGGATCTTCTAGGATGATAAAGTCTAATTGCTATCTTTGGAATCGTTGGGGTCCTCGGGATTATGCTGACCCTCATGCCCCTCTAAGCCATCAGATTGGTGTTCGGGGGCGGGGTCGCCAAGGTCTTCCACATTGTCCGGGGTGTCGCTGTCTGCGGTGCCCGTGTTACTTTCCCTGCTACGGCGCCCCTTGGACCGTCGGTGTTACCTCCGGTGCTTAGGGGCTCCTCTCCATGTTTATTATCCCTTCTGGGGGTGTCGTCCCCATTAGCACCATCGTCGTTGTCCTGAGGGGTGTCCACCATGTAGATGTTGTATGTGGATGTGGTCGTCCGTCGGCCAGTGACGGGAGGGGCCATGCCCTCACTGTTGTCATCCATGTTGTTAGCCTCCTCGGAGGCATAGTCCAGCATGTCAGTTAAGTATTCGATAGTGGCTATTAGGTGGGTGGTGGGTGGGATGTAAAATTCCCTGTGGCCTGCCTCAAAGCTCCATTGAGCATGGGCTGAGGACTGGCCATCAACAATAGCCATCATCTCGATCCGGTCCAGCGCCTCATTCAATAAGGCCAGGCTGGCCGGCTCTGCGTATGAGGACTCTTCGGAGTTGACCTCCGTCGTGATGGTAGAGTGGGGCACGAGTCCGGCCAAGGCCAAACCCTGGTCTTCAGACACCATACTAGTGTCGGGGTTCAAAGCCGAATCCATAGTGAGGAGGGCGAATCCGGCTGGGGTTGACTCCCCATCTCCGGACGGAGAACTCCCTGAAGGCTTGAGGCCGAACCCGCAATAGAGAGGAAGGGTCCAGACAGGATTGACTCCTGGTCTTCGGACGTAGGTAGTGCTTCAGAGCTCGAAGCCAGAAGCTTGGTAGGGGCTGATCTGGAGATTCGACCAGGAAGAGGCCCCGAAGTCAACGCATCGGAGGCCGCAGTTGCTTGAGGTCTGGCTGAGAAGCCAGTGAAGATCAGATCGCGCCAAGCGTCGGTGACATACTTGAGGTAACCAAACCTGATCTGTTACTCATGGGCGAAACTGTTAACCTGGTTGAGATGACCAGTCGAATCACCGTGTAGGATAATGCTGCCGAAAGAGAAAATTTGCCCGGGGATGAAGATGTCCCCGGTGTTGATGTCGTCTCTGATGATCAGGCGAGCCATCAACCCTTCGGCGATCCAACAGTGGAACTCTCAATGAAAGCACCAATGTCGATGTCAAAACCGGTGGATCTCGGGTAGGGGCTCCTGAACTGTGGATCTTGGATCGATGGGGAACAAGGGACACAGAACACGATATTTACCCAGGTTCGGGCCCTCTATAAGAGGTAATACCTACATCCTGCTTGATTGTACTACTTGTGTATATGGGGGTTATAGAGTTGATCTACCTCGAGATCAGAGGTACTAAACCCTAACTAGTAGGATGGTGATTGTTCTCCTAGCCTCTACGGACCAAGCCCCCTGGTTTATATAGACACTAGGGCTACTGGGGGCTAAAGATAGTCGGTTACATCAAGGAAACGCTAGATCTTCCATATTTACTTGGGGTACACACCAAGGCACAAGTGTCTTCGGTCCGGATACAGTGCGGCCCAACAATCCGGCCCACATGAGATGAGCTGGCACCGCGAGGACCCCCTAGTCCAGGACTCCCTCACGAGCCATTTAATTCAACCAATGCAATCTCTCTTTAAAAGTCGTCCAACGGTGTTTCTTCGAGTGAGCCCTAACCCACATGTCTTTTCCGAGGATCTTACCTGACTCTTCTAATTTTACCGGAGTTATTCTCCAATTCATTTCAAAGTTTGACGCAAGAATGAATTTCATCAATTAGATGCCCTTCCAAGATCTTTCCAACATCTTTGGCTCAACCTTTCCTCTTTTCATTCTTCCAGAGTGTCTCAACAATTTTGGTGGTGTTCCTCATCTTCATTCTCAGCATTCAAGACCGATGAAGAGTTTTTCTTATATCTTTATTCGTTCCCTCGGAGATTCATGGTTCAAGCTTGTTGCTATCCTCTCAAATTGTCCTGGTATTGAGAATTTCTTTTCATACTCATTTGAAGCTTTTCATGAGTGTTTTCGTCTGACTCTCCATAGACCATCATTTTAGAATATTTGTTTGTTTCAACTTTCAACTCTCATTCTCCAATTCTTCTGGTGCATCGTTCAAGTATTCTCTAATCAGGGCGAGATCTCTTCCTTCTCTTGTATCTAAATCCCATCAAATATCTTCGTTCATTTTCTAATTCTTCCTGGCAAAGCATTCTTTTCTTCGTTCTTTTCAAATTCTTATGGTTTCGTTCAAGATCCATCTTCCTTTGTTATCATATTGATTCATTTCTTATTTTCAAAGTCCTACCGGCGATTCATTGAAGACTTTATTAAGTTGCGCTATATCAATGTTTTTTTCAATGAGACTAAGTAGTATGCTAAATCCATTGTTTGTCATCAATTTTAATTGGTGAAGGATACACATAACATAATTCTTATTCTTGTTTCATACAAGTGATTAATTCTTTCCTTCAGAGTTTGTTCATCATATCTTATTCTCGGTTTGAGATGCTTCGTCTTTTTCTTTTCAGAGTTCCAAGCTCTCTCAATTATCTCATCGCGAAGCCCCTTCTAAATCAGTGCTAGGCTTCATCTTGTTCTTTTCAACTTTCATTTCGTTGGATCATTCTTTTATTACCGGAGTTCTCACGAAGGCTCAACATGGTGGTCTATTAAGGATTTAATTAATTCTTCAAGTGTTCGTCAAGATTCTTGTTGGAGGAGCTCAAGAATTCTTCATCGTACATTCCAAAGTGCAATTCTTTCTACCTTATCTTTTGAGGTGGTGTTATGTCATTCTTGACAATTTCCCTTCATGTTTCATGATTCACAAGTTGTCATGAATGAGATATTTAAACCCATCATTTTTCTCTGTGTTCAAGAGATCTTTTCAACCCATCAATCTCTTTATTGGAGTTATCTTGGTGCAAATTTCACCTAAAGCCTTCCATTGGGAATGCTGCTATTATGGTGTTTAGCAATGATCCAAGTATTCCCTTATCCTCTCAGTGAAAGAAGTTTTTTTCATCTCGGGCAAGCAATTGTTTCCGTTAGTGGCAGAATTTCACCTCTAGTTTTGCGATGTTTCCATAAGCCCATGAGGAGCATATCTTTTGCTTGTTGAGTCATCCAACAACTCCATCCAAGCCTTTCTCCTAAGGATGCTCTTTCAAGATTGCTTGTGGTGGAAGATGTGGTTGTCTTCTCCATTCTTTTCATTCCATTCTTTCTTTTCTTCCGGAGGCATTGTTGTTGCTCTCGTCAAGTATCATCCCATCCTGTCAAGTTCATGTACAAATCCTACCATTTTCAACCGGAGTGCTTCCAAATTCTCCTCTTCCTTGTCTATCCCATTTCAACCGGAGTGGTTTCAAATTCTTCCTTGTCCATTGAGCTCGCCATTCATATCCTTGCAACCTCCAAGTTTCTCATGGTGTTTATTGTTCCCTCTTTTCTAACGAAGTGGTCTTAAATTCGTTCATCTCCTTTGTCAACTCTTTATGTCTTTGTAACCCTTTCTCATGCCTTCGCAACCTCGAAGGGTCTTTGGTTTCACTCATTTGTCAAGAAGCAACTTTGTTTTACCTCTTCCTTCCGTTGCCATCCATAGATCTCGGGGCGAGATCTCTTGTAAGTGGAGGAGAGTTGTGCTACCTCTTAAGCACTGCATTAGTTTTCCCTTGAATAGGAAAGGGTGATGCAGTAAAGTAGCATAACTATTTCCCTCAGTTTTTTGAGAACCAAGGTATCAATCCAGTAGGAGGCTCCTCACAAGTCCCTCGTACCTACACAAACAAACAAGAACCTCGCAGCCAACGCGATAAAGGGGTTGTCAATCCCTTCACGGCCACTTGCAAAAGTGAGATCTGATAGAGGTAATAAGATAAGATAAATATTTTTGGTATTTTTATAATATAGATTGTAAAGTAAAGATTGCAAAATAAAGTAATTGAAAACTTACATGATAAAAGATAGACCCGGGGGCTATAGGTTTCACTAGTGGCTTCTCTCAAGGTAGCATAAGTATTACGGTGGGTGAACAAATTACTGTCGAGCAATTGATAGAAAAGTGCATAGTTATGAGATTATCTAGGCATGATCATGTATATAGGCATCACGTCTGTGACAAGTAGGCCGAAATGATTCTGCATCTACTACTATTACTCCACACATCAACCGCTATCCAGCATGCATCTAGAGTATTAAGTTCATAAGAACAGAGTAACGCATTAGGCAAGATGACATGATGTAGAGGGATAAACTCAAACAATATGATATAAACCCCATCTTTTTATCCTCGATGGCAACAATACAATATGTGCCTTACTGCCCCTGCTGTCACTGGGAAAGGACACCGCAAGATTGAACCCAAAGCTAAGCACTTCTCCCATTGCAAGAAAGATCAATCTAGTAGGCCAAACCAAACTGATAATTCAAAGAGACTTGCGAAGATAACAAATCATACATAAAAGAATTCAGAGGAGATTCAAATATTTGTCATAGATAAACTTGATCATAAACCCACAATTCATCGGATCTCCACAAACACACCGCAAAAAGAGTTACATCAAATAGATCTCCAAGAAGATCGAGGAGAACTTTGTATTGAGATTCAAAGAGAGAGAAGAAGCCATCTAGCTAATAACTATGGACCCAAAGGTCTCTGGTAAACTACTCACAACTCATCGGAGAGGCCTTGGCGATGATGTAGAAGCCCTCCGTGATCGATTCCCCCTCCGGCAGAGCGCCGGAAAAGGCTCCAAGATGGGATCTCACAGGTACAGAAGGTTGCGACGGTGGAAATAGGTTTTCGTGGTGCTCCTAGATGTTTTCAGGGTATGGAGGTATATATAGGCGAAGGAGGTCGGTCAGGGGAGCCACGAGGGGCCCACGAGGGTGTTGGGGATCATTGCAGAAATTAAAAAAAATCTACGCATCATCAAGATCAATCTATGGAGAGACTAGCAACAAGAGAGAGGGGAGTGCATCTTCATACCTTTGAAGATCGCGAAACGGAAGCATTGCAAGAACGCGGTTGGAGGAGTCGTACATGTAGCGATTCAGATCGCGGTCGATTCCGATCTTAGCGCCGAACAACAGCGCCTCCGTGTTTAACACACATGCAGCCTGGTGACGTCTCCTGCACCTTGATCTAGCAAGGAGGAGGGAGAGGTTAGGGAAGACAAATCCAGCAGCAGCACGACGGCGTGGTGGTGGTGGAGCAGCGGTTCTCTGGCAGGGCTTCGCCAAGCTCAAACGGAGGAGGAGAGGTGTTGGAGAGGGGGAGGGTTGCGCCTTGGATGTGGTGCGGATGCCCTCCCTCCTCCCCTCTATTTATAGGGTGAAGGGGGAAGGGGGCCGGCCCCTCTAGATGAGATCTAGAGGGGGGCGGCGGCCAAGGGGAGGGGGCTTGCCCCCCAAGCCAAGGGGGGCGCCCCCTTTAGGGTTCCCCCCAACCCTAGGTGCATGGGCCCTAGGGGGGATGGCGCCCAGCCCACTTAGGGGCTGGTTCCCTTCCATATACAGCCCATAGGTCCCTCCGGGGCAGGTGGGCCCTCCCGGTGGACCCCGGGAACCCCTTCGGTGGTCCCTGTACAATACCGGCAAACCCCTGAATACTTCCGTGACCGTATGATGACTTCCCATATATAAATCTTCACCTACGGACCATTTCGAAACTCCTCATGACGTCCGAGATCTCATCCGGGACTCTGAACAACACTCGGTAACCACATACAAACTTTCCCTATAACCCTAGCATCATCGAACCTTAAGTGTGTAGACCCTACGAGTTCGGGAATCATGCAGACATGACCGAGACAGCTCTCTGGCCAATAACCAATAGCGGGATCTAGATACCCATGTTAGCTTCCACATGGACCACGATGTCGAGGATTCAAGCAATCCCGTATACAATTCCCTTTGTCAATCGGTGCGTTACTTACCCGAGATTCGATCGTCGGTATCCCAATACCTCGTTCAATCTCGTTACCAGCAAGTCACTTTACTCATTCCGTAATGCATGATCCCGTGACCAACTACTTAGTCACATTGAGCTCATTATGATGATGCATTATCGAGAGGGCCCAGAGATACCTCTCCGTCATATGGAGTGACAAATCCCAGTCTCGATTTGTGCCAACCCAACAAACACTTTTGGAGATACCTATAGTGCACCTTTATAGCCACCCAGTTACTTGTGACGTTTGGTACCCCCAAAGCACTCCTACAGTATCCGGGAGTTGCACGATCTCATGGTCTAAGGAAATGATACTTGACATTAGAAAAGCTTTAGCAAACGAACTACATGATCTTGTGCTAAGCTTATGATTGGGTCTTGTCCATCACATCATTCTCCTAATGTTGTGATCCCATTATCAATGACATCCAATGTCCATAGTCAGGAAACCATGACCATCTGTTGATCAACGAGCTAGTCAACTAGAGGCTCACTAGGGACATGTTGTGGTCTATGTATTCACACATGTATTATGGTTTTCGGTCAATGCAATTATAGCATGAACAATAGACAATTATCATGAATAAGGAAATAAAATAATAACCATTTATTATTGCCTCTAGGGCATAATTCTAACAGTCTCCCACTTGCACTAGAGTCAATAATCTAGTTACATTGTGATGAATCGAACACCCATAGAGTTCTGGTGTTGATCATGTTTTGCTCGCGGAAGAGGTTTAGTCAACGGATCTGCGACATTCAGATCCGTATGCACTTTACAAATATCTATGCCTCCATCTTGAACATTTTCACGAATGGAGTTGAAGCGACGCTTGATGTGCCTGGTCTTCTTGTGAAACCTGGGCTCCTTGGCAAGGGCAATAGCTCCAGTGTTGTCACAGAAGAGAGTCGTCGGGCTCGACTCATTGGGAATAACTCCTAGGTCGGTAATGAACTCCTTCATCCAGATTGCTTCATGTGCTGCCTCCGAGGTAGCCATGTACTCCGCTTCACATGTAGATCCCGCCACGACGCTTTGCTTGCAACTGCACCAGCTTACTGCCCCACCATTCAAAATATACACGTATCCGGTTTGTGACTTGGAGTCATCCAGATCTGTGTCGAAGCTAGCATCAACGTAACCCTTTACGACGAGCTCTTCGTCACCTCCATAAATGAGAAACATATCCTTAGTCCTTTTCAGGTACTTCAGGATATTCTTGACCGTTGTCCAGTGTTCCATGCCAGGATTACTTTGGTACCTCCCTACCAAACTTACGGCAAGGTTTACATCAGGCCTGGTACACAGCATGGCATACATAATAGACCCTATGACTGAGGCATAGGGGATGACACTCATCTTTTCTCTATCTTCTGTCGTGGTCAGGCTTTGAGCCAAACTCAATCTCACACCTTGCAATACAGGCAAGAACCCCTTCTTGGACTGATCCATATTTAACTTCTTCAATATCTTATCAAGGTATGTGCTTTGTGAAATACCTATGAGGCATCTCGATATATCTCTATAGATCTTGATGCCTAATATGTAAGCAGCTTCTCCAAGGTCCTTCATTCAAAAACACTTATTCAAGTAGGACTTTATGCTTTCCAAAAGTTCTATATCATTTCCCATCAATAGTATGTCATCCACATATAATATGAGAAATGCTACAAAGCTCCCACTCACTTTCTTGTAAACGCAGGCTTCTCCATAAGTCTGCATAAACCCAAATGCTTTGATCATTTCATCAATGCGGATGTTCCAACTCCGAGATGCTTGCACCAGCCCATAGATGGAGCGATGGAGCTTGCATAACTTGTTAGCATTCTTAGGATTGACAAAACCTTCCGGCTGCATCATATACAATTCTTCCTTAAGGAAGCCATTAAGGAATGCCGTTTTGACGTCCATTTGCCATATCTCGTAATCATAGAATGCGGCAATTTCTAACATGATTCGGACGGACTTCAGCTTCGCTACAGGTGAGAATGTATCATCATAGTCAACCCCTTGAACTTGTCGATAACCCTTAGCGACAAGCCGAGCTTTATGGATGGTAATATTACCATCCGCGTCCGTCTTCTTCTTAAAGATCCATTTATTTTCTATCGCTCGCCGATCATCGGGCAAGTCTGTCAAAGTCCATACTTTGTTTTCATACATGGATCCTATCTCGGATTGCATGGCTTGAAGCCATTTGTTGGAATCTGGGCCCGCCATCGCTTCTTCATAGTTCGAAGGTTCACCGTTGTCTAACAACATGATTTCCAGGACAGGGTTGCCATACCATTCTGGTGTGGAACGTGTCCTTGTGGACCTATGAAGTTCAGTAGCAACTTGATCCAAAGTACCTTGATCATCATCATTAACTTCCTCTCTAGTCGATGCAGGCACCATAGAAACATCTTCCTGAGCTGCGCTACTTTCCGGTTCAAGAGGCAGTACTTCATCAAGTTGTACTTTCCTCCCACTTACTTCTTTCGGGAGAAACTCTTTCTCCAGAAAGGACCCATTATTGGCAAAAAAGATATTGCCTTCGGATCTAAGGTAAAAGGTATACCCAATGGTTTCCTTAGGGTATCCTATGAAGACACATTTTTCTGACTTGGGTTCGAGCTTTTCAGGTTGAAGTTTCTTGACATAAGCATCGCATCCCAAACTTTTAGAAACGATAGCTTAGGTTTCTTCCCAAACCATAATTCATATGGTGTCGTCTCAACGGATTTAGACGGTGCCCTATTTAAAGTGAATGTGGATGTCTCTAAAGCATATCCCCAAAATGATAGCGGCAAATCAGTAAGAGACATCATAGATCGCACCATATACAATAGAGTGCGATTATGACATTCGGACACACCATTACGCTGAGGTGTTCCAGGCAGCGTAAGTTGTGAAACAATTCCACATTTCCTTAAGTGCGTACCAAACTCGTGACTCAAATATTCTCCCCCATGATCTAATCGTAAGAACTTTATTTTTCTATCACGTTGGTTCTCCACCTCATTTTGAAATTCCTTGAACTTTTCAAAGGTCTCATAATTGTGTTTCATTAAGTAGACATACTCGTATCTACTTAAGTCATCAGTGAGGGTGAGAACATAATGATAGCCACCGCGAGCCTCAACGCTCATTGGACCGCACACATCAATATGTATGATTTCCAACAAGTTGGTTGCTCACTCCATTGTTCCGGAGAACAGAGTCTTGGTCATCTTGCCCATGAGGCATGGTTTGCATGTGTCAAATGATTCATAATCAAGAGACTCCAAAAGTCCATCTACATGGAGCTTCTTCATGCGTTTGACACCAATGTGACCAAGGCGGCAGTGCCACATGTATGTGGGACTATCATTATTAACCTTCCATCTTTTGGTATTCAAACTATGAATATGTGTAACATCACGTTCGAGATTCATTAAGAATAAACCATTGACCAGCGGGGCATGACCATAAAACATATCTCTCATATAAATAGAACAACCATTATTCTCGGATTTAAATGAGTAGCCATCTCGCATTAAACGAGATCCAGATACAATGTTCATGCTCAAAGTTGGCACTAAATAACAATTATTGAGGTTTAAAACTAATCCCGCAGGTAAATGTAGAGGTAGTGTGCCTACGATGATCACATCGACCTTGGAACCATTCCCGACGTGCATCGTCACCTCGTCCTTCGCCAATCTCCGCTTATTCCGCAGCTCTTGTTTTGAGTTACAAATATGAGCAACCGCACCGGTATCAAATACCCAGGAGCTACTACGAGTACTGGTAAGGTACACATCAATAACATGTATATCACATATACCTTTGGTGTTGTCGGCCTTCTTGTCCGCTAAGTACTTGGGGCAGTTCCGCTTCCAGTGACCGTTTCCCTTGCAATAAAAGCACTCAGTCTTAGGTTTGGGTCCATGCTTTGGCTTCTTCCTGGCAACTGGCTTACCAGGCGCGGCAACTCCCTTGTCGTCCTTCTTGAAGTTCTTCTTACCCTTGCCTTTCTTCAAACTAGTGGTTTTACTGACCATCAACACTTGATGTTCCTTTTTGATCTCCACCTCCGCTGATTTCAGCATCAAAAATACCTTAGGAATGGTTTTCACCATCCCCTGTATATTGAAATTCATCACAAAGCTCTTGTAGCTAGGTGGAAGCGACTGAAGGATTCTGTCAATGACCGCGTCATCCGAGAGATTAACTCCTAGCTGAGACAAGCGGTTGTGCAACCCAGACATTTTGAGTATGTGCTCACTGACAGAACTATTCTCCTCCATCTTACAACTGTAGAATTTGTTGGAGACTTCATATCTCTCGGCTCGGGCATGAGCTTGGAAAATCATTTTCAGCTCTTGGAACATCTCATATGCTCTGTGCCGCTCAAAACGGTTTTGGAGCCCCGATTCTAAGTTGTAAAGCATGTCGCACTGAACCAGGGAGTAATCATCACTACACGACTGCCAGGCGTTCATAACGTATTGAGTTGCTAGGAAAACAGGCGCTTCACCTAGAGGTGCATCAAGGACATATGCTTTCTTGGCAGCTATGAGGATGATCCTCAAGTTACGGACCCAGTCCGTATAGTTGCTACCATCGTCTTTCAGCTTGGTTTTCTCTAGGAACATGTTGAAGTTGAGGGCAACATTAGCGTGGGCCATTTGATCTACAAGACATATTGCAAAGATTTTTAGACCAAGTTCATGATAATTAAGTTCATCTAATCAAATTATTTAATGAACTCCCACTCAGATAGACATCCCTCTAGTCATCTAAGTGATACATGATCCAAGTCAACTAGGTCGTGTCCGATCATCACGTGAGACGGACTAGTTATCATCGGTGAACATCTTCATGTTGATCGTATCTACTATACGACTCATGTTTGACCTTTCGGTCTCTTATGTTCCGAGGCCATGTCTGTACATGCTAGGCTCGTCAAGTCAACCTAAGTGTTTTGCGTGTGTAAATCTGGCTTACACCCGTTGTATGCGAACGTCAGAATCTATCACACCCAATCATCATGTGGTGCTTCAAAACAACGAACTTCGCAACGGTGCACAGTTAGGGGGAACACTTTCTTGAAGTTTTATGAGGGATCATCTTATTTATGCTACCGTCGTTCTAAGCAAATAAGATGCAAAAACATGATAAACATCACATGCAATCAAATAGTGACATGATATGGCCAATATCATTTTGCTCCTTTTAATCTCCATCTTCGGGGCGCCATGATCATCATCGTCACCGGCATGACACCATGATCTCCATCATCATGATCTCCATCATCGTGTCTTCATGAAGTTGTCTCGCCAACTATTACTTCCACTACTATGGCTAACGGTTTAGCAATAAAGCAAAGTAATTACATGACGTTATTCAATGACACGCAGATCATACAATAATTAAGACAACTCCTATGGCTCCTGCCGGTTGTCATACTCATCGACATGCAAGTCGTGATTCCTATTACAAGAACATGATCAATCTCATACATCACATATATATCATTCATCACATCCTTTTGTCCATATCACATCACACGGCATATGCTGCAAGAACAAGTTAGACGTCCTCTAATTGTTGTTGCAAGTTTTTTTTACGTGGCTGCTATAGGTTTCTAGCAAGAACGTTTCTTACCTACGCCAAAACCACAACATGATATGCCAATTGCTATTTACCCTTCATAAGGACCCTTTTCATCAAATCCGATCCGACTAAAGTGGGAGAGACAGACACCCGCTAGCCACCTTATGCAACTAGTGCATGTCAGTCAGTGGAACCTGTCTCACGTAAGCGTACGTGTAAGATCGGTCTGGGCCGCTTCATCCCACGATCCGTCAAATCAAGATAAGACTAGTAGTGGCAAGTAAATTGACAAAATCGACGCCCACAACAACTTGTGTTCTACTCGTGCAAAGAAACTACTCATAGACCTAGCTCATGATGTCACTGTTGGGGATCGTTGCAGAAATTAAAAAAATTCTATGCATCACCAAGATCAATCTATGGAGAGACTAGCAACGAGAGAGAGAGAGAGGAGTGCATCTTCATACCTTTGAAGATCGTGAAATGGAAGCGTTGCAAGAACACGGTTGGAGGAGTCGTACACGTAGCGATTCAGATTGCGGTCGATTCCGATCTTAGCGCCGAACAACGGCGCATCCGCATTCAACACACGTGCAGCCCGGTGACGTCTCCCGCGCCTTGATCCAGCAAGGAGGAGGGAGAGGTTGGGGAAGACAACTCCAACAGCAGCACGACGGTGTGGCGGTGGTGGAGCAGCGGTTCTTTGGCAGCTCAAACGGAGGAGGAGAGGTGTTGGAGATGGGGAGGGCTGCGCCTTGGATGTGGTGCGGCTGGCCTCCCTCCTCCCCTCTATTTATAGGGTGAAGGGGGAAGGGTGGCCAGCCCCTCTAGATGAGATCTAGAGGGGGGGCGACGGCCAAGGGGAGGGGGCTTGCCCCCCAAGCCAAGGGGGGCGCCAACTTTAGGGTTCCCCCCCCCCCAACCCTAGGCGCATGGGCCCTAGGGGGATGGCGCCCAGCCCACTTAGGGGCTGGTTCCCTTCCATATACAGCCCATAGGGCCCTCCGGGGCAGGTGGACCCTCCTGGTGGACCCCGGAACCCCTTCGGTGGTCCCGGTACAATACCGGCAAACCCTCGAATACTTCTGGTGACCGTATGATGACTTCCCATATAGAAATCTTCACCTTCGAACCATTCCGGAACTCATCGTGACGTCCGAGATCTCATCCAGGACTTCGAACAACATTCGATAACCACATACAAACTTTTCCTATAACCCTAGCATCATCGAACCTTAAGTGTGTAGACCCTACGGGTTCGGGAATCATGCAGACATGACCGAGACAGCTCTCCGGCCAATAACCAACAGCGGGATCTAGATACCCATGTTAACTCCCACATGTTCCACGATGATCTCATCGGATGAACCACAATGTCGAGGATTCAAGCAATCCCGTATACAATTCCCTTTGTCAATTGGTACGTTACTTGCCCGAGATTCGATCGTCGGTATCCCAATACCTCGTTCAATCTCGTTACCGGCAAGTCACTTTACGCGCTCTGTAATGCATGATCCCGTGACCAACTATTTGTCACATTGAGCTCATTATGATGATGCATTATCGAGAGGGCCCAGGGATACCTCTCCGTCATACGGAGTACCAAATCCCAGTCTTGATTCGTGCCAACCCAGCAGACACTTTCGGAGATACCTATAGTGCACCTTTATAGCCACCTAGTTATGTTGTGACGTTTGGTACACCCAAAGCACTCCTACTGTATCCGGGAGTTGCACAATCTCATGGTTTAAGGAAATGTTACTTGACATTGGAAAACTTTTAGCAACCGAACTACACGATCTTGTGCTATGTTGTAACGCCCCAGATACAACTTTCCATATCTGTAACTCCGACTCTTGCCTTTTCCGGAGATACGAGATGTTATTTCCTTCGTGGTTGGATTTTTGTCTTCTGTTTTGCATTTTGCTCATGTCATGCATTTCATCTCATGTCATAATTCACATTGCATCTGCATGTTTTCATAAAACTCGCAGCCGTTCGTACTTGTCGCTTCTCTCCTTGCCTTCGTGGCATGTCGTCACCGCTTGTCTTCGTTGACCGTTCTGAGACCAACCAACCACTTGCACGCGATCGCCTTGTTCCTCTGCACAGTGCACAGACCCCTCCCGCGTGTCCGAAACTCCCCCGAACCCGACCCAGGTTGTCGTCACCGTTGGGTCCGGATCATCCCCTAACATCCCTGAAACATCTCTGTTTTCTCTTTTGGACTTCCTAAGCCTATTTTTCTGGGACCGTCTGATTTTGATCCGAGGGTCGAGATAGCCCCTATCCTAATCCACGTGATGTATGTATAATCACCCAACCCTAGATCCTAGGCGCCTTGTCCCATCCTTCCATTCCCTCCGCCGCCACCCGACCAAATCCCTTCGCTCTCGGGATCCTCCTCTAGCCAACCACGCGCAGCCATCTCCCTCCTTGCTTTCATCCTCGAGCCAATCCCCTCGCTCGATCCAGCAACCGTCCAAGCCTCCACCTTCCCTCGATCCAAAATCCCTTCGGGCTTCTCTGCGTCAATCCCTGAGCTCCATAGCCACCTCCACACGCCCTCGTTCGCGAGCACCTGAGGCTCCTGCCTCCTCCTCGTCGCCTCGCACCTCACCCCGGCGTTCCCGACCGCCTCGTCCCCGTAATCGTCCCTGTGCTCGTCCCTCCAACGCCCGAGCGAGGAGTTCCCCTCGGCCCCGGTGCCTGCAGCTCCCCCGGTCCTCCCATCCTCTGCAGCCATGAACAGCCCCAGGAGCTCCCTCGCAGCAGTCCGGATCTGGTGCCTCGCCGGAGAACGCCGTCCTCGACCGGAGCCCATGACCAGGCCGGCCCCGTCGCGCCACCTCTCCCTTCCCATGTTTCCCTCTATCTCTCCGTCTCTCTTTCACATAGTTCCTGTCTCTTGACAGGGAAACCCGTCACTGTCATGCGCCCGGATTTGCTCGGCTTAGCCGCCGTCCTCTGCATCGCGGCCGCGCCAATGCTTCTGCTTCTTCTGCATTGACCGCGTCTTCCCCCGCGTGCCCGCTCGATCCAGCCAGCGCCTGGGACGCGAGCCGCCCCGCGCCAAGTTCCAGCCACGCCAGGCCGCCGCTGCGTCCTCTGCTTTCCCTGCAACGAGCATCAGCCACTTCGCCCCGCTTCGTTGACCGCGTCGCTGCCCCAAGCTGCTGCGTCGCCAAGGCCCAGCGCCTCTTCCACCGACCGGCCCAAGGCCCAGGGTGAGCAGCCCCCTGGCCTTTCCTCTATTGGGCTAGTCAGATTCGGCCCATGCATGTTTTTTTTTCGTCTGCGATTTTAGCATTATCCACAGGAAACCCGTTTTGCAGAAAACCCCCTAGAGTTCATGCATTTAATAACTCACAAATGGTGCATCATATGTAAATAATTTATATATGTAAAATGCTTAGAATTTTGTGTAGATTAATAATATGTCACTTTCCTCCATGTTTAAAATGTCTAAATTGCTGTTTACAGTTGTTTTGCACAATAGCATGTTAAAATAATTTATTTCATAACTAAATAACCGTAGCTCCAATTTTAATAAACTTCATATGTAAATGGGGTGGAAAAATGCCTAGATTAACATGGTGCAGTTTATTTTCCTGTTTAATAACAATAAAATATGTTTTAGGGCAGATCAGTAACAAATTCTTAATTTGCATATGGGGATTTTCCGGAATTGTTGTTTGTTATATCCGGCCCCATTTAAATTGCCTAAATAGTTAGTTTTATTTTGCTTCACCTCTTGCCATGTTTAACAACATTTAATATTGCTGTGTACCTAAACGAGAGCAAACTAAATAACTCGAATGTGGTGTTTCGTCAATATGCAACTCGTTGCATATTGAGCTCCACTTAACTTGTAGTATTGTTTGTTGCACTTTGTCATGCCATGCCTCATTAAACTGGACATGCATCATACTTGTTTGTGCATCATGACATGTTTATGCTTGCGTGTTTACCATGTTGTTTGCTTCTTTCCGGTTTGCTTCTCTCGTTAGCTTCGGTTTCGTTCCGGAGTTGTGAGGATTCGTTCGACTACTCCCGTTCGTCTTCTTCATGGACTCGTTCTTCTTCCTAGCGGGATTTCAGGCAAGATGACCGCTACCCTGGATCTCACTACTATCATTGCTATGCTAGTTGCTTCGTTCCATTGCTTTGCTGCGCTACCTATCACCTGTTTACCAAGCCTCCCAAATTGCCATGTCAGCCTCTAACCTTTTGCACCCTTCCTAGCAAACCATTGCTTGGCTATGTTACCGCTTTTGCTCAGCCCCTCTTATAGCGTTGTTAGTTGCAGGTGAAGTTGAAGATTGCCCCATGGTGGACAGGATTAGGTTGGGATATCACAATATTCCCTTATTTAATTAATGCATCTATATACTTGGTAAAGGGTGGAAGACTAGGCCTTGTGCCTGGTGTTTTGTTCCACTCTTGCCGCCCTAGTTTCCGTCATACCGGTGTTATGTTCCCGGATTTTGCGTTCCTTACGCGGTTGGGTGATTTATGGGACCCCTTTGACAGTTCACTTTGAATAAAACTCCTCCAGCAAGGCCCAACCCTGGTTTTACCATTTGCCTCACCTAGCCCTTTTTCCCTTGGGTTTCCGGAGCCCGAGGGTCATCTTTATTTACCCCCCCCCCCCCCCGGGCCAGTGCTCCTTCGAGTGTTGATCCGAAACGGGCAGACTGCGGGGCCACCTCGGGGCAATTCGAGGGCTGGTTTTACTCGTAGGCTGAGCTATCCGGTGTGCCCTGAGAACGAGATATGTGCAGCTCCGATCGGGATTTGTCGGCACATCGGGCGGCTTTGCTGGTCTTGTTTTACCATTGTCGAAATGTCTTGTAAACCGAGATTCCGAGTCTGATCGGGTCTTCCTGGGAGAAGGTATATCCTTCGTTGATCGCGAGAGCTTATCATGGGCTAAGTTGGGACACCCCTGCAGGGTATAAACTTTCGAAAGCTGTGCCCGCGGTTATGGGCAGATGGGAATTTGTTAATGTCCGGTTGTAGATAACTTGACACCAGATCCGAATTAAAATGCATCAACCGTGTGTGTAGCCGTGATGGTCTCTTTTCGGCGGAGCCCGGGAAGTGAACACGGTTTTGGGTTATGTTTGACGTAAGTAGGAGTTCAGGATCACTTCTTGATCATTGCTAGCTTCACGACCGTTCCGTTTGCTCTCTTCTCGCTCTTATTTGCGTATGTTATCCACCATATATGCTTAGTCGCTGCTGCAGCCTCACCACTTTACCCCTTCCTTTCCCATTAAGCTTTGCTAGTCTTGATACCCATGGTAATGGGATTGTTGAGTCCTCGTGGCTCACAGATTATTATAACAACAGTTGCAGGTACAGGTTATGCGATGATCATGATGCAAGAGCGATGTTTGCTTGTTTTGGAGTTCTTCTTCTGCTTCTTCTTCGATCAGGGGATAGGTTCCAGGTCGGCAGCCTGGGATAGCAGGGTGGATGTCGTTTGAGTTTCTGTTTGTGTTTCATCCGTAGTCGGATGTTGCTCTTATGTATGATGTATTGTTGTATTCATGTGGCATTGTATGCCTTTTGTATGTATCCCCATCTATTATGTAATGTTGATGTAATGATATCCACCTTGCAAAAGCGTTTCAATATGCGGTTCTATCCTTGGTGGGACCTTCGAGTCTCTTTAGGATAGTATCGCATATTGGGCGTGACATATGCTTAGGATTGGGTCTTGTCCATCACATCATTCTCCTAATGATGTGATCCCGTTATCAATGACATCCAATGTCCATAGTCAGGACACCATGACCATCTGTTGATCAACGAGCTAGACAACTAGAGGCTCACTAGGGACATGTTGTGGTCTATGTATTCACACATGTATTACGGTTTCCGGTCAATACAATTATAGCATGAACAATAGACAATTATCATGAACAAGGAAATATAATAATAACCATTTTATTATTGCCTCTAGGGCATATTTCCAATAGAGGGTGGGGGGCACGCCCACCCCCCTAGGGTGCGCCTTGCACCCTCGTGGCCTCCTCGACTGCTTCTTGACGTCCACTCCAAGTCTCCTGGATTGTGTTTGTTCCAAAAAGATCACTCCCAAAGGTTTCATTCCGTTTGGACTCCGTTTGATATTCCTTTTCTGAGAAACACTGAAATAGGCAAAAAAAAACAGCAATTTGGACTGGGCCTCCGGTTAGTAGGTTAGTCCCAAAAATGATATAGAAGTGTAAAGTAAATCCCATAAACATCCAAAATGGGTAATATAATAGCATGGAGCAATCAAAAATTATAGATACGTTGGAGACGTCTCAAGCATCCCCAAGCTTAATTCATGCTCATCCTCGAGTAGATAAATGATAAAAACAGAATTTTTGATGTGAAATGCTACCTATCATATTTCTCAATGTAATTTTTTTTATTGTGGTGTGAATGTTCAGATCCAAATGATTCAAAATAAAAGTTCATATTGACATAAAAGTAATAATACTTCAAGCATACTAATAAAGCAATCATGTCTTCTCAAAATAACATGGCTAAAGAAAGTTTATCCCTACAAAATCATATAGTTAAGCTATGTTTCATTTTTTTCACACAAAATACTCCCATCATGCACAACCCCGGATTCAGCCAAGCAATTGGTTCATACTTTTTAATGCGCTTCAGCTTTTTTCACTCTCACGCAATACATGAGCGCGAGCCATGGATATAGCACTATGGGTGGAATAGAATATGATGATGGAGGTTGTGTGGAGAAGACAAAAAAAAAGAAAAAGTCTCATGTTGACGAGGCTAATCAACGGGCTATGGAGATGCCCATCAATTGATGTCAACCTGAGGAGTAGGGATTGCCATGCAATGGATGCACTAGAGCTATAAATGTGTGAAAGCTCAACAAAAGAAACTAAGTGGGTGTGCATCCAACTTGCTTGCACACGAAGACCTAGGGCATTTTGAGGAAGCCCATCGTTGGAATATACAAGCCAAGTTCTATAATGAAAAATTCCCACTAGTATATGAAAGTGACAACATAGGAGACTATCTATATGAAGAACATGGTGCTACTTTGAAGCACAAGTGTGGAAAAAGATAGTAACATTGTCCCCCTTTTTTATTTTATTTTTTGGGGGCCTTTCCTTTTTTGGCCTTTCTTTTTTTTGGCCTTTCCCTTTTTTGGCCTTTTTTTAGGGGACAATGCTCTAATAATGATGATCATCACACTTCTATTTATTTACAACTCATGAATTACAACTCGATACTAGAACAAAATATGACTCTATATGAATGCCTTCGGCGGTGTACCGGGATATGCAATGAATCAAGAGCGACATGTATGAAAAATTATGAAGGTGGCTTTGCCACAAATACGATGTCAACTACATGATCATGCAAAAGCAATATGACAATGATGAAACGTGTCATGATGAACGGAATGGTGGAAAGTTGCATGGCAATATATCTCGGAATGGCTATGGAAATGCCATAATAGGTACGTATGGTGGCTGTTTTGAGGAAGATATAAGGAGGTTTATGTGTGATAGAGTGTATCGTATCACGGGGTTTGGATGCACCGGTGAAGTTTGCACCAACTCTCAAGGTGAGAAAGGGCAATGCACGGTACCAAAGAGGCTAGCAATGATGGAAGGGTAGAGTGCATATAATCTATGGACTCACATTAGTCATAAATAACTCATATACTTATTGCAAAAGTTCATTAGCCCTCAAAGCAAAGTACTACTACGCATGCTCCTAGGGGAAGGGTTGGTAGGAGTTAACCATCGCACGATCCCGACCTCCACTCATAAGGAAGGCAATCAAAAGAGCACCCCATGCTACAAATTTGTTACACAACTTTTACCATACGTGCATGCTATGGGACTTGCCAACTTCAACACAAGTATTTCTCAATTTCATAATTACCCAACTAGCATGAATCTAATATCACCACCTCTATATCTCAAAACAATTATCAACCATCAAATTGATCATAGCATCCAATTCACTTCCTATGATAGTTTTTATTATACCCAACTTGGATGCCCATCATTCTAGGACCAATTTTATAACCATAGCAAATACCATGCTGTTATAAAAGACTCTCAAAATAATATAAGTGAATCATGATAGATCAATAATTTCTACAAAATAAAACCACCGTCGTGCTCTAAAAGATATAAGTGAAGCACTAGAGCAAAATTATCTAGCTCAAAAGATATAAGTGAAGTACATGGAGTATTCTAATAAATTCTGAATCATGTTGTGTCTCTCCCAAAATGTGTGTACCGCAAGGATGATTGTGGTAAACTAAAAAGCAAAGAATCATATCATACAAGACGCTCCAAGCAAAACACATATCATGTGGTGAATAAAAATATAGCTCCAAGTCAAGTTACCGATAGACGAAGACGAAAGAGGGGATGCCTTCCGGGGCATCCCCAAGCTTAGGATTTTGGTTGTCCTTGAATTATCTCGGGGTGCCATGGGCATCCCCAAGCTTAGGCTCTTGCCACTCCTTATTCCATAGTCCATCAAATCTTTACCCAAAACTTGAAAACTTCACAACACAAAACTCAACAGGAAATCTCATAAGCTCCATTGGTGCAAGAAATAAAAACCACCACTTAAGGTACTGTAATGAACTCATTCTTTATTTATATTGGTGTTAAACCTACTGTATTCCAACTTCTCTATGGTTCATACCCCCCAATAATAGCCATAGATTCATCAAAATAAGCAAACAACACACGAAAAACAGAATCTGTCAAAAACAGAACAGTCTGTAGCAATCTGTAACTTTCGAATACTTCCGAAACTCTAAAAATCCTACCAAAATAGGAAGTCCTAGGATAATTTGTCTATTGATCTACTGCAAAAAGAATCAACTACAAAGCACGTTTCTGTGATTTATTAAAAAAAATCTCATGCACGCAAAAGTTTTTGTTTTTCAGCAGAATCAAATTAACTATCACCCAAGATGATCCTATAGGTTCTACTTGGCACAAACACTAATTAAAACATAAAACCACATCTAAACAGAGGCTAGATGATTTATTTATTACTAAATAGAAGCAAAAAGCAAGGAACAAAAATAAAATTGGGTTGCCTCCCAACAAGCGCTATCGTTTAACGCCCCTAGCTAGGCATAAAAGCGAGAATAGATCTAAGTATTGCTATCTTTGATATTCAATTCTTCAATAGAACACTTATAACCCTTAGGAGTTTCTTTATTTTTAGTAATGATTAAACTCCTAGGAAACAAATCAAGAGATTCATTTGTAGCAAAAGGTTTCTTAATGAAAGCGAAAAAGTTGGGATGACCACTTATTGATTTGAGATCCGCACTTTCCTTACTAGAAGATTCACCCTTATTTTTAGGAACATACATTAATTTGGAAATTTTAGTAGGAGGAGTTGGAGTATTTTTCACGGATTAAAAGGCAGCCCCTGAGTTGGTAATAATATCCTCAAGTTTACCGATTCTTGAAGAATCTTGATCTATTCTTTCGTTAACTATAGGTTCTTTATCCTTCAAACTTTTCAGAGTAACTCTAACCTTAGATCCATATTGGGTGATTTGATTGTGGATCTTTTTATCCAAATTTTCAATTAACTCAACAATGGCAACTTTATTTTCAATAATTTCAAGACTTTGCATCACATGTTCTAGAGTTAAGACAGTTCCATTAACCAAGAGAGGTGACGGACCGAACAAATCTAACATAGCATTATAAGCATCAAAAGTGTGGCTACCCAAGAAATTCCCTCCGGTAATGGCATCAAGAATACATCCATACCAAGGAGTAATGCCTACATAAAAATTGCGAAGAAGAACGGAAGTAGATTGCTTCCTAGTAGATCTATTTTGAGCATTGCAAATTCTATGCGAAGCATCTTTTAAATTTTCTCCCTCCCTTTGTTTGAAATTGAGAACTTCATGATCGGGAGTACTAACGATAATAGGAGGACTAGCCATGATGACGAGATATACGATCTAACACACGAGCACACAAAAGTCAAGCGAAAAAGAGGCGAACAGAAAAGAGAGGGCGAATAAAATGCTAAGGGTGAAGTGAGGGAGAGGAAAACGAGAGGCAAATGGCAAATAATGTAATGCGAGGGAGATGAGTTTGTGATGGGTACTTGGTATGTCTTGACTTGAGCGAAGACCTCCCCGGCAACGGCGCCAGAAATCCTTCTTGCTACCTCTTGAGCACTGCATTGGTTTTCCCTTGAAGAGGAAAGGGTGATGCAGCAAAGTAGCGTAAGTATTTCCCTCAGTTTTTGAGAACCAAGGTATCAATCCAGTAGGAGGCTCCTCACAAGTCCCTCGTACCTACACAAACAAACAAGAACCTCGCAACCAATGCGATAAAGGGGTTGTCAATACCTTCACGGCCACTTGCGAAAGTGAGATCTGATAGAGATAATAAGATAAGATAAATATTTTTGGTATTTTTATGATATAGATTGGAAAGTAAAGATTGCAAAATAAAGTAGATCGGAAACTTATATTATAAAAGATAGACCCGGGGGCCATAGGTTTAACTAGTGGTTTCTCTCAAGAGAGCATAAGTATTACAGTGGGTGAACAAATTACTGTCGAGCAATTGATAGAAAAGTGCATAGTTATGAGATTATCTAGGCATGATCATGTATATAGGCATCACGTCCGTGACAAGTAGACCGAAACGATTCTGCATCTAATACTATTACTCCACACATCGACCGCTATCCAGCATGCATCTAGAGTATTAAGTTCATAAGAACAGAGTAACACATTAGGCAAGATGACATGATGTAGAGGGATAAACTCAAACAATATGATATAAACCCCATCTTTTTATGCTCGATGGCAACAATACAATACGTGCCTTGCTGCCCTTGCTCTAACTGGGAAAGGACACCGCAAGATTGAACCCAAAGCTAAGCACTTCTCCCATTGCAAGAAAGATCAATCTAGTAGGCCAAACCAAACTGATAATTCGAAGAGACTTGCAAAGATAACAAATCATACATAAGAGAATTCGGAGGAGATTCAAATATTTCTCATAGATAAACTTGATCATAAACCCACAATTCATCGGATCTCGACAAACACACCGCAAAAAGAGTTACATCGAATAGATCTCCAAGAAGATCGAGGAGAACTTTGTATTGAGATTCAAAAAGAG
Organism: Triticum aestivum; assembly: GCF_018294505.1. NCBI lineage: Eukaryota > Viridiplantae > Streptophyta > Magnoliopsida > Poales > Poaceae > Triticum > Triticum aestivum. The sequence goes on along the minus strand of NC_057798.1, from coordinate 288,456,698 downwards.
AGAAGAAGCCATCTAGCTAATAACTATGAACTCGAAGGTCTGTGTAAACTACTCACAACTCATCGGAGAGGCCTTGGCAATGATGTACAAGCCCTCCATGATCGATTCCCCCTCCGGCGGAACGCCGGAAAAGGCTCCAAGATGGGATCTCACGGTTACAAAAGGTTGCGGCGGTGGAAATAGGTTTTCGTGGTGCTCCTGGATGTTTTCAGGGTATGGAGGTATATATAGGCGAAGCAGGTCGGTCAGGGGAACCACGAGGAGCCCACGAGGGTGGGGGCATGCCCACCCCCCTAGGGCGCGCCTTGCACCCTCGTGGTTGCCTCGGCTGCTTCTTGATGTCCACTCCAAGTCTCCTGGATTGCGTTTGTTCCAAAAAGATCGCTCCCGAAAGTTTCATTCCGTTTGGACTCCGTTTGATATTCCTTTTCTGAGAAACACTGAAATAGGCAAAAAAACAGCAATTTGGACCGGGCCTCCGGTTAGTAGGTTAGTCCTAAAAATGATATAAAAGTGTAAAGTAAAGCCCATAAACATCCAAAACGGGTAATATAAAAGCATGGAGAAATCAAAAATTATAGATACGTTGGAGACGTATCAAGTTGTAACGACCAAAGACCGACGCTCACTCTGTTGATCCCATTAGTGCACAGATTTAGCCGAGACCACTTTTTTCGTCTTTCCATTTTACCAAATATTTCTAAACATGCATAATTATAGAAAATGCCATTAAAGTGCATTACTCCTATCTAGAATTAAACAAACTTTATATGTAAAATGCTTAGATCTTCATCTAACTTCATAATATCCAACTTTCATCCATGATAAAAATGTTTAAATTGTTGTTTGCATCTAATTTGCATAAATGACTTGATAAAATGGTTTAATTCATAACTAAATAATCGTAGCTCCGAATTAAATAAACTTTATATTTAAATGGGGTGGAAAAATGTATAGATTAACATGGTGCACTTTTTTTGCTGTTTAGCAACATTAAAATTGTGGTTTAGGGTAGAATAGTACCAAGTTCGAAAATCACATATGAGGATTTTCTGGATTTGTTGTTTGTTGTTTCCGGTCTCATTTAAATTGCCTGGATAGGTAGATTGATTATACTTCACCTCTTGCCATATTAACCAGCATTTAATCTTGTCATGTACATGAACGAGAACAAACTAAATAATTTGAATGTGGGGTTTCATTGGTACGCAACTCATTCCATATTGAGCTCCACTTAATTTGTAGTATTTGATTGTTGCACTTTTCCATGTCATACCTCATTAAACCGGGCATGCATCATACTTGGTTGTGCATCATGCCATGATTATGCTTGTTGGTTTACCATGTTGTTTGCTTCTTTCCGGTTGTGGTTCTTCCCGATAGTTCCGGTAATGTTGCGATTATGAGGATTTGTTCGACTACATTGGTTCGTCTACTTCATGGACTCGGTCTTCTTCCTAGCGGGATTTCAGGCAAGATGACCATTACCCTGGATATCACTACTATCTTTGCGTTTCTAGTTGTCCCGATGCTATCGCTATGTCGCGCTACCTACCACTTGTTTGTCAGCGTCCCAAATTGCCATGATAAGCCTCTAACCTCCACCATCCCAGCAAACCATTGTTTGCCTATGTTATCACTTGCTCAGCCCCTCTTATAGCGTTGCTAGTTGTAGGTGTAGTGCAGGTTGTTCCATGTTGGTACATGGATATCATGGGATATCACAATATCTTCTATTAAATTAATGCATATATATACTTGGTAATGGATGGAAGGCTCGGCCTTTTTCCTGGTTTTTTGTTCCACTCATGTCGCCTTAGTTTTCGCTATACTGGTGTTATGTTCCATGACGAGCGCTCCTAACATGTGTGGGTATTGGGGACCTCTGATCATTCGCTTAGGTTTCACTGTTCCAGCATGGCCCAACAATGGTTTTACGATTTGCCTAATAACAAATAAAACTTACATAGGGACCTGCCGGTCCCCATGGATAATTAATCAACAACAAGGGCCAGTGCTCCTCATGCGTGTTGGTCCAAACCTGTCAACCGCCGGAGGCCACCAGGGGCAACTCTGTGGTTGTCCTACCGGAAGTTTGGACAATCTGCCGTGTCCTGAGAACGAGATACGCGGCTCCTATCGGGATCGTCGACACGTCGGGAGGTCTTGCTGGTTTAGTAGTGCCTTTGCTTGAGTGGCTTGTCCAACGGGATTCCTTATCGTAAGCATCGTGTTACCATGGTGTGAGGATGTTCCATCGAATGCGCATGGTAATTTATAATGGACTACTTGGAGCACTCCTGCAGGGTTAAATCTTTTTGGAAACCGTGCCCGCGGTTATGTGGTGGCTTGGAAATTTATAATATCCAGTTGTAGAGAACTTGGCACTAAACCCAACTAAAATACACCAACCACGTGCGTAATTGTGACCATCTCTTTTCGAGGGAGCTCGGGAAGAGAATAGAGTGGGGTTATGTATGACTCGTAAGTAGTTCAAGATCACTTCTTGATCATTACTAGATTGCGACCGTTATGCGTAGTTTCTCTTAATCTTGTACTCGTAAGTTAGCCACCATACAAATGCTTAGTGCTTGCTGCAACCTCACCACTTATCCATTCCATATCCATTAAGCTTTGTTAGTCTTGATACCCATGGTAATGGGTTTGCCGACTCCTTGTGGCTCACGGATTACTACACCAATAGGTGCAGGTATAGGTAATGCGATGATCTGATGTGAGAGCGATGCTTGATCTGTTTGGAGTCCTTCTTCTGCTTCTTATTCTTCTTCTTTAATCAAGGGATAGGTCCCAGATTGGGAGCCTGGGATTTCCAGGGTGGATGTGGTTCTTCTTTTTCATTTGATTTCATCCGTAATCGGATCCTGGTCTTCTGTATGATGACCGTGTGTATTGATGTATTCATGTACTCATGTTGTAGCTTGTGTCGAGTGTAAGCCTGTATCTGATATTCTCATCTATTCAGTATATGGTATGTTGTAATGATATCCACCTTGCTATGCGCTCAAAATGCGGTTGTGCCCCAATCATGAATTCATCACGTGATTGGGATAGAATCGCATCTTGGGCGCTACGCCGGAACGTGTCCCTTTACCTTCAGAGCAATGATGGCCCCGCGTAGCACCCGCCAGGCTTTATGTCAGCCTGGGGGGTTGTCGAGGTGTCGTGGAGGAAGTGGGGGCATCCTGTGCCCCGTCGCGCGCCACGCGTCGAATCTGGCCCACAGGAGGTTAGGACCCACGTCGTTTCGCCCCTCCCTTCATGGGCGAAGTCGTGCATGTCGTGGGCCCGGAGGCTACTGTTCGGCCACTGGGACTTGGGGTACCCAGGCCCGTCTACCTGCAGCCCAGGGCGCGGCACCACCAGAAGGCCCAAGCTGGCCTGGCGCAAGGGCTTCATGAGCAAGACCCTTGTGAGGACCTGCGTCGCGAGGAGTGCGTCATCAGGCATCATCGGTAGCCTCGCGAGGTGGCTTCTTGAGGCTACCTCCCAAGGCCCCTCACGGAGGCGTGCAAATCAAGGATCATGCAATGGAGTCACGCGGCCCTACATCTTCACATGGGCGACGCGCGTGGCAACGAGCGGAGCCAGAAGGGTGCCAACAGGCACGGATGTGGAGGCTTTCCTCTTTCGCACTAAGGGAGCAAGGCCAGCGGTCCGGTTCCCAAAGCAATTCCCAAAGGTTACCCATTTGGTGCAAGAAGACCAGGACGGCGGGCTCGCCAGGACGGAGGTCATCACCGAGCCCACCGGCGTGTCATGGCAGGAAGCTTTAGCAGGCGAATACCATCTTTAGTCAGGATAAGTTGTACTCCTGTCCCCTTCAAATTGGCGGTTGTGGCAACCCTTCCCGCCTGGCATTTTCGGGGGAAGAGGACCAAGACTAGTATAAGTATAGGCAGGGCACCACTGTAGAGAGGGGTCTGATCTGATCCGATCGATTCCTGGCATCCTCCCGAGGCTGCTCATCTTCCCCTTGTACACTCTTGTTCATCCTCTCTCATGAGGCAATCCAACCACAAAGCAGGAGTCGGGTCTTACACCGCAAGGTGGCTCGAACCTGGGCTAACTGTCGTGTCTGTCGTTCATCTTTCCCTTCGCTCGAGCACGCCGGAGCATCGTCGTGAGGTTGTGGGTCGCAAGGCAGGGCTTAGCGAGGTCCAGCGAGCACACCCAAAGTTTGAACCTTTCTTGGGTCCCCGGAGCCCCAATTCGGACAATATACATGGAAGGTTGGACGAAGGGGTGGTGGGAAGAAAGATGAAATGGGAACTTTACATTCTTTTTAAGTAGTAGAGATTTTGTTGTTTGTTGAAAATTTGTTAAGTTTTGTCCCTTTTTGTTGATATATCAAAATTTAACAAATATTGTCCAGTTAGCATAAATTTCTTCTTTTTTGAATGATCAATATTAAATGGGATGGTTATGGTTGGATGGCTGTGTTTTTATCACTGCCCGCGGACACGTCCGGACTTGTCTCTGGATATTTGATTAGTTCATTGTGGTTATCCGCATTGGATTTTGCCAAATGATGTGTTGGATATATCCAGCAAACCAAACGCCACCTAGGGGGCGTTTGGTTTGAACGCGAGGATGGATAGGCTGAGGATATCCCTGTCTGCCTGGTTAAGGATAGCCAATTTCATTCGTTTGATTGGGAGGACAAATGATGGTTGGGGGATAGCCAATTTTATGTTTGGTTTGGCAGGACGATAAGTGGATAGGCTGTTCAGTACCTCCCAGGTGAGAATACGTTGTACAAAAGATGAAAAGAAAGAACTAAGCATGTTTGTGACGACCTTCCATGGTGTCACGTTAGTTTGTTTTTCTTTGCGTAGAAGTAGAAGAGCCGAGTCGTGCTTCTTTTATAGCATGCCAGTAGCTGCATGTGTGGCCTTGATCCATAGGACGTGGGATGGCATGTTCAGAGAGGGCATGGTGATTGGATCACACATCTGTTATGCAAGGCAAAAAAGGGAAGGATAACACCAAAGCCGCAAGCGAGTTGCGCCGCGAAGAACTCCTGTGTTCATGAGTTGTTCATCATGAGTACATCAATCGTTGTCCTCCACCATGGTTGATCCAAGGAAGAGAGAGAGAGACCAGGAAGAGAGGGAACGCAGCACCAGACACTATCGCCGTTGACGGATCATCCACACGTCGAGAGAAAGGGAAAAAGGAGAGAAGTAGAGGGGCAACACCTACTTCACCGCGCCGCCTACCTCCATTCACGCGACACCGCCTGATACGAAATCGCCGCCGCCACCTACTTTCCGTTTGCGGCCAAGAAAGAAAGGGAGGGTGAGAGATAACAAGAAAACGTTTTGAGAGCTGACGAGCGTGGGTGGCTGCCATCATCCGCGAGATTTTCGCGGACAAGGCCAACTAGATTTTGACGAAAATATTCTTAAAATTCCCAAAATCTTACAAGTGCACGCGCACTTTTTAACCACATCGATCAGTCAGCTGGGAACCGCACGATTTCTATCACGCGTGTGCGTCCCCACTTCAGGTGCCATCTGGTCGGCAGCGTACGCGTCGCTCTGGTTCAATCCACGCTGCTCGCCTCGCTCTACCTTTTTTTTGAGGGAACGCCTCGCTCTACCCTGATTGCTTCACATCACGCCACAAACAAACCACCAGGGCGGGGCGGACGCGCGTGTCCACCACTTCCGTCGCGTCTGTCGACCGCCGCTGACCGGCCGCCGGAACGCGCCATCGTCCTCCACGCCATCCTATTCCCCTTCATCTTCTCCTCCCTCTCGCGGCTCTGTCCATGCACGCACTCAAACGCATACTCGCACCACCATGCCATGGTCATGGGCTCGTGGCCGCAAGCCAGGCATGCCGCCGCTGTTCGGCTTGGCCATCCACCACCCAACGTTGGTCGCTCCTCTCGCTAGACTTCTTGCTATGCCCCTCTCCTCGGTCAGCCAGCCATAGCCGGCCCTCCCGTGCACCTTCCGGGCCTCTTCGCCTCGCTCCTTCTCCAAGCGGCACCCTTGGCCGATGCCTCCGACGACCCCCCTCCCCTCCCACACGCCCCTCCCACACGCGCCCGCGCGCGCGCGCACACACACACACGTCTCCTGTCATGGTCGTCTCCCCAAGCATCCCCATCTTCTCCAACAAGGACCTTACACTGTTACACATGACTGCACCCTTCTCAGTTCAGCTGCTTGCATCACTGCACCCAAAAGATGTTCGATGAATTGCCCCACCAAGGAGATTGCGTTGATAGTCCTAGATTAAAGGTATGATTTTGATGGCCCTAGATTAAAGGTATGATTCCTCTTGATCAGTGATTGCTATTAGGATTCACACTACTATAGATTGTACATAGTGACCCAGAGTAATTGCAATTTATGCACTTCCAATTCAAGTTGTGCGGCAGAGAATGGAATAGGAACAGGAAAAAGTGTCACCCACCATGCATATTCAGCGGATTTAATGAACTAAAAATATTACTGGAATGAACAGATCCAAAGTTGTTTTATTTATGCATGAATTATGCTTGTTTTTTTGTAACTTGTCTCGCAATGCTTTTTTCTGTATATGTTGGAAATGATGCCCGGATGCATGATGTTTTTCTTTTTCTGTATGCTGGACATGTCATCTTGTTTTTTCTGTATGCATGACTTATATGCCACACACCCTCGTCGTATTAGCTCACGGGACGTGGAGTTGCACACTATTGTCGGCATAGTTACACACTCGTCCACATAGTCGTACACGCATGACTGTGAAGTTGCATACTTTCGACAACATAGTGATGGAGGCGCGACCGCGGAGGTGCACACTCTCCTCGGCATGGTCGCACATGCGTGGTCAGGAAGTCTGCATAGTCACACACGCATGGCTGCGGGAGGTGCACATACGCGGTCGAAGGTTGCACGCGCGCAACAACAGAGTTACACACTCTCATCTGCATAGTCTTGATTGAATATCATGATCTTACATTTTGTGGTGCTTTTTTGTTTGAGTAAATTGTCAAATAGTTGTAGACTTGTAGTTGCACACACAGTAGTTTTTAGTTGTATATATGATTTAGAAAGTTGCACAACACGATGATACTAAGTAGGTTAGATGATGATTTTGTTTAAGTTGATCTATTTTTGCTAGTGATATTTTTAGTTGGAATCCGCAGTAGTTGTAGTTGCACACGTAGTAGTTCTCAGTTGGTTACGATCATTAAAAAGTTGCACAACACGACAATACAAAGATGGTTGGATGATGTCTCGTGCTTGCATTGCTTTCTCAAGTATAGCTAGACAAGTGACATTGTAATCTCGATCAACTACTGCTACACACTGAAAGACTATCGCATGAATGAGCATAGAGTTGCATAGTCTTGTCGGCCTAGTGCACACACACAGCCGGGAAGATGCACACTCTCGTCAGCATAATAGCTCACGCATGACTACGAGAGTTGCATATATATATATAGTGGCATAGTCGCATACGCATGACCACAGAGTTGCACACTCTCGTTGGCGTAGTAGCTCACGTATGACTGTGGAGTTGTACACTCTCACCGGCATAGTCGCACACAATGACAACGGAGTTGCACAATCTTGCTCGCATAGTCGCACACGCACGGCCGCAGAGTTGCAAACTTTCATCGGTATAGGTGCCCACTCTCTTTCGCTGTGGGAGTTGCACACTCTCATTGGTATAGTAGTTCACGCAAGATTGCGGGAGTTGCACACGTGCGACGACATCGTCGCACACACAGGACCACGAAGTTGCACACTCTTGTTGGCGTAGTAGCGCATGCACGGCTGCAGAGTTGCACACTCTCGTCGGCATAGTCGCACACGTGTGGCCGCGGAGTTCCACACTCTCATCTGCATAGTCGCACTCGTACTGCTGCGACAGGTGGTCACGCACGACCATGGAGTTGCACACTCCTGATGGCATAGTCGCACATGCATGGCCATGAAGTTGCACAATCTCGTCTGCATAGTCGCACATGAATTATTATGGGAGGTGCTCATGTCGGGATGCGAAGTTGCACACTCTTGTCAGCATAATCGCACATGTGTGGTCGTGGAGTTGCACACTCTCATTCGCACAGTCGCACACGTACTGATGCGGGAGTTGCACATGTATAATGGGGTAGTTGCTCATGCGCGATTGTGGAGTTGCACACCCTGGCTGGCATAGTTGCTCACACACAGACTGTGGGGTGTCACAATCTTATAAGATAGTCCCTCAAACGCGGTTGCAGGGGCTGCACACACGCGGTGACTACCACAGATTGCATTTTCACAGTTAGAGAGTAGTATCGGGTGGTGTCATCAGTGAAAACTGCATATACACAGTTAGAGTGAAAAGTTGAATATCGACTATCAGCTAGTTGCACATCGACAGCTAAACAGTTGCACCAAACGGAGACTAAGTTGCACACAAAAAAGTTCGACGAAACATACCTATGCGGGATCTAATTTCGAAGAGCACGCCGCCAGGATTCCAACGGTGAAAACGGATCTTAATTCCGACATGCTGTTTAAAAACTACGACTTTTTAAAAAATTGAAAACTCAAATTAAATACGTTCACACTTGTTTACATGGATACTTTTATAATACTTTTCTGTCCACATAGTATTTTCTCTAATATATGAATTCTAATTGTTTTTATATCATTTAGGGGACAAATTATTACTATTTATACATTATTAGGGGACAAAACAAATTCTACTTTTAGCCGGCCGCTCGCGAAAGCCAGCGAACAGCTGGCCGCTAGCTAGCCTGGTCCCTTAAAATTTGGTTCTTGAAATCTAAAAAGTGCGCGCGCTCGTAGGAGAAATCAAGCGGCCGCTGTGTCACTCGCATGCATGCATATATGTTTTATCTGCTAGTGCATGTGATTGCTGGCATTAATTGCGGTCAGACTTGTCACATGTGAAAGAAAAAACAGATCCACACGTATTTATTTCTTATTTCAAAATTTTAAAATGTCATATTTTTCAGACCACGCGTCGGAATTCAGATCCGTCTTACCATTGGATTCCTCATGGTGAGATCTTTCAAACTAGTTTCCGCATGGGTATGTTTCGACGAATTTTTTTATGCCAACTTTGGTACTGTATTGTGCAACTTTAGTACAACATCGTGCAACTTTTTCGAGAACCAATTTTTGGATCTGCATGATTCAACTTTCTATGAGATTGTAACCTAGCAACCACGACAACATTGATGTGCAATTAGTCTACCGTCTCGATCAATTATCTAGTAGTTGATGTGCAACCCTCCTCCCTACATGTGGATGTGTAGTCTTTTTACTGTTGGCACACCTTACCCCCTACCCCTGCAAGCGATATGTGCAACTTAGTCTATTGTTCAAGCCAACTATCTAGTAATCAATGTGCAACTCCTTCCCCTCCCTATTAGTGGACATGTACTTTCAGTTGACAGAGTTGCACATAGTCTGCTAGGTGGTTGGCCAGGGCAACGTACAAAGTTGCACATCTCATAGGCAGGCAATTGAATGGCGAAAATTGACATTCATGAGGGTAGTGAAAAGTTACATATAAACAGTGCTAAAGTTTCAAATCTCATGGTTTGGGTCGGGTGATAGCAGGGAAACTACACATCCATGGGGTACGAGATAAAGTTGCACATCACCGTTAGACAGTTGGTCGTTGTAGTATCCGAAGTTGCACATCCACAATTAGGATGTTGGCCGACGCAGCAAACAATGAAGCACATCCACGGGCGGGGAAAGTTACACATCAACTACTATGCAGTTGACCTTGGCAATAGACGAAGTTGCATATCTCACTGGAAGGAGGTAGTTTAGGGGTGGAGGTACCATAAAGGAAAATTGCATGTCTACAGTGTAGGAAAAAAGTTGCACATCCCTATCAGGTAGTTGCACGTCGACGGCTAGGCAGTTGCACAAAACGGGGACAAAATTGCACAATTTTTTTCGTGAAACATACCCATGCGGATCTAGTTTCGAAGAGCACGCAGCAAGGGTTCCAACAGTGAAAACGGATCTTAGTTTCGATGCGCGGTTCAAAAGTTGTGATTTTTTAAAATTTGAAAACACAAATTAAGTGCGTTCACATCTACGAAATCAATAACTCCCGAACGTGCCAGGTTTTAGCAAATCCTCCCGAACGCGCTTCTAGCTGTTGCCCGAATCTCGATGACCTCCACATGCCATGTCATCACGAGCGCAGCGTTCGGGATGATTCTGGGTCGCCCGAACGAGCTCCATTGTTTTCTACTCGCAGCTCCATCCCCCCCCCCGGGACACCACTCCCCCACTCTCCTTTTTCGTCGCCGGATTTGGAAGATGGCCGGAAATCAGGCCGACGGGACGGCGCGCTGTGCTGGAGATGCGTTGGGCCGGCTGCGTGTAGCCCACGCAAGCGGCGGATCGGGCAGCGTCGAGCGGGACGAGCAGGCAAGCTCCTGTTCGATGCAGAGGAAGCAGAGGTCGGCGGCAGTGGACTTGGCGAAGGGCGTCGCGACGAAGGCGAGTTCGGGAGGGCGTGGAGGAGCGGATCCGGGCAGAGGGATGGTTCCCGGCGGCGACGATGGATCTGAGGACAGTGGAGCTCCATGGCGGCGGCGTTCGGGCCGACGCGATGGAGATGGCCAACCAAATCATGGTAAAGCGCGGCCACCTAGAGGCGACGGCGGGCGTCCAACACCTCAGCGCCGGCCATGGTCGCGTTTTCTTCGAGCTCAGCGTCCATGGGCGACGAGACCTTCCTCCTCGTCTTCTCTGTCCTATTGGACGCCGCCGACCTCGTCCGATGCGCGGCTGCCGGGAGGCGAGGATGCCATCCTGCGCTGTGGCGCCCTTTACGACCACAGCTTCTCCTAGCACAACAGCCATACGCTGCACATGGGCAACGGGCACATCCTCCTCGTCTTCTTCGGCCGCTCAAGTGCTGCATTTGAAGATAGTCTTAGTGAACAGGTTCAACTTTTTGTGTCACTAGCTCAACACTGATGGTGATTCAATTTTTTTAGCCCAGTCCATATGTTGCAATTTTTGTGTGATTCATTTCCTCAGTCGTTCATGAATTTGCAGAAATTGTTTACTTTTTGTTTTCATGCTAATTGACAAATATTGCATGACAAACTTTTTTAGGAATTATAGTTGATGGTATCTTAAAATCTGTTTTATGCCATGCAAACACAAAATATGTTGCCATGTCGTCTCAACTTCTCCAGCCATCCCAAATTGAATTATTTTTGACCATGGCAAAACACCATAAATAAGTTGCCGTGGAAACACAAAGTATGTCGCCGTGTCGAAATCATGTTTTCATTGCCATGGCAAGAAAATATAATATGGTTTGCCATGTTTTTGAAGCTGTTAGTACTATTTCCATGGCAATTTATAGATGTTCTTCTCAACAAACTGTTGCAATTCGTTTGTAAAAATCCCATGGCAATTTTTGTAAATTTCACATGGCAATTTTTTGAAATTTTTGTTAGCTACAACATGGCAAATTAAACTAAATTTTCCATGTGAATAAAGTATTTTTGCCATGGAAAAAGTAGATTAAATTTTCCATGTGTATAAAAGTATTTTTGCATGGCAAAATAGAGTAAATTTTGCCATGGCAAATTAAACGAAAATTTTCTATGTGAATAAAAGTATTTTTGCATGGAAAAATAAAGTAAATTTTTCCATGGCAAGTTAAACAAAAATTTGCCATGCTAATAAAAGTATTTTTGCCATGGCAAATTAAACTAAAATTTGCCATGTGAATAAAAGTACTTTTGCCATGGCAAAAATAGAGTAATTTTTTGCCATGGCAAATTAACTAAAATTTGCCATGCGAATAAAAGTATTTTTGTCATGGCAAATTAAACTCAAATTTGCCATGTGAATAAAAGTTTTTTGCCATGGAAGAATAGTGTAAACTTTTGCCATGGCAATAATATAGTAAAATTTGCCATGTCAAATTAAACTAAAATTTGCCATGTGAATAAAAGTATCCCATGTAATTTTTGCCATAGAGTAAGTTTTGCCTTGGCAAATTAGACTAAATTTTGTGATGTGAATAAAAGTATTTTTTTGCTACGGAAAAATAGTGTAATTTTTGCCATGGCATTTTTTCTGTTTTTGACTTTCTAGTCTGTGTGCAATTACCGCCTTTTTAATACTTGAATATTTTGTGTGCATACCTGGGCCTTTTTGCTGGCCCACTTTCTTTAACCTGGACGTATCGCCAATGTTGCTCGTGAAGGAGGGGTTCGGGCTGGAGCGTTCCCAGACTGAACAATTCTGTTCGGTGGAGGGCGCTCCCGCATCGAACGTTTCTGTTTGGTCCAGCGCCTGCCTAGGACGAACGTTTGGTCCTTATCAAGGCCCCACATCTATTCACGTGGATACTTTAATTATTCTGTTCACACATGTGCATACCTATTCACCTTGCCTAATATGAATTAGGGAGACAAAATATTTCATTTTTCGGCCAGCAACCGCGGAGCGTTAGCGGGGCAACAGCCACCCACTAGACCTGTCCAATTTGGTTATCCCTAGCCACTCTATCCTTTCAACCAAACGCGCGGTACCATCTGAAAATCTGGCTATCCCTCAACCAGTTATGGATGGCCAACAAGCCAAACGCCACCTAAAGGTATCCGGACCGGATATCCAGGACAGATAGGATGCCTCGGAGATGCCCTTGCTCCCCGATCCCAAGTCGTCAAGTTCGCTGCACCTCCCGTCCCCGTGGTGCCCTCGCCGTGACCTCACCGGCGGCCGCTATGACCTCGCCGGCTTCCACCTCTTCCTGGTTCTCCGGAATCGTGCGCACAGCATCCGGCAATCCCCCTTCTTCAGCCATGCCTCCCGCCGGCGGCGTCACCTCCGCCCCCGTCTCCCTTCCCGACACCCCTGCTGCCGTGAGCGGCAAGGGTGGCGTCGTTGCCCCTGTAGCCACCACAGGCGTAGGTGCTCGCAGGAAGCAGCTCCAGGGCACGCTGTTCAAGTACGGGCCCAAGTCCGCTCAGGTACGGGCCTATTTCTCTCGTCCGTCAAGCCTCTCATCGTAGCTCGCAGTAATGATCTGTGGACGGTTTCGAGTTTTTCTTTTCCTTTTCCCAGGGGTGTTGGATTCAGTTCAGCTCATCGGCTGCATGCTCTTAAGTGCTTCGCAATTCCTTTGGCGTGGGGAATTCTTTGGATCGGATTTCTGGATGCTTCTATGGTACCTCTTACCTGCGTGGCATTTGGAACTCGAGATTCCCCCTAGTGTTCGAGATGCGGGATCTCCTGTTTGGATTTGCAGCGTCCTGCTTTTTAGTTCGTGGGATTCTACGTTGATGCGTGTGGTTCTTTGATTCCTGTAGGAAAAAGGAAGCTTGTATAATCTTTCACGACCCACATGGGTGAGTGATTTTGCTTTCGGTTGCTTTTGGCGGTCCCAACTTGCCATTATGTTCTTTTTTGTTCCTTCCTAAGGGGGCAAAAACATCGAACGGATGGTGTCACCCCGGGACTCAGGAACAACATCTTAGAACCTGTTTTATCCTCTGAACAACCAACAACAAACACTAGAACTAGAGTTATAAACCTTCCGATTGCTACAAAGTGGATTCGCCCTTGGAAACGCTCTGGTGTAATTGGTAAAAATCAAGTCCGGCGGGCGCCAACCATCTAACGCTAGCACCCATATTTTCCTCAAAATGCAACATCTTTAATATAAGTTAGATGTTCAACATCATATTTGCCATACAAATAGATAGTAAAATAAACTACGACTAATCGAATATCATCACGTCCAAAGCCATGGAAGCTACCTCCTCGGACACATCGGAGAGGGCATCCTTGGAGGTGGCTGGAGCGGTGACTGGCGTGGCTGGCATGGGAGCGGCAACAAGCTCCTCTGCGGCATATAAGTGGGTGTTGTGGCAGTTCTCCCTAGTGACCGTCTTGTGCCGTTCCGCCTGATTGAGAGCATCACGAACTTTGCACTTTTCATACTCGGCGTAGGCTAAGTGATGGGCGGCGAGCGCCATGGGTGGCTCACACTCCCTTGGCTTCGGCATGATGGACACATGAAGAGATTGACATTGTGATGGTTGCGGGGCGCCATGGCGGCTTTCAAAGAGACTGGGCGGCGAGGGGAGGGGAGCGACATCCAGTTTTAAGGGGATGAAACCATGTCTGGAAGTGAGGGTGCGGGAGGGAAATCGCTTTGGGAAGGCGAGGCGACGACGGGAAATCCCGTTGGGAAGCGGGGCGGCGATCCGCGGTCATAATGGGTGGGTTCGGATTGTTAGATCTGGCGTGGCAGATGTCCGGACTCCCTACTCCTCCCCTCAATTTGGGCCGGGCTGCGGGATTTAAGACGTCTTGACGGTCCTTGTCGGAGGCTTCAAAGTGTCCGGACAATCCGGTCCAGACATTTGAGGCCGGAGTAGGGGTCCACATTGGAGATGCCCTAATTCCTTTGCTGATGTTGCATGGTCATGCCTTTTGTTGATTTGTCCATTAGTGCCTGCCATTTCTTGTGGAAGAAAGCCTACTCAATATACAATGTAGACCCTTTATGCATGTCGTTTTCTTGTTTTCTCCAGCTTATGTCTTATGGGTTTCAGCTTCAGCCTACCCCAATTTGTTTGGGACTAAAGGCTTTGTTGTTGTTAAAAATATGTAATGGTCAGATTATCATTTCAGTACTGTATTTTCATTATTGCTGATTGCAACCTCTGAGAACATAATTGATAGCTATCCTGTACAAAAGAGGTGTGATAGTGTACAAAGGATTGGTCTTAAACATATGACATAGTAGATTTTTTCAAGCACAGGAACTTTTTACATCTGGCAGTGTCTACTTGAAATCTCTTAGAAGCCTTTATCTTTTTAGCATACACATGTCCATTATTTATTTTCTATTATATTATCGGGGATTTAGAAAAAAAAGATATATTTTGATTTCTCGATACCCCTCATCATATTATGGTTTGCATGATTCCATCGACAAATTCTCTTCATGAATTGTTAATATTATTTTGATGTCTCGACACCCCTCTCCCCTCATCATATTGTGGTTTGCATGATTGCATCTACAAATTCTCTTCATGAATCGTTTTATGTTTATTGTTATTGTTGCAACGTTTGTGTGATAACTTTACATCCCTTTTTCAGGTTGCGTTTAGGACTGGTGATTTTACCCGTCAGGTGATTTTCATTGGTGGTTTGGCAGATGGGCTCTTAGCAACTGAGTAAGTTGCTTTTCTTTTTAAGTCTCACGCAGAGTCAGCCACTCTTATTAGCTATATAGTTTCATTAAATATTTGATCATAGCATTGTTTTCCTCCAAAGGATACCATTGTTAGGGAAATAGCAACTTGTATTCCATTGGGGCCAAGGGCTAATATATATAGTACATGTACAGGTGGTAAATATGTAAACAACTCCATGACGCTTTCATTCTCTTCTTTTCTTTCTCTCTCCTCAAGTCCTCTGCTCCGGTCTTCCACCTTCGCTCCCCCATCGCCTCTTCTCCCTTTCTCCTCTATCGGTTCGTCCTACTAGAGGAGGGGAGAGGAGCTCGGTGCCACCCTCCCCTTTGTAGATCCACTTGGTTTGCATCCTTTATGGCTAGTTTGGGCTTCCTTTCGGTGGTTTGGAGGCACCGTCGAGCTCATTTCTCTGACGTCCATGGCATTGCAGCCATCGTGGTTATCCTTAGTTTCAGCCTTTCCATGGTACGTTTGGTTGTAGCCCTCTCAAATAACCTCCCTTATACTGTCTTTGCCGGATCTAACCCTCCTTTAATCCCCTTGCCTCACGGTTGGATTTTGGAGTTGGGTTTGCCGTCGGCAAGTCGTGGTTTCAATAATTTCCCATGCCCCTACCGGATCCATTTGTTTAGTTCACTAGGTTAGCTTAACCCCATCCTTTTCTTCCGATGTCCAAATTCTGCTTGTGGTGCTTCACATATGGGTGTCCAGCAATCTGTTCAGGCCAGATCAGGCCAGGTGCCTGTGTTTTCTTGCAATCTTTGCCATATAATCTTCTTTGCGGGGGTGATGCTTTCCTTGTGCTATCTATGCATCTCCATAAGACTGCCCCTGCCGTGTCTCTTGCCAGTCTCCTGCTCGAGATCTCTTCAACCTCCATAAGTGGAGGCCCCTTTTTGGGTTTCGGATTTGAGCATTTGGCTGGCGTGGCTCTTAGTATTGAACGGCGTTGCATCCGACATTCACTGCGCATTTTAGGGGTTTCTCCCAGACCTCTAGCGAGTGCTTTTTTCCTTCTCATTCAACTCTTTCATCAGTATTCTACATGTCCAACACTGCCGCCAGCTGGTGCATGAGCATCCCCATCTTCTCAAGCATCAGCAGCTTCTGCAACCTCCAATATCCAATCGCTAGTGGAGGCCCTTCTGTCTGCAAGATGCTTTCTCCAGCTGGTGGTGGCCACCGTTCGAGCCCGTTCTTGGAGTTGGTCCACGCAGGAGCTCGTCAGCAGACGCGTGTGCATGTATCGTGGCAAGCTGTGGAGTTATCCAAGACACGTGTTAATGTTCAAAATATCGTCCAACTCATCGATTTATTGCTTATCGGTGGGTGGCCGCTAAGATTATACCTTATCTTTGCTATTTATCATTTGGGCCGATTTATCGCTCTGACAAGCGACTAATCGGGAATCTAGCGATTAATCAGGCCGGGCCCTGTGGTTAGAAATCCCCAAACAGGGCTCCCCTTCGGTAGCCTCCCGCACATCACACTTCATCCCCCGTTCGATAGGACATGTGTTGTAGTGTTGTCCTATTCTATTTGTCATTGACTCATTGTTTGACATGTAATATGTAGTTATGCATTGATGTAGTGTTGTCCTATTTAAAAGCATAGAGCACAGTGACAGTTGTTTCCATTTTTACCTTATTACTGCTTGGAACCTAGAAATTCCAAGCAAAAACAGGCCGATTAGTAGTCAACTGATAAAATCGATTAATCGACCGATTTTTGATTAATCTCTACTCCCTCCGTTCCTCAATATAAGGTGTATTATTTTTTTAAAAAGTCAAACTTCTCTAAGTTTGACCAAGTTTATAGACAAAAATATCAATGTCTAGAATACCAAATCATTATCACTAGATTCATCATGAACTATATTTTTACATTTTATATATTTAGTATTATAAATCTTTATATATTTTGCTGTAAAGTTGGTCAAACATAGACAATAGTTGACTTTTTCAAAAACTAATACACCTTATATTTAGGAACGGAGGGAGTAATTCCCAGCGGAGTGAAATGCTAACGATAAGTGATATCCTCAACATTTATGTTATTAGGAGTGTGTACATGTGTATTTTCAGGGTCATGTATAAGCTTGCTTTAGTTTTCTGGGACTTTCAAGTCTCTGGCAATTTAATGTTTTGTGGGGCAGGATGTGGCCCACTGTTTTTAATATAATGCAGGGTGGGTGTTGTTGTGCCAAACAAAGGTGGTAAATACGTAGGAAACCCCTCATACAAAGGGGAAAATACACATGCTATACCTGGAACATAATATAACTCTAACACCGCCCTCAAACTCAGGGCAGATCCACAACACTAAGTTGACTGCCTGCCTGGAGCTCCTCAACCCAGTTGCCTGCCTGGGGCTCCAATGCCAGAAGCAGGCGGGCTCCTGAGGTCGGGCCACAGGTCGGGGCGCCCGTGGCCGGTGCAGGCGGTAGCTCCTCCAGGAGCAGCGTCGGGCCAATCGTCGGGGGTGCAGCTAATGGCTTGAAGAGCCTTTCTTCAAAGACGCCAGGGTTTTGAGGCTCGCGGCGGGATGCCCACCTGGCGACGTCGTCAGCTTCCTTGTTCGCGCCGCGCGGGACGTGCTGCAATTCCAAGCCCAGGAAACGCTTTTCAATTTTTACGTACCTCCTCAAGGTATGTCGCCATATGATCGTCCTTCGACTTGTACTCTTTGTTGGAGAAGTTGACAAGGAGCTGGGAATCGCCTTTGATGGTAAGGCGCTTGACCCCCAAAGCGGCCACGGCCTTGAGCCCGGCGATCAGGCCCTCGTACACCGCAATGTTGTTGGCGACCTTCTCGCCACGCTGGAAGCGAAGTTGGACGACGCGCCAAATGTCGGAATCGGGGCTTCGCAGACCCAAGAAAGGTTTGAACTATGGGGCGTGCGCGAAGGACTCTGTTTGGCTATGGCTTGCTACTCACGGCCTCACGGCCTTGCTCCGTCGTGCTTGAGCGAGCGAAAGAAGGAAGGAACACGATGATTTACCCAGGTTCAGGCCACCTTGCGGTGTAAGACCCTACTCCTGCTTTGTGGTGGGTTGCCTCGCGAGGAGGATGATTATGAACTAGTACAAGAGTGAGCTGCCTCGTGAGGGCTGGGGGTGAATGGATCAGATGGATTCGACCCCTCTATACGGTGGAGGCTAGCATATATTTATACTGGCCCGGTCCTCTTCCCCCAAGGCTCTAGGTGGGAAGGGATACCACAACGACCAATTTTGAAGGGGGGCAGTAGTACACCCTATCCTGACTAAAGGTGGTCTTCGCCTTCAAAGCTTCTGGTCGTGACGTACTGATGGGCTCGATGATGACCTCTGTCCTGGCGAATCCGTGGTCTTGGTCTCGTTGCGCCGGAATGGCAACCTTTGGGGGATTCCTCGGAACCCGCGTACGTCCTTGCCTCCTTAGCACCAAAGAGGAAAGTGTCCTTGCCTGCGCCTGCTGGCGCCCTCCTGGCTCCGCTCGTCATGGCTCACATCACCACGCGCCTCGTGAGGTTGGGTAGCAAGCCTAGAAGTATCCGCCCTGCGAGGGGCCTCGTGAGGCAACCTCGTGAGACCGCCCTGCGGGAGGCCCTCTGGAGGCCTTGATGTAGTTAGCCTCGCGAGGCGGGGGCCCTCGCGAGGGTCTTGCTCGTGGAGTCTTGGCGCTGGGCTGTACCAGGCCTTTGACGGTGCCGCGCGATGGGCCGCAGGCAGACGGGCCTGGGTACCCCCGGTCCCAGAGCCCCAACAACAGGGCCCTTGTGCCCCTCCTATCTTCCGTGGTCAATGCAGCTACAATGCATTCACCGCCACCGCCACTAGCACCTGTTTTGCCATCGACCACTGCAGAGCCAACCCTGCCACGGCTGGTTCGGCGCCTCACTCCAGCTGAGTTAGTAGAACGTCGTCGTCAGGACCTTTGCTTCAACAGCGATGAGATTTATGTTCAAGGTTGTTAAGAGTTATATTTATGATGTCTTTTGGCTTTCTGTATTTGGCCTTTGGCCTCCCCCTGTACTTGTATATATGATGGCTTTGGCCTTGAGATAATACTAAGTTGCACATTTCCTAACATGGTATTAGAGCATTCGTTTTTTTTGCACGTGCAACTCGTGCGATCCGATCCCAATCCCGCGCCGTCGTCGCCGGCTGCGCCGATCTCCTCTCCGGCGCTCCTTCTCTACGCCTCCACTGCAGTTCAACCCTGCTGCCCACCCACGATCCAGGCTGCCTCGGACCTCCAGGTCCTGTCCCCATCTGCTGCGGTTGCCAGATTGATCACGCCGCCGGACGCTACTCTCGATCCACTGCACCGCGGGAGCAGCAGCTATTGGAGGTCAACATCGCCGCCCCTGCTCGGATTCCACCCCCAGCCGTCTTTCCTCGCTGGATCTTCGCCGCTCCCGCCCGGATTACGGCCCGAGCCGCGTTCCTCGCCGGATCTCCGCCGCCAGCCGTGGATTCTGCCTGCAGATCGACGCGTTGCTTGGATTGGCGCGGGCCCCTGCGCTGCTGACGCCGCGTCCTCCGGCCTTCGCCGCCGTCCGGCCGCTGTCCGCCTCGGCCCGTCGGCCGCTGTCTGTACGCCAGCCGGTCTTGTGTGCACGAAGTCCGCCGCCGTTGCGATCTGTCCGTGGCCGCTTCGTGTGTTGACCAGTAAGTCGCAGCTTGGGCCACTGTTTTGGGCCTGACTTGGCTGTTGGCCTGCAGCGTAGCTCCTCACTCGGTGTCGTTCCGGTGGATTGGCTGACTTGTGTTCTGTGATCCTAAAAGAGAGAGAGAGAGAGAGAGAGAGAAAGAGAAAGCTGATATGATGTTTCCGTCGGGCCTGCACCTCCCTCGCTGCCCGCAGACTTCCGATGGTGTTCCCTATATCGATCCCATCTCGCAGCTGCGTCGTCGCTCAGTGCTTGGTGCTCGTCCTTCTGTGAGGTCGTCTCCTACTGCGTCTTCGGCTGGCTCTGCTGATCGCTATTAGTCGACTTCTTTCGCGGCTTCCATGTGCGACAGTGAGCGATGTACATCGACTCCTCAAGTGGCTTCCACATGCGGCTCTGCGTCGACTTGCTCCTCTCGATCGACTCTACATGCGGCTTCCACGGGTGGCGGCGACTGCTCATCGTCGGCAGGTGTTTCTACCTCGACCTCTTCCGTCGCGTCCCTGTCTGCGCATGAGATTGCGCAGCTGCAATGCCTGCTTGCTACTTGGGATTCTTCATCGACAGGTTTTGCAGTTTCCGTGACTGACTCTTCTGGCACTGAGAAACCACCTTCTACTCATTCAGGTACATCCCCATGGATTCTTGATACTGGAGCGTCTTTCCATATGACTTATGATTCTTCCACTTTGACCTCCGTTCGACCTGTCGAGTCTCCTGTTCGTGTTCTTACAGCTGATGGCACTCCCCTACCTGTAGCTAGTTGAGGCACTCTTAGCACTTCATTTCATGTTCCCTCTGTCGCTCATGTTCCTCGACTTACCATGCAGCTCATTTCTGGTGGTCAGATTGTTGACTCTAATTGTAGGGTTATTCTCGACTTTGATTCATGTTCTGTTCAGGATCGTCGCACAGGCACCCTGCTTGGTGTTGGCCCTCGACGTTCTGATGGTCTCTGGGAGCTTGACTGGCTTCGTCTTCCTTCCGCTGCCACCGCCGCCAGTCTCGCAACCCCTGTTGCTGCATCTACCAGCTCTTTTCAGCAGTGGCATCATCGTCTTGGCCATTTATGTGGTTCTCGTCTCTCGTCTTTGATTCAGCGCGGTGTTCTGGGGTCTGTCTCCGATAACGCTTTGTTGGATTGTGTGGGTTGTAGGCTTGGTAAGCAGATTCAGCTACCCTACCCTCACAGTGAGTCAGTCTCCGAGCGTCCTTTTGATCTCGTTCACTCTGATGTTTGGGGTTCGGCTCCCTTCGCTTCGAAAGGGGGTCATTGCTACTATATTATCTTTATAGATGATTTTTCTCGGTACACTTGGATCTATTTCATGTCTTTCTCGCAGTGAGGTCTTATCTATATATAAAAAATTTGCTGCTATGGTTCATACCCAGTTTTCCACTCTTATTCCTGTTTTTCGCGCAGATTCAGCTGGTGAGTATATCTCCCATGCGCTGCTGGGATTTCTTGCTGAGTAGGGTACTCTTACTCAGTTCTCTTGCCCTGGTGCTCATGCTCAGAATGGTGTGGCTGAGCGCAAGCATCGTCACCTTCTTGAGACGACGCGTGCGATGATGATCGCCACCTCTCTTCCGCCTCACTTCTGGGTTGAGGCTTTTACTACTTCCACCTATCTCATCAACATTCAGCCATCTGCTGCTCTACAGGGTGGTATTCCTCTCGAGCGTCTTTTTGGTCGTTCTCCTGATTATTCGGTGCTCCGTTTGTTTGGCTGCGTTTGCTATGTTTTGCTTGCCCCTCGTGAACGCACCAAACTAACCGCTCAATCTGTTGAGTGTGTCTTTCTCGGATACAGTGATGAGCAAAAGGGCTATCGATGTTGGGATCCTGTCGGTCGCCGGATGCGTATTTCCCGGGATGTGACCTTTGATGAATCTCGTCCTTTCTACCCGCGTCCATCCTCGGTCTTTTCGATAGAGGACATCTCTTTTCTTACATTTCCGGATACACCTCCCTCTGTGCCCAATATTCCTACTCCCCGCCCTGCCATTGCAGATCCAACACCATCCTCTCCTACGATTTCTTCTCCTCCCTCATCGCATGACTCCCCACCTTCATCACCGATACCTTCCCCTTCTCCAGCTTCATCACCGATACCTTCCCCTTCTCCACCTTCATCACCGATAGATTCCCCGTCTCCACCTCCAGTGATTCCACCTCTTCCGTCCTTTCCATTCCATTATACTCGTCGTGCACGTGTTGTGGATGAGTCTACCAATGCGCCCTCTACTTCTAATGTGTCATCTTACTCCTCTCAACCAACTTATGGTCTTCGTTCTCGGCCTTGTCCACCCCCTGATCGATATTCTCCTTCTCGCTATGGTCTTTCGACCGTTCTTGAGCTGACTTCTTATCGGGATGCTATTGTTCATCCTGAATGGCAGTTTGCGATGGCAGAGGAGATTGCTGCCCTTGAGCGCACCGGCACGTGGGACCTGGTTTCTCTTCCTCCCCGCGTTCGTCCCATCACTTGTAAGTGGGTCTATAAGATTAAGACCCACTCTGATGGTTCTCTTGAGCGATATAAAGCTCGTCTTGTGGCTCGTGGTTTTTAGCAGGAGCATGGTCGTGATTACGATGAGACATTTGCTCCTGTGGCCCATATGACCACTATCCGCACACTTCTCGCTGTAGCCTCTGTTCGCCATTGGTCCGTGTCTCAGCTTGATGTTAAGAATGCCTTTCTTAACGGTGAGTTGCGTGAGGAGGTTTATATGCAACCACCACCTGGGTATTCTGTTCCTGATGGCATGGTTTGTCATCTTCGTTGCTCTCTATATGGTCTCAACCAAGCCCCTCGCGCTTGGTTTTGGTTTGAGCGTTCTGCCTCTGTGGTGACTGCAGCTGGTTTTTCTCCCAGTGCTCATGATCCAGCGTTGAGGGCAGGCCTGGCGCAGTGGTGAAGTCCTCCCCACTTGTGCCAAGAGGTCCTGGGTTCGAACCAGCCTCTCTGCATTGCACTTTGCAGGGGTAAGACTAGGTTCCTATAATCCCTCCCCAGACCCCACCTTGTGTGGGAGCTTCTATGCACTGGGTCTGTCCTTTGCTCATGATCCAGCGTTGTTTGTCCACCTTTCCGCTCGTGGTCGCACTCTTCTTCTTCTATATGTTGATGACATGATCATCACTGGCGACGATCTTGAGTACATTGCCTTTGTCAAGGCCCGTCTCAATGAGCAGTTTCTTATGTCTGATCTTGGTCCTCTTCGTTACTTTCTTGGGATTGAGGTTTCCTCCACCTCTGATGCCTTTTTTATTTCCCAAGAAAAGTATATCCAGGATCTTCTTGCTCGGGCGGCTCTTAGTGATGAGCGCACTGTTGAGACTCCTATGGAGCTTAATGTTCACCTTCGTGCTTTTGACTGTGAGCCCTTGTCTGATCCGACTCGTTGTCGTCATCTTGTTGGCAGTCTTGTCTATCTCGCCGTCACTCGTCCAGATATCTCCTATCCTGTCCATATCCCGAGTCAGTTTGTTTCTTCTCCCACTTCGGTTCACTATAGTCACCTTCTTCGTGTTCTACGATATCTTCGTGGCACGATCTCTCACCGTCTCTTCTTTCCTCGTTCCAGCTCGTTACAGCTCCAGGCCTATTCTGATGCTACCTGGGCTAGTGATCCTTCGGATCGTCGTTCACTTTCTGCTTATTGTGTTTTTCTTGGTGGTTCTCTCATTGCCTGGAAGACAAAGAAACAGACTGCAGTTTCCCGTTCGAGTGCTGAGGCTGAGTTGCGAGCTATGGTTCTTCTCACCGCAGAGGTGACTTGGTTACGCTGGTTACTCGAGGATTTTGGTGTTTCTATTACTACACCTACTACACTCCTGTCAGACAGTACAGGTGCTATCAGTATCGCGCGGGACCCAGTGAAGCATGAGCTTACCAAGCATATTGGTGTTGATGCTTTCTTTGTGCGCGCTGCTGTGCAGGATCATGTTGTTGCTCTTCAGTATGTTCCTTCTGAGTTACAGCTAGCGGACTTCTTCACGAAGGCCCAGACTAGAGCGCAACATGGATTTTACCTCTCCAAACTCAGTGTTGCAGATCCACCATGAGTTTGAGAGGGGGTGTTAGAGTTATATTTATGATGTCTTTTGGCTTTCTGTATTTGGCCTTTGGCCTCCCCCTGTACTTGTATATATGATGGCTTTGGCCTTGAGATAATACTAAGTTGCACATTTCCTAACAAAGGTCACCGTTGCTCGCGACTATTCTTAATCGCGGCTGATGACTACGACCAAGATAGTTCCACATCTCGTCATAGTCATCAGAGTAGGGGTGGGCATCCGGTATAAACCGAAAATTCGGTTTCTACCATTCTGTTTATTTTCAAATTCGGTTAGCAGAGTTAGAAATGGAAAATGGGAATTGAAAATTACTAACCGAAAGTTTGGTTAACCAACTTATTTGGTGCGATTTCGGTTTCTACCTGACAGACCTTGGCTTTACCAAATCTGCTGAGAGCAGCCTCTTATATATAGCAGGAAGTCCCAGCCTTATCTCAGCGACGCGAGGTTGGACTAAAGTTTCTGATCGGCTATTCGCATCCTTGTACGTGGGCAGTTTCATGCAAGGGGGCAGTTTCATAAAAGTGCCCAGCCCACGATCCAAAAAAATGGGGTCCTAGTTTCTGCTGGTCGCACATGGGTTAGTGGGCCATGGCTTTGATGGTAGCGAAGTGGTTGGGTACAGGAGAAGTGGAGAGCGACGTTCCTTCGATCTGGGTGAGTGTTCCACGTTAGTCTGCGTTCTGTCAAAGGTATAGTTCGGCATGATTTGGGCTAACCGAGATAAATATCGAATCAACCGAACTTACTTAGGTTTTTGGAAGTAAAAACCGAAATTATTTATAATAATGATAAAAACTGGAAATTCGGTTTTGTCGGTTTCGGCTTCGGTTCGGTGTTCGGTTCATTGGTTTTTATGCCCACCCTACATCAAAGGCCAAGATCCCCTGGGAGGCAATTGACAACCTACAGCTTGCGGACAAGCTGTTTTTCAAGGAAGGGAGAGATGTTATGTGGACCAGCCCATCAAACATGGAGTCTTATCCCTTAATTAGAGTCCTAGTTGATTAAGCATCTTTGTTAGGAAAGAGTCCAGTCAGTTTAGAGATTGTATTAGAGTTTGAATAGATCAATAGATTTACCGGCTTGTTGGTCATGTCTTGTCTACTATACAAGGGGCCGACCCCGCAATAAAGCATAGAAGAATATTGTCGTTTACTTTTATCTACTTTTCAGTAATTAGGGTTAGGTCAGTAGTAGATTCTTCCATTTTGTTGGCCCAAGGGGGTAGGTCATTACAAGTAGAGATATTTCTAACACAATCATTGGGTATAGGGTACCATCCAGGGTCATGTCGCAGTTATGCATTTTATGATTGGCTCCATGCCAATCGTTAATCGATGATACATGCTTATAATTGAAAACATTATTCTTGTAACTTTCTTTCTTCCTTGTGTTCTACTATGTTCACCTCTGTTAGTCTTGGCAGTGATAAATATATGATTCTGTTTTCTTAATTATTACCGGCACATGCTGTCCATCAAAGACTGACACCAAGCATAGCCATGTTATGCTAAACTGTATTTTCCCCATTATTTGATGTACTGCTGACTTAAAACATTTTTTTTATTTCTAAGTAGTTCATTTTAGCGTATTAATCATCATCTCTGATAACTGTGCCCTCAACTACTACTGCATGTAATGGGCAAGCTTCTGTTAAAGTATGTCTTCATTTGGCCATTTTTATGCTTCAATAAGTTTAGCGTCCTTTACTTATCTCTTGGTTTTTCTTATTTCTGGCCTTGCGTTATCTAAATGCTGCCTTCTACTCCCTCCGTCCCAAAATAAGTGTCTCAAGCTTAGTACAACTTTGTAACTTTGTACTAGAGCTAGTACAAAGTTGAGACACTTATTTTCGGACGGAGGGAGAATCAACTAAAAACACTCTTTACAATGCTGACCTTGTCCCAACTTTTAAGGCAAAATATGTGTTGCTCAAGGTGCTAGAAATTCCAAGCATCACACGTGGTATGGGGTTTATGCCTAATGCCCTGTCAGTCTAACCAAATATAATTATTAGAATTTGTTTTGGTCCCAGAGAACAGAAATCTTTCAAAGTGAGACAGCCTCAAAACCACGGCAAGGTGTCAGCAAATTTATGCATGTTCGAGGAGGTGGTGGTGGACTGATGAAACAAATTGATCATAACACGCTTTCAGAAAAATATTATCATAATGCAAAACTTATCTGTTTTATTTGATTATTTATATAACAATTAAGTCTGATTCGATAGCACTAATCCATTTCTGAAACCTAACAGTTACTTGGAACCATTGTCACTTGCGTTGGAGGTTGAGAAATGGTCACTGGTTCAACCATTACTTTCTTCATCATATACTGGATACGGAATTTCCACCTTGGAGCAAGTATGTTCTTTACTAGTCAATAATTACATCAGCTTGTTCATCCTTGTATCAAATAGAATAACATTTTCTGAATTGTAGCAAAGCATGCAATAGACCAATATCCTTGAGGTGTTCTCATTATTACATGATAAAAGAGGATCTGAGGTTCTGTGTTTTAAAAGCTTATTTTACTCCTTCAGTACAGCAGATATTCTTGATAATCGGATTATGAATTATGTGATGGAGTTGCTCTTAAGTTATACAACTCTATAGGTGTAACCTGTTTTTGCTTCTTGAAACTTGACCCTTTGAGAGCCTTCTGAAGCCCCCTTGGTTTTTGTATGAACTCTATTACATGGAAAAAATGTCAGCTACAAATTTTATGCATAGGAGTATCAACATTTCATTGTGTCAAGACCTGGACTAGACTTAACTGAATTTAGCAATCAACCGAGTAATTTCAGAGAGAATTTGGGGGAAATCAAGCTAGGGTTTGTATTCCTTGCAAAAGGGGAAAGTAGGAGAAGCATGCCACAGGAGGCTAGGGTTTATACCCGATTACATTCAACGTGTCCAAAACGGAGAAAGAGAGGCTTTATAGCCATGACAACACAAAGACCGAAGAAAAGCAACACTGCGCACATGCGCTTGTCGGAAAGTAAACAACAATGGGTCGAAGGGTAGGAGCCGTAGGATGAAGCAACAACGGGCGAGCAGTGGCACCAGTGGCGAACCGTTATCATCAAGGGAGAGCCACTGGATGGGCAATCGACGGTCGAAACTAAATCTGGCACGAAGAAACAGGGGAAGGTTACTACATAGTCACCATCTATGTTTTTAAAGCGTCCCTAAGGCGACGCCTAGGCGACGCCTAGGCGTCGAAGCGCTCCTTCTCCGCTTTGGAAAATCGACCGCTTTGGGCGCCTAGGCGTCCAAAGCGCCCGCCTAGGCGTCGCCTAGGCGCCAAAGCGCCCCCCTCCCTAAGGCGGTAAGGCGTCGCCTTAAAAACATAGGTCACCATGGTACACTTCTACAACCTGACACATTGTTACCTTCAAAATTCACACACATTAAAGTAACTGGTAGAAATACAAAGTACCATTGGTACTGTGAAACATACCGGTGAAAGATCGTGGATGTCGCCTAGGGGGGGGGGGCGTGAATAGGCGCTTTAAAATAATTACGGTTTAGGCTTGAACAAATGCGGAATAAAACTAGCGTTTAATTTGTCAAGCAGAAAACCTAAAACAACTAGGCTCACCTACGTGCACCAACAACCTATGCTAAGCAAGATAGGCAACTAAGTGATAACAAGATATATAACATGAAACACTATGGCTATCACAAAGTAAAGTGCATAAGTAAAGGGCTCGGGTAAGAGATAACCGAGGCACGTGGAGACGACGATGTATCCCGAAGTTCACACCCCTTGCGGATGCTAATCTCCGTTTGGAGCGGTGTGGAGGCACAATGCTCCCTAAGAAGCCACTAGGGCCACCGTATCTCCTCATGCCCTCACACAATGCAAGATGCCGTGATTCCACTAAGGGACCCTTGAGGGCGGTCACCGAACCGTACAAATGGCAACCCTTGGGGGCGGTCACCGAACCCGTACACTTTGGCAACCCTTGGAGGCGGTCACCGGGACCCGTACAAATTGCTCGGGGCAATCTCCACAACCTAATTGGAGACCCCGACGCAAGCCCGGAGCTTTACACCACAATGATTGAGCTTCGAGACACCACCAACCGTCTAGGGCACCCAAGCACCCAAGAGGAACAAGCTCTAGGGTACCAAGCACCCAAGAGTAATAAGTTTCTCAACTATTCACTTCCACGTATCACCATGGAGAACTCAAACCGATGCAACTAATGCAATGGCAAGGGCACACGGAGTGCCCAAGTCCCTCACTCTCAAATCCCACCAAAGCAACGAAAGCTATGGAGAAAAATGAGAGGAAGAACAAGAAGGAGAACACCAAGAACTCCAAGATCTAGATCCAAGGGGTTCCCCTCACACAGAGGAGAAAGTGATTGGTAGAAATGTGGATCTAGATCTCGTCTCTCTTTTCCCCAAAAACTAGCAAGAATCCATGGAGGGATTGAGAGATAGCAAGCTCGAAGGTCAATAATGGGGGAAGAACACGAGCTCAAAGGATAAGAATCATTGGGGAAGAAGACCCCCTGCTCAAAGGATAAGAATCATTGGGGAAGAAGACCCCCTGCTCAAAGGATAAGAATCATTGGGGAAGAAGACCCCCTTTTATAGGCCTTCTCAAATCCAACCGTTATGTGCACTGGACGCACACAAGCGGTACTACCGCTCCAGGGAGCGGTACTACCGCTCGAGCGGAAGTACCCGGAGTATAGTGCACAGAAGAAGCATCCTGAGGCGGCAGTGCCGCCGAAGCGGTGCTACCGCTCGCCCCAGTGGTACTACCGCTGAGGTTGCAGTATGCAGGGGAGAAGCGGTACTACTGCCCCTTACAGCCGCCCTACAACCACGGAGAGGAAAACGAGTCCAGAGGCGATAAAATAGGCGGAAGTAGCAGCGGTAGTGGCTGGCCGGTAGTACCGCTTAGAGCAGTACTACCGCTCGCCACTACCGCTCTACTACCGCTGAAGCGATAAAGAGTCCAGAAGCTGAAAACAAGCGGTAGTGCCCGCGACACTGGAACCACGGAAGTTCCGCGCAAGCGGTACTACTGCTACCCAGGGCGGTACTACCGCTAGAGAGCAACAAAAGGCCTAAGCAAAACAGATGGATGCATGAAAGCCTGAACTGCCATAACTTCTGCAAATGAGCTCCGAATTGAGCAAACTCAAGCTTGTTGGATAGATGACGACAAATACTATCCAACAACGACCGGTTATAGTAAGAAGTGGCAGAGGGACTATGCCTAAGATATAGAGATGTGAAACATCTATGAATGAAGAACCAGCACGATGATGCAAGGATGCAATGGTTTGAGATCTCTATAAACGATACGATCAAGCTACTAACTTGAGAGCCCCCCTTGATAGTATGGCAATCGATCCTATAACCTGGTCTCCCAAATACCACCATGAGACTGGTAAAATAGAAAACCTATCACGGGCAAACCTTTGCCTTGCACATAGTCCACTTGAGCTAGATGATGACGATCTTGACTCTCTCAGGTTGGACCACCTTTCTTGATTGCGTTGGCTCGATGAAGACTAGTAGATTGCTCCCCCATACTCCACTATGGGTGAGCCACTCTTTGGAACATCTTCACAAGTCCATTGTCACCACAATGGACGGCAATCTTCAAGCATGATCTCTTCGTGATGCTCCACTTGAACTTACACACTTCAATCTTGATGGCGATCACCACTTGATGTCATCCTCCATGAGTTGTACGAGAACTTTCTCTTGACGCAAGCCCATGGAAACATGCCTAACCCCACATAGAACTCTCATGTAGACCATGGGTTAGTACACAAAGCGTAATGGACAATGCTTACCATACCATGGGATCACTTGATCCCTCTCGTTACATCTTGTACGCTTTATGTGTTGATTAACTTGATTCACTCTTTGACTTGGTATTGATCAACCTTGTATCATGTCTTCTACATGACCAATCTTTGGATAATTCCTTGAATAGCACTTTGGTCATCACATAAACTCCTTGAAACCAACACATGGACTTGAGAAAAGCCTATGGACAAATCCTTCAAATATAACTCAAGGCAACCATTAGTCCATAGAGATTGTCATTAATTACCAAAACCAAACATGGAGGCACCGCATGTTCTTTCAACCCGGATTCAGTGTATAAAGTTGTAAATAGTTTTGGAAGGCTAGGTGGTCAGAGCCTGCCTATGAGCTGTTCTCTTAAACCGAAAAATGTTTGTAATATGTATACGCAAGTATAATGTAGTTGCATGCTCAAGAACTTACCTGCCATTTCCTGAATCTTGGTTGAATATGAATTTCAGTTCAGAACCATGGGTGGGACGTCTATAAAAATAGGAATCGGGTATCATGGGGAGAACGCTCCCTGGTCATGTTTGCAATAGAAGATGCCTTTTATTTCATGTTGTGGCGAGCTGATTGGCGATTAGAGTATTTTGGCGTATGAACTAAGCATTATATGACAGTTGCGTTGATGACATGCTGCATTATTCATCAAACCTTCTGATTTTACCTTTGACTTTTTTAGTGCAATGCAGCATGATAAGAATACATGAGGACAATCAGTGACAGTAGTGATACAACCAGTTTTGCTTGGATTAACGTTTGATTGAATTTTCCTTTTTGCTTCTCTTTGCTTGATTTAGTCTGTGTTGATCGTATTTTTTCTTTTGCAAGGATGCATTGGAACTTGATCAGCTCATCGGTTACTTGATAAATAAAGATAATTCTGAAGGAGTAATACTGCTCGGTCACAGCACTGGTTGCCAGGTATGCTGTTACAGTATATACTGCCCTATTTTATGGTCTACAGTATGAGATAACATAGACACTTATATGAATGCCAGGATATTATACATTACATGCGGACAAACTTTGCATGTTCCAAAGCAGTTTCTGGGGTAATTTTGCAGGTATAATTTTCCTGTCCATATTCTTGTTCTCCGAGTATTGCACAGAAGGATTTTTGTTCTCCGAGTATTCCTGTCCATATTCTAGTTCTCTGAGTATTGCACATGATATTCTCACCCCTAAGGACAGAAGCAACTGATCAGCTTGTAAAGTGTTGATAATAATTGCTTTTGCTGTAATTAATTTAATACCTCAATAGTATCTTGATAGAAATTCTACAATGATCTTTTATTCAGGCCCCAGTAAGTGACAGGGAGTATAGGGCAACTCTTCCAGAAACAGGAGAAATGATAGATCTAGCAGCGAAAATGATTAGTGCGGGCCGTGGAATGGATTTGATGCCCAGAGAAGCAAATTCAGATGCTCCAATTACTGCCTACAGGTACTAATTTTCATGTTCAATTTACACAAGTTCATGGTTACAATACTCTGTACCCGTAGGTAATTATGAAAGTTTACGAGAGGTACCACTATTGTTAATGATACATATGACGGCTATATATGCTCAAGAATTGCATAAAGAGTTAGATGAGCATGAGTTAATGACCATGGTCATGTCATACTTTGAGTATCTCCAAGGCAAAAATAAGCCTGACCATGAGGGCTTTATGCTAGCTATCTTCATTGTGGCGTAAGGGTAAGTCTTAAGGCTGACCTCAGCAAAGGGCAACCTCAGCCTTGTGGCCGCTCACATGCAGTAGAAAACGGTTTCTCTTTCCGAACCCTTAACTCTCCAACTACCACAGTTGGATGAAGACCGAACGGGACAGCTAGAGAGAGGGGTGCCGCTGTCATTGTCTCTGTCGGGAGCCGGATGGGCACTTCTGTGATCATTTGATCCATGACACATGGCCTTGTCCAGCAGGACTGACTAAAGCGAATGCCCCGTGGGCGCAGTGTGTGGCCTGAAGAAGGCTACAGCCTACAACCTCCTCCCTTCACCACTTCAAGCTTTGGTCCTGATGGTGGCCAGAAGAGCAGCACATCTTGGATCAGACGACTACTGTGAGCTTGGGCCAGTGCCGGGGAAGACGAAGGAGGAGGAGCAGCAGCAGGCGCCCACCTGAGCATTAGCACATCCCACTTGACATCTGTCAGGAACTTGGTGCAGATCATGAAAACCACACCGGTAGTGGGGGCGTAGAGGGTGATGCGTTGGGTAAGGAAGAATTTGGATGTTGTGGTAGTGTATGGGGAGATGTTTTTTCTTGTACTTTTGACTTGGCTGTCGGTGATGATTTGTTGCAAGCGGGGAAGTCGTGGGTGCGGTTGTATGCACGGGAGCTGCATGGACAGCGGTGCTGGAGCTAGGAGAAGTGCCGGCTGGCACGGGTGATCAAGTGCAGTTGCTGGCAATGGCGTAGCTAGGATCGGGCAAGCCCCAGGCGGAACATGTTGTACAGTGTCAAACAGTGCCAAAATTGCTACAGTCAACAAAGAATTCGAGCGCTACGACCCGGGCCATGGCCCTGTCTACGCCACTGGTTGCTGGTACCTCTGGCTGCGCGGCAGAGGATGAAGAGGAGATCCGGCTCTGCTACTGCTGAATTCGCTGGAATGCACTGCGACTGCTGTTGCTGCTGCCACTAAGGGGTGCTGCTCCTGTGTCTGCTGGCTGCTGCTGATTGGGAAGGGAAGAGAGGCAGCGGTTTGAGCTGCTGTTGTTGGGAGCTACGGTTGTGTGCAGCTGCTCGCCAGGGGGAGAAGAAGGGGACATTGCTGCTGCGGGCGACTGTTCGAGGAGAAAAGCTAACTGCTGCGTGTAGCTAGTGGGAGAAATATTATAGGGTGAAACCTTAGGTGGTGATCTTCTTCACACTTGGAGGTGGGAAAGGGGAAAAATCAAGAGGCAAACACAAAGAGAGGAACACTCGAGACAAGATTCAAGGTCACACATCCACTAAATCCACATACACATACAAGGTTCAAGATCCAAACCCAATAAGAGGAAACTAAAAGGAGAGATAGTTCTTCCCAATCCCAGGGGAGTTGAGATCTTGAAAGGGGTAGTCTTCTCCACAAAGGAAGGCCTTGATATCCACTTGGGGGATCTTCTCCTAGGAGGCCTTGGTCTCCATGGGAGAGGTATGGTAAGGAGCAAAGCCCTCTAGTTCATCTCGTATGCTTTGCTGACCCTAGAAAGAGGTGGGGAAGGTCTATTTATAGGCTAGGGCGAAAATAGAGGTAGGTGGGGAGATACATGGTCACATGGCCGGTTTGTGTGCAGGCAAGGCCGGACGTCTGGGTGGGTAGGTAGTCACCCGGATGGTCGGATAGGGACGCATCAGCAGTCGTTAGGCTGGATGTCTGGGCTTCTTCCGGATGATCCGGGCGGGGTCCCGAATGATCCGGGTTCGGGCTCGATCTTCGGGTGTCTTCGGGGCGCGTAGCCGGATTGTCCGGACAGTGGTCTGAATCGTCTGGGCATTGACCAGATTGTTCGGACCAGGGTCCAAATCGTCCGGGCAAGCGCAAACTTGTCCCGTTTCCTTCTTCCTTCGCGAACTTCCTTCGCCATTGCTTGGCCTTGTTCCTTAGCTTCTCCATGGCTGGTTCCTTGGTACTGAGCACACAAAGTGAGTCTCCGTAGCACGAATCTCAGAAAGCGCCTCCATAAGAGAAACACGACCATGAGCAAATAGTTGAGTGTGCCTTGGTTCAAACTCCTTGTGGAGCCGAGACAAGAACTAGTAGACGGGCTGAAACTCCAAGTCTAACCTAACGAGCTGGTAGCATTAGCATGAAGCACAACCAGTAATGCGAGTAGAAATCATCAATAGTGGAGTCACCCTGCTTAAGAGCATGCTCGTGGCGATCCATGTACTAGTATTGGGCATCACCAGAGGGCTGATAGCACTATCGAAGATGGGTCCACATCTTGAAGACGTTAGTGAGGCCATAAACTCAGAGGAAAACTAAGGTAGAACACTGGCCCCGAGAACAATTGCAGCATGAATATCATTATCAAAGCACCGAGTCTAGACAAACAACCCAGCATGATAAGTGAGAAGAGCCTGTTGATAGTCCAAGACCTGTGCTCATAAGTAGCAACTGCAGCATTGTTGGAGTATTTTCCGGTCGATTCCTTGATAGGGTATTCGGCCAGACGAGTAGATCGGATGGTAACAAGGGAAGAGTTTTACCTAGGTCCAGGCCCTTGTAGAAGAGGTAATACCCTACTCCTGCTTGCGTATATTATTTGTGTATAGGGGTTACAAAGATCGAGGGATTGAACAAAGCTCTAAGGTTTTGTTGTGTCTATTTGACTAGCCTAGCCCTAGCTTATATGGGTACCATGGTCTAGGGTTACATGATCTAAGTCGGTAAGGAGTCCTCTGGACGCCGGTTGCCTTGTCTTGTACTCCAAGCCTTCCGGACCCATTACGATTGTAGAGCCATGGGTCGGGCTGATCAGCCCATGACATACCGACCTAGGGGGCCCCAGGCTGGCCTACTCAGGCCGACTTCCGGTAAGGTGAGGCACCCCTAGAACGTAACACCGTAAGTAGCCCCGGAACTAGTCCTCAAATCCGATTGCTTCTTGGTTGGGGTCGATCTGCTGGCGCCGGTCTTAGTAGCTTGTTAGAGTGGAAGTCGGTTCATGAAGCTCCCCTATTCTTGAATTGTTGGTGTATGTAGCCATTCATGGTGAAGTCTTCTCACGAAGCCGGCTTCCGTAGGCCGATTTCCCGTATAGTACTTATGAAATCTTTTTGAAGCCAGAGCTCGGGTCCTGTAGAGGGACCAGACCAGGCGCTGGTCCAACAGGGCGAACTGAACCACCATTATCAGGCTGACCGTCAGTCAACGTGACGTGTGTGTGGGATCGTGCTGCCCATCTGAGCCACGTCCCCTTAGTCATTACGACGTGACTGGACGACATGTCTCGGACGCCGGCGTTATCAAATGCCTCAATTCATGCGCGCATTAAGCGTGGGGTAATTGGGAATGGGGAGGCTAAACCTGCTGCGTGTCACGACAAGGTCGCCACCGCTTCCTTTTCGTCTGGTGTTTATAAGGGAAAACTACCAAGGGGTCTCTGCACTTGGCCCTTGTTCTTCTCCATCTCTCTCTTAAGCGCCCCGCGTCCATTGTTGTCGTTGCTGCTGCTGCTCAATCTCCAAGCTTTCCACTCGTTCCATCTCGCACCGCCCATGCACGCAATCTTGCCCCCATGCTTCCCAAGCTAGGGAAGAACTAGACGCCGAGGGGCACCTCCGCGGGCAAGGTAACCGCCGACAAGAGTGTCGCGACAAGTTGAAGGTTGCATCCAACACCAAGCGCAAGCAAATGACGTCCACTGCCATCGAAGGGCATCTCATGCACCTCATCGAGCTGGGCACCTGCCGCCGTCCGAAGTCGTTGAGTGTCGCTCGCTGTGACGACCAACGCGAACGGGGAAGACGTCACCGAGGTTGTTCTGCGCCCGCGTGGCGGCGAGCGGGTACGCTTTATCCCATTTCTTCGCGGTTTGGAGTTCCCTCTTCATCTCTTCTTAGGGAACTTCTCCACTTACTACGGCCTCCAACTCCACCAATTGACCCCGAATGGCATCCTCCATATAGCATGTTTCATGGCCCTGTGCGAATTGTTTCTCGGCTTTGAGCCACCCTTCAATCTTTGGTGCCGCTACTCCTCGGTCAAGCTCCGGACCATTGTGACAGAGACCTGCGAGTGCGGGGGTGCCGCCATCACCAAGGTGGCTGGATCCGGTTACCTCGACGAAGAGTTGGCCGAATCCAACAAGAAGTGGCAGGAGGAATGGTTTTACATCACAGACATCAAGCTCGGCAATCTGCCAGTATCCTGACTCATCGAGGCCTTCACCCTGGTTCCACCAAGAAAGCACAATTCCTGGAGCTTGAAGTACACCGCAGCCGGCAGCAAGGAAATCACCAAGCTGTACCAGATAGTACAGGACTATGCCAAGCGCGGGCTCGCCATGGTAGAGCTCCATGTTCCCATAGCATATTCTTCACAGATGGGAATATGTGGTAGATGGGTCAATAATTCTTGCAAAGTATGTTAGGAGTCGTTCTTGACTCCATAAAAGTTTCCGAGATGCCTCGAATTCTCGCAAGTTGTTTTGGGAATCCAATCCGACTATGTAATTTTCAGAGGCACACAAATTCCTGCAAGGTATTTCCTAGTCAAATATGGCTATAAAACTTGCGGAAGGGGCCCGAATTCCCACAAATATTTTTGAGGACGAATATATCTCCACGAAAATCCCGGCTTAATAGGAATAATTGACTACTAATATCAATAAGGTGCACCTTCTTTTCCGGGAGCCCATCTGAAAGGAACCTTATGTTAAGCTTCATGCACTAGCCAATGCAACCGAAAGTCCGAACTAATGGAAAGGGCTAGGCAATCCACATATAGACTTCAACACCCCCTCTCACGTTTGACGCGGGAAAGTCAACACATGAATAGACTCAGAGGTATGGCTCAAGAGGCCTATACGTGGACAGAGGGGGGGCAACAACAATTTTTTGATAAATTGTGAAAGCCATGACTTGAACTCAAGATCTTAGGCTTTGATACCATGTTAAGCTTAATGCACTAACCAACGCAACCAAAAGTCCGAACTGACTACCGTCCGATATGCCTGATACACCTCGTGGCCAAAATCTTCGCGAAAGTGCTCTCGCTACGCCTCGCGCCAAGGTTGGGCGACCTGGTCAGTTGCAACCAGAATGCATTCATCCCAGGCCGGAGCCTCCACGACAATTTTGTCCTGGTCAGGCAATCCATGAAGCTGCTGCACCAACTTGGGGCCCCAAGAGTCATCCTCAAACTCGACCTCACGCGAGCCTTCGACTCCCTATCCTGGCCCTTCCTCTTCGAGGTGCTGGACCAGTATGGGTTTGGACCTCGGTTCCGGGAGTGGCTTGCCATACTGCTTTCGACCTCAAGCACCGGGATCATGCTGAACAGCGAGCCAGGGCCGCTGATATGGCACCGATGCGCACTGCGACAGGGCGACCCAGTGTCCCCACAACTCTTTGTGCTCGCCGTGGACACCCTCGGACGCCTCGTCCGCCGCGCCCACGACTCCGGCATCTTGCAACAGCTGCACCCCCGACGAGCCATTCCGGCCATCTCCTTATATGCCGACGATGTGATGCTCTTCTGCCACGCCACACCTGGAGACATGGAGGCCGTCAAGGGCATCCTAACACTCTTCGGTGAAGCTAGCGGCCTCCGGGTGAACTACGCCAAGAGCTCGGCCACCATCCTCCATGGCGACCCCGACGCGGCCGCGACGATTGCCCATGTAGGATGCAGGACGGCCGACCTGCCCATCACCTACCTCGGCATCCCGCTAACGTTGTGCCGCCCCACTGCCGCCCAACTATAGCCCCTCGTAGATTCAGTGGCTGCCAGGCTCCCAACTTGGAAAGCATGGCTCATGAACAAGGCTGGAAGACTCGCATTGGTCAAAGTGGTGCTCGAGGCCATCCCGGTTCACCAACTGCTCGCATTCGCCCCCCCTCCCCCCCAAGAAGACCCTAAATACAACGGGGCTTCCTATGGGCTGGACGTGCAACTGCCAACGGTGGGCACTGCCATGTCAACTGGCGCCATGTTTGCCGTCCACTGGAATATGGCGGCCTGGGGATACGGGACCTGGAGCGTGCTGGCCTGGCACTGAGGTTGCGATGGCTATGGTACACTTGCACGGACGACAACCGCGCATGGCAAGGGCTCAACTTGTAGTTCACTCCCGAGGAGCGCGCGTTGTTCTTCGCCTCCACCACCATGGTCCTTGGTGACGGATTGACGGCCCTGTTCTGGGACGACCGTTGGCTCCAGGGGCAATCCATCCGCGAGATCGCCCCTGCGCTTTACCAGTGCATACCCAAAAGGAGGCGCAAAGCGAGAACGGTGGCGGAGGCCCTAACGGGCAATGCTTGGGCACGCGACATCCAGGGAGTGCTCGGGATACATGAAATTGGGCAAAACCTGATGCTTTGGCAGGCCGTACAGCGCATCACTCATGAACGTGCCTGACCAAATGCTCTGGAGGTGGACGGCCAACGACACTTGCACGGTGCAGTCCTGCTACGCTGCGACCTTTCATGGATCCGCAAGATGCCCCTCATGGAAGCTGACATGGAAGAGCTGGGCACCACCCAGAGTCCGGTTCTTCCATTGGCTAGCCAGCCAGGACCGGTGCTGGACAGCAGAACGGCTGGCCCGACGCGGCCTGCAACACCACCCCAGATGCCTCCTCTGCGATCAAGCGCCGGAGACCATCCAGCACCTGCTCCTGGCCTGCCCATTCGTGCGGCAAACCTGGCATGCCATCCTGGACTGGACACGCATTCCAGCACAGCCACCACACAATGAGCCCTCACTTACAGACTGGTGGCAGCGAACGAAGGGGCAGACACCGGACGCGCTGCGCAAAGGATTGCAGTCCATAGCCATGCTAGTCCCTTGGATGATCTGGAAGCAGCGGAATGAATGCGTCTTCGAAAACGCGCGACCATCGATAGAAGCATTAGTGGATAGGATTAAAATTGAAGCCAAATGTTGGGCACAAGCCGGGGCACAGGGGCTCAGGGTAGTCCTGCCCACATCCTGGGACGTCCACTGATCGAGAGCACAACCTTTGTAATCCCAGCCTCCTAGGAGGATTGTACTATCCCTTCTCTTCAATGCAATGAAACGCAAAGATCTTTGCGTTTTCTCGAAAAAAAAGTCTGAACTGATGGAAAGGGCTAGGCAATCTACATATAGACTTCAACACCTTAAAGTTAAGCGTGCTTGGCTTGGAGCAATTTGAGGGCTGACCAACTGGGAAGTTGATCCTGGGTGCGCAAGAGTAAGGACAAAATGCGCAGGAAAGACTAGTGTTGGTTTGTGGGGCCAGTCTAGATCCTAGGTGGTAGCCAAGCGCAACGACCAGGAACTGGGGTGTTACAACCGATATCATAGATGACCCTCTCGGTTACACGGGCATGTGCGGGTCAGCTACGCGGGCCTATGGTGCATGGCGTGTGTGGCCCGTCGTGGCACACGGCATGACACATGTGCCGGACTGGACACACAGATGTGTGCCAAGAGCGAACGTTCCTACTGGGCCGACAGGGATGTCGATTTCTTTGAGTGGGGGTGTATGTGACATCTCGGCTTAATAGGAATGATAAACTACTCGTATGAATAAGGTGGACCTTCTTTTCTAGGAACCCATCTGAAAGGAACCTCAAAGTTAAGCGTGCTTGGCTTGGGGCAATTTGAGGATGGGTGATCAACTGGGAAGTTGATCCGGGGTGCGCACGAGTGAGGGCAAAGTGCGCAGGAAAGACTAATGTTGGTTTGTGGGGCCACTCTATATCCTAGGTGTAGCCACGCGTAGTGGTTGGCAACGGTGGGTGACCGGTGGGTTGGACGGGACATTACACCAAGTAAGGAAGCCTCCAAATAGTGTAGGGATTCTCTTCTTAGTGTGCTACAATCCACCTCCTAGCCCAACTAGAGGCATATGGGCCAAAGGATGCAAAATTATGTAGTTCTACCCTCCTTACTTCAAGGGCAGCCTTGGTCATTTGTCAAGGACTCCTAGGCTCTATATGGCCTCCCATGAGCATGTAAAAGTCACTCCTGGCTTGAGTAAACTCAAGAGGAGGGTCACTCTCCCTGTTTAGCTCTCAGGAGAGTTAGGAAGGCCGAGATGCGGAGTTCGAGGGACCTTCAAAGGCCCATTAGTCAGGAGTCGTGAGACTCGGAAGCGGAGACACAAGTGTTCCGTGCGTCGGGCACCACTCTCGACGACCCTCCCATCTAAATGTTCCTTGTGCCGGGCACCACTCTCGACGACCCTCCCATCTAAGTGTTCCTTGCGCCAGGCACCACTCTCGACGACCCTCCCATAGGCCGCCATACGCACATAGGTGGGGCTCCCACAAGGTAACTGAACCTAGTTAAATAAACATTGTCGTGTCACTTTGTTGAGTGTACGGCGACCTTCGCTATAAGGCCGCCATACGCACCATCTCCGACTCATCCCTAACCACGTTGCGAAGGAATCCCTAGTTGAAAGTTCATTTTTGAACTTCAACAAGACTCATCGATGGTAATGTCTTGAGAAATCCACAACCATCGACCAAGAAACATGCCAATTAGCTTAAGAAACATCACCTGTGACAGACCCTAAAAGCCAATGCGGAAGAGGGAAGAGAGACACAAACTCGAAATATTTTGCTTGCATATCTTTTATCTTTTTGGATCTATCTGGCAGTAGTTAATGTGATCTCTATAGGGATTTTTAAATTGACTTCTATTCTAATTATACATACAAAATCTGTAGGTTCCACTCCCTTTGTGCATATATGGGTGATGATGATATGTTCAGTTCTGATCTTAGTGAAGATCAGCTGAAGCAGAGACTTGGTCATATGTCAACCACACAGT
Source organism: Triticum aestivum (assembly GCF_018294505.1). Lineage (NCBI taxonomy): Eukaryota > Viridiplantae > Streptophyta > Magnoliopsida > Poales > Poaceae > Triticum > Triticum aestivum. Next base: position 288,416,376 of record NC_057798.1, on the reverse strand, counting down.
GCCTGGTATTGTTCCTCTTTACTATTTGACCTTGTTAAATCACTTAAAAACAGGAAGTTCTTGAGTGATTTCATTGCCAAGAATGATAGTAAACATAATATTCAGGTTGTCCATTCTCTTCTGATGGCAGGGAGCTTTGTGATTCTGTCATGATTTTTTGACCTTAATTTTATGCTGATCAATGGTTTTCACCATCCATATTGCCAAAGTTTTTTTGGGGATTTTTTTTCATTAAAGAACCTATTAGTATTCCTATGAAGTTACACAATATTTGCATGGCATTGACTTGTTATGTACGTGACAGTATGGACTTCAAATAGCTGGACTTATTGGTAGATAAACAACACAAGTATACCATAATGCTTTTCTTAAGCACTTCATGACTTCGGTGGAGATAAGAAAGGAATATCTTGAAAATTAGTACTAAGTAGTCATTTGCTAAGAAAATATTTCATCAGGTATTGAACATCATGCCTGTCCCTGCTTTATCTTTTATGACATGGAAAGTTGGATGCTTGCATTTATACTAGAACGGACGTGCGCTTTGCCGCGCTGCTTTTTGATAATAGGGTCCACTTCTTTTTTTGCGCTTCTACCCGTCAAACCTCAGGTCAGAAAACGATGCAACCCTAGGCCTACCCAGCTGATGAACGGATCCCTCTCCTCAGCAAGCAGGACATGAGAGGTAGTGCTGACAAACGGAAGGTCAGCGGCGTAGCGGAAACCGCTCCCTTCAGCAACAAAGCACCTCTACAGCCCTCCCGCGCAATCACAATGCCACACAGAGCAGTCCTATGCCCAGGAGCCAACCACATGGGTTATTCCCCACTCCCCACGCCACCCAAACCCCACGAGCGACAACACATAATACACAAAGCCTTACATGCACGCCTCTCATACCCACAGGTGGCCCATCAGATGTACACAAGTTGTCCACGGATTGACAGCCAGGGCCATGCGATACCTCCAGCCCTGATGCACCACAAAGCTCCCTTTTATGGAGCTTGGTATTTGTACTCGATTTTTCACCGCTCAACATACCGACCTGACAAAGCAGAATGAGCCAGTCACTTATAGGTGGGTCCACAAGCGCTAACCACAACCCCAACGCAACAGAAGCCTCCCTTCCTACGGAGCTTAGAATCTGTAGGGATTGATGCCAGTGTACATGTAAAGATGACAGTTGATTTCTAAGATAATATGAAGGCACAATGCAAAGATACTTGAAATTAAGCTGCGTTTGGATTAAAACGTGTCACGCCCTAGGGGCTGACGGAGTTCACCGGCGATCGAATCGGAGCTGGAGAAGGAGATCTAGATCGGGGAAGGAGATTGGAAGGTAGAAGAAGGCATCAGAGGATAAGAGCGAACGAGAGGCTCAGACTCAATTCATTTCATCGATGCCGTCTTACAGAAGTCGACCGTTGTTTATATATGCACGGGCCGATTACAAGACTTGGCCGGCCCATGGCCCAACACCCACACCACGCTTACAGCCCAACTCACTACTTTTGAATCACCCGCTCATTCCTTGTGTCTTCTTCTTGTCGATGCTTTTCCATGCTCTTTGTTTCTTGACCATCGTCAGTGCGCTAGTACTGACAGTACCCTCCCCTGGAGAACCAGCTTGTCCCCAAACTGGTGCAGTCGGGTACCTGGAACGGAGCACTTGGTAGTCCTCCCATGTAGCTTCAGTTGCAGGAAATTTTGCCCACTTGACCAACACCTGTTGATGCGCGGCGTTGCCTTTCTTGACCAGGCGGCGATCAAGGATCTCTTCGGGTTGTACCTCTGGATCAGACAAGTCCAGTGACGTTGGCAGAGTAGTGAATATTGAAGTATGATCAGGCACGTGTTCTTTCAACTGAGAGACTTGAAACACCGGATGAACCAAGCTTCCTCCCCGACAATTCCAATCTGTATGATGCTTGACCAATCTTGGGGAGAATTTTGAAGGGACCAAAATATTTCATGGCCAGTTTAGGGCAGGGACGATTAACCACTGACGACTGGGCATACAGTTGTAGGCGTAAATAGACCATCTCTCCTTCTATGAACTCTGTCAGTCCTCTTGCGATATGCAAACTGCTTATACTTGCTCTGTGCTCTGGCTAACTGTTCCTTTATTGCTGCTGTGTGTTCAGTATGTATAGACAACCAATGTTGTACTTCAGTGTTGTGAGACTGAGTTTGACTGTACAATTGTCCCACATGCGACTCATATCCATATAGGGCTTTATAAGGAGTGCAACCCAGGGAAGAGTGGTAAGTGGTGTTGTACCAGAACTCTGCTTGAGGTAGCCAGGGGACCCATTTAGTTGGTGAGGCATGAACAACACACCTGAGATACATTTCTAGACATTGATTCACCCTTTCTGTTTGCCCATCTGTTTGAGGGTGGTAAGCTGTGCTCATTTGCAACTCAGTGCCCCAAATTCTGAATAATTCTTTCCAAAAGGCACTGGTGAAGATTCTGTCTCTATCTAAAACTATGAACAAAGGTAGCCCATGCAGTCTGACCACAGTGTTGAGGAAAACCTTTGCTACTGATGCTGCTGTGAAAGGATGTTTCAGAGGTAAGAAATGACTTACTTTGGTAAAATGGTCAACAACCACCAGAATGGCATTGTACCCTTCTGATTTGGGCAAACCCTCAATGAAATCCATACTGATTGCTTGCCAAGGACCATCAGATACAAGTAATGGTTGTAGCAGGCTAGGCACTCTGCAGTGCTCATGTTTTGCTTGCTGACACACATTGCAATGTTTCACAAAATTTTCCACATCTTTCTTGAGACCAGTCCAGCTGAATAGTTGTTTCACTTTGTGATAAGTTGACAACATACCAGAGTGACCTCCTATTGGAGAGGAGTGGAAGGCTTGTATGAGCTTGGTTTGGAGCCCAGTATTAGCTCCCACCCATATTTTCCCTTCCTGTTTAATGAGGCCCTCCTGAAGTTGAAACCCAGGACAAGCTTGATTGTCCAGTGCCAATTTGGTGAGCTTTTCCTGGGCAGCAGGGTCAACAGTGTAAGAATTCAAGATCTCCTGGACCCACACAGGCTTGCTGGTAGACAGTGCTTGTACTGGGAACAGGTGTGCCACTCTAGACAATGCATCTGCAGCTGTATTTTCAACACCCTTTTTGTACTGAATAGAGAAATCTAGTCCTACTAGCTTTGTCATTGCTTTCCTTTGCAAATAAGATGTTTAGTTTTGGTCTCCCAGGTGGCACAAACTCTGGTGATCTGTCTTGATAACAAATGGAGCTCTGGACAGATAAGATCTCCATCTGTCAATGGCCATCATGATAGCCAGAAATTCTTTCTCATATATGGATATCTTCTAGCTGTTCACTCCTAGGGCTTTACTGTAGTAAGCTATAGGATGTCCTACTTGTGTGAGTACTGCCCCAATGCCAGCGTTGCAAGCATCAGTCTCTATGGTGAAAGCTTTTGTGAAATCTGGCAGTGCTAACACAGGTGTTGTGGCCATGGCTTGTTTGAGTAACTGAAATGTTGTTTCAGCAGTTTCAGACCACTGGAAGGACTGCTTCTTGAGCAATGTTGTGAGTGGCTTTGCCAGCAGACCATAGTTCTGCACAAACTTTCTATAGTACCCAGTTAGGCCCAGAAAGCCCCTCAGTTCAGTTACATTGGTGGGAGTTGGCCAGTCCAACACTGTAGCAGTTTTTGCAGGATCAGTACTTACTCCTTTGTTAGAAATGATGTGACCCAAATATTTCATAGATTGCTCTGCAAAAGAGCACTTGCTTTCTTTCACAAACAAGTTGTTTTCCTTCAGAGTATCAAATACTGACTGCAAATGAGTGATATGTTCTTCTAATGTGCCATTGAAAACCAAAATATCATCTATGAATATTAACACAAATTTCCTGCTAGAGCCTTTGAATATGTAATTCATGAAGCACTAAAATGTAGCAGGAGCTGTGGACAATCCAAATGGCACCACTTTGAACCGATACTGTCCATTGTGGGTTTTAAAAGCTGTTTTAAACTCATCTGCTTCTGCCATTCAAATTTGATGATATCCTGACCTGAGATCTAGCTGGGAAAACCATTTGGCTCCTCCTAACTCATCCAACAGTTCATCAATTACAGGCAGGGGAAATTTGTTTTTGATTGTCACTTCATTCAGTCTCACTGTAGTGCACACAAAATCTCCAGGTGCGATCCTTTTTCTTGACCAGTAGCAGAGGAGATGCAAAAGGACTTAAACTAGGTGTGATGAGCCCTGACTGTAGCATGTTAGCTACTTGTCGCTCTATCTCATCCTTCTGTTGTGGTGAATACCTATATGGCCTGCAGTTTGACAGGACTGCACCAGGTACTAGATGTATTTTATGATCAAAATCTCTCTGTGGAGGTAGGGTTTTGGGATCATTGAACACAACTTTGTTTGCCTGTAACACCTATTGGACTTCCTCAGGTATTTGACTTTGAGGGCTAACTACAATATGATGCAGCATAGCTGTTGCCCAGATGTCATTCCCTTTTTCCCATTTCCTTAACTGTTCCATGGAGACTTCCTTAAGTGGCTCTGCTTTAGCAGGTAGTACTCCTTGCAACCTGACAGTTTTCTGCTGGTATTCAAACTTAATCCACTTCTCAGCCCAATGACACTGCATCACACCCCACTGCTTTAGCCAATCCATCCCTAATATAATATCATAGCCTCCCAGAGGAAGCACTTGCATGGCACTGGAAAAACTGTGTCCCTGAATCCACCAAGTCAGTTCAGGCACAAATTTGGTACAGTCTACCAGTCCTCCATTGGCCACCTTCACTTGCATAGGTCTCTGCATTTTTTGTGCAGGTACTGAAACCCTGTCCAACAATGCTTGGTCCACAAATGTGTGTGTACTCCCTGAATCAATGAGTATCAACCCCACTTGATTCCCTATGAGAGCCCTCAGCTGAATGGTTTTGGGATGTGATGCTCCAGAAAGAGCTGTGTCAGAAATTGTAATTGTCCACCAGTGCATCTAACACGGCATCTGAGATAATTTCATGAGGATCCACTAACTCTGTTGTTTTCAACTGAGCTGCAGGAGCAGCTGGTGGTTTACAGGCATGCCCTGGCACATATTTCTCTAAAACATAATCCATTTGCACGGCGATACTCTTTCAACTGTTTGGCCTTCCACAGTTCACCAGGAGCAAAGGGCTGTTTATTGTCATTTCTGGTAGCTGCATATTTTGTATAAGTCGACTTGAAAGACTTCTGTTGCTGGACCAGCCCTTCCTGAACCACTGCATACATAGCCGCCAACTGAACTGTTGCTGGCAATTGCATCTCCACAGATGAACGCAGCTCTTCTTTCAATCCCATGACAAAGCGAGTGACCAGAAAACTGTTGCTGATGGTGGGCTCGTAGAGCCTGATATGGTAACCAACTGTCGAAACTGCTGTTTGTACTCCACCACTGTACCCCCTTGTTTAAGCAACATGAGTTCCTTCATCCTTTCCCTATGGATTATTGACATCAAACTCTTGTAACACAGCAACACAGAACTGCTCCCACGTGTGAAAGGCACTTTGCTGTTTAAACGCCTGATACCAGTGTGCTGCATTACCAGTTAGGTACAGAGAAGCAGATATAACTCTGAAGTTGTCCGGGATGTGGTACAGGTGAAAAAATGCCTCACACTTGTCGAGCCAAATTCGAACATTCTAATCCATCTTGGGCATCCACTATCTTTTGTTCGACTTCGACTGATCCTCAGCCCCATGCAGTGCAGTGGTATCTATTGGTGGTGGTCTATGTTGTATCTGGGAAAAACGCAGAGGTGGCCGCGGTGGCAGCCCTAGCATGGCGCCCAATATGCCGTTCGACACCTCCGATGCGGTTGGAGAAGAACTCTCTCCAAATCCTTGAGGGATCGGTTGCTTCCCCAGTTGTTGCGCGTGCGCTTGCTCTTGCTGAACTTTTCCCAGGGTGTAGCACAAGAGATTCACCTTCATCTGGACTTGGTCGATGCGGGCGGATTGCTCGGTGAGCTTGGCGTCGAGAGCTTCGAGCTATGTGCTGATGCCGTCGACGACCGCGAGCTTGCCCTGCACTGCGCGCAGCTTGGCGAACTCCTTCAGCATCCGCTCCTGCAGCGCCTCCATCTTGTCCGCGAGGAAGCGCATCTGCGGGTTCGGCTTGAATGTCGTCGTGGTCGCGGCTCGTTCCCCAAATCAACCCACCTCAGGTCGGGAATTACGCAGATCAACCCCAGGGGATCCGCCACCGTCGCCTCCGGTTTGCCAGGTACGATTCGGGGAAAAAATTGAGCGTGAGCGGAGCGGCGGCTCTGATACCAGATTGTCACGCCCTAGGGGCTGACGGAGTTCACCGGTGATCGGATCTGAGCTGGAAAAGGGGATCTAGATCGGGGAAGGAGATTGGAAGGTAGAAGAAGGCAGCAGAGGATAAGAGCGAACGAGAGGCTCAGACTCAATTCGTTTCATCAATGCCGTCTTACAGAAGTTGACCGTTGCTTATATATGCACGGGTCAATTACAAGACTTGGCCGGCCCATGGCCCAACACCCACACTACGCTTACAGCCCAACTCACTACTTTTGAATCACCCGCCCGTTCCTTCTGACTTCTTCTTGCCGATGCTTTTCCCTGCTCTCTGTTTCTTGACCATCGTCAGTGCGCTAGTACTGACAAAACGGTTATGAACCGGTGTTCTGAAAATTCAATTCTTTGCCTCAATGCATGTTGTGAATTTAAGTGTATGCTGCAAAGTGCACAAAATGACTTACTTTCGTTGGTGTTGTGCATGGTTGCATTACGAATTCAGCTTCGAGTTTCTGACTTTTTATGGCTGCTGAATTTTACATCTTGTAAGTGTTTTATCTGCAGGTTGTTTTTTCAATGGCGGATGAGTATGTCCCTGAATACGTCGATAAGAAGGCACTTGTAGACAGGTGAAAACCTAAACATAAATGGAGCAAATACAGATCCAATATGGTAACATAATCAAGTTACATGTTTCACTGCAGACTCTCTCGTGCACTTGGAGATTCAGAGAAAGTTGAAATAAAATGGGGAAACCATGCTCTTTCCAACAGGGTGCAAGAGGCTGTCGAGGTTATTGTAGATTTTGTTAAGAGGGAGGGACCCAAAGGATGGGACGATCCATGGAGCTAGATACAATAGTCATATGATGCAATCTTTACCCCCCTTTACCTGTTAGAATCTTTCGTTTTTGTAGTTTTCTTAGTCAATTTTCTATGTACTAATGTTCTGATCTATTTAATTTTATTGTGTAAACCCTTGTCTAGTACTTGATTCTCGATCTCGTGTTCATCTGTGGACATTCAGATATGCTGTTTGAAAATTGTAAGTTGTAATGCTACTATCTCTGGAATGTTCCTCTTTGTCTATTCAGAGTGTTTTTTTAAGGCTATTCAAAATGGTTAGTTATGCAATCATAATTGGATTTTTTTTTGAAACTATGATGATTTTTATAGCAAATTCGGAAACTATACACTTTAATGCAGAAAAATCAAAAGTATCATCCTGTCGGCTTCCTGTTGGCCGAAGAGGGACTTTTCGGCCTACCATTGACTGACGAGGGACTTTTTGGCCAACCATAGGATAAAAGAAATAAAATAAAAAAAATACTACAAATAAAATAGCTACTGATAACTAAACAGAAATAAAAAGAATATGTCAAAAAAACTAAAGAAAACAATTTAAAGCAATTAAAATTAAAAGAAATAGCATAAAACCTATAAAACACTAAAACCGAACTGTTTTCATAAAATCCTAATTTTAAATAATTATAAAATTCTAAACAAAGTCACAAAGAACCAGTAGCAAAAAGAATCATTTGAAAAAAAATACTCCTAGCTCAAATTATAGTCAATCTAGTAATTTGAGAAAATTCATGAAAATTCAAATTCAAACTTTCAAATCTAGTCAAACTTGATATCTACAAAAATTTCATAAAATTTCTAATTTAATGCAAAAATAATCAAATTAAAATACTAAAAGTCCTAATTGATATGAATTTTCTAAAACAGTAGAGCATGTGTTGGCAGAAGAGAGACTCTTTGGTCAACTGTTGGCCGAAAAGTCCTTTTTGGCCAATGGTTGGCTGAAAAGTCCCTCTTCGGGCTACAATAGGCTGAAAAGTCCCTCTTCGGCCAACAGGAGGCCGACGGGGTGATACTTTTGATTTTTCTGCATTAGGGTGTATAGTTTCCGAATTTGTTATAAATATCATCATAGTTTCAAAAAATAATCTCATAATCATACAGAAGGCGATCTCTCGTTCTCGATTTCAGAACGTCAAGTCAAAATTAGGATACTGGAAACTGCTTGATAGGTAAGCAGGATGGTTGAGTGCTCGGGCGACCCTGGCGACCTGCGGGGCGATGCGCTTGGTGTTGCTTCTCCTGCGCCTGCTCCGTCATCCCCGCCCCCGTCCCTGGCCGTCGACGACCTTGCCGGCGTCTCCCCCGCCCCCGCTCCCTCCCCCCGCCTCCCTTGGCCCCTGTGTGGGTTGTCTGGGCGGACGTGGCGGAGGCCGACGACCTCGCTGCGGGCCGTCCGGTCGTCTGCCGCGACCGCGTGGCCCCCCTGTTCCGGCTCGCATGCTGGAGCCTCGTGCCGCCGGTGGCCTTACTCCCAGGGGTGGGAGTTCGGCTGCCTGCACGCGTGCTCGGCATCTTCGCCGGCTGCCGAGCTCACCTCATGTAGCCGCGGGGCAAGGCGACGCCTTGAGGGCTGGGGGTTCCTGCCGCCGCCGGCGCCCAGCTGGCTGGGGGGTCGCTGGTCGGGCCGACCTCGGTCCCGCCCGCTCGTCTTGGAGGCGTCTTAGCACCCGTGCTTCGGCTGGATTGTCCGCCTCGCCGTCGGCAGGGCCTGGTGGCTCTCCGGCGATCGCCCTTCCCACCGCGCCGTTACCAGTTGCAGGCCCCTCTGGGCCGCCTGTGATTGATGGGCCAAGGCGGCTCGCGGCTGTTGACAGCCCAGTTGGGTCCCAACGGCCTCGCCCAGCTGTGTATGGAGGGATATGGCTACCGCAAGGGTTTCCCCTCCAGCAGCCATCTCTCCCCGCGCCCCTGTCTCCCTGTTCCGACCCCGCCCCTGCTTCCGACACCGCGTGCAACTGCTTTCCCCCTCCCACGCCGCCCCCCCCCCCGCCGCCACCTTCCATGCCGCGCGACTGGGGCGACGACGCTGGCCGCTCCAAATGCTCGCTGGACGATCGTCGGGCTCCTGCCCGCGCCTCCCCGGAGGGCCAGCGCAGGGAAGCCGACCTGCGTCACCAGCTCTCCTCCCGAGATGCCTGCTGGTCCCTTCCCCGCGAGTCCCGCCGCTTGCCGACGCGGGACGACCGCCACTCCCCAGGCCGCGACTCACGTTGGTCCCCCGCTCGCGAAGACCGCAGGGACCGGCCCCGCTCCCCCTTAGCAGACTCGTGGCGCTCGGGCCGTCGCTGGCCCCCTCCCCTACTCATCGCTGCGCCCGCTCTCCGTCCCCTCCCCGCCCCCAGGCTCAGACGCCGCCCCTCCGCGCCGGTACCAGCCACCACAGATCCAGCCCAGTCTTCCTTTGGGTAATGGCGGCACCGGGGCGAGGGGGCGCCAAGGTGCCAAGAAGAAGAAGAAGAAGGCCCCCAATGCCTCGGCCCCTCCACCCGCAGCTTCGGCCACGCCCGCCACCAGGGCTTCCTGTGACCCGCCACCTTGCTTCAACCGCGGGATTGCGGGTCACTACCAAGTCGAGTGCCCCAACCCTCCTATGTGCCACCTATGCAAGGACTCGGGCCACCCCGCGGCCTTGTGCCCGGAGCGGCCGGTGTCGGAGGAGCTCATGATGTACGGCCACATCATCGAGGGTCTCGGCTTCTTCCACATCGAGGTGGATGACATCCCACCTCCCTTCCCGTCGCTCCAACCGATCGTCACCGTTGTCGGGGTGGGTGTCGCATCCCCGGAGATGATTGAGGATGAGCTCAACCACTTATGCCGGTGCGTCTGGGACTGGCAGGTGACTCCGATCACGGACAACTCCTTCACCGTGATCTTCCCGGATGCCATCCGCATGGGCTACTGCACCCGCAGTGATGACATCACCCTAACCTCAACAAGCTCGTGGTCAACATATGTGAGCCTAAGGTGGACCCCAAGGCGGTGGCCGTCCTGGACACGCGGCCTGGATCCTCATAGCGGGGCTCCCCGACATTCCCCGCTCTGAGAGGGTGATTTGCAATATGTCTAAGATCCTTGGCAAGGTGGTGGTGGTGGATGAGCTCTCCCTCCGCAAAGAGGAGGAGGTCCGGGTCAAAGTCAAATGCCTGGACTCCTCCAAGCTCTGTGCCACAGTCTGAGTCTTCTTCAACGACCAGGGATTCGACCTCAAGATCTACCCTGAGCCCCCCAACCACGTTGGCAGCCCCCGATACTCTGACGATGGACACTTTGGTGGGGGTGGTTCGGACAAGCGCGACGGCGCCCACTACCGCCGCCCTTGCCCCTCCCGCCACGGCAACCCGAACAACGACGACGAGCGCTCGGAGCACAGCCGTTCCCCCTCCCGGGAGCCCTCCGACCCTCCTCTGAGCTATGGGGGTGCGGGAGCCGGATGGTCTCTTGCCCTGGCCCTCTCTGACGGGATGCTGCCTGCCCCGTTGCCGGCTGCCTCCCTTGCCTCCTTTGCCAAGATGAGCGACATATCCAGCGTGGGTCTCCTCGTCATCCCGGCATCTTTGCCGCGCTCCCCCTGCTCCATCCCTGCGCTCGACGCTTCACAGCTGGTTCCGTACGAGCACCTCCTAGTGTTGCCGTCTTGCACGGCGGCCGATCCCCCTGGCGCCCCCTGCCGGGGCCCCCTGGGGGTTGCTCATCGCTGCCCTCCCCCACCCCTCCGGGCTCCGCCCCTCGGGTGGCGCTGGAGGTCGGTTCGCTGGTCCTGGACCCACCCTCCTCAGCACGGTCGGGGACTGTCGCCCCTTCGGAGGCATATGCACCCGCTTCACCGACACTGCTGCTCCTGGGGGCCACCGACAATGTGGTCACCCCCGTCGCTTCCCATCCGCCCCGGACGGTGTCGTACGCCTGACGGACCCGGGCCTTCTCGACACCGGTGACTGCCTCCCGCCGCAGTACCTGTCTCGATGCGGACCGCCCGTCCGGCTTCCCGGTGCCGTCCATTCCCGAGTGTCTTGAGCTCCAGGCGGTGGCCCGGAACCTCGAGCCAGGTGCGATCGATTTCCCCTCCAGTTCTTCCTATTGCTCGTTTTCCACGCTTGAGGCTGTTCCGCTCGGCCACCTTGCCAAGGTGGCTGCCGACTCGTCCATCGTCTTCAGGGGGAATTAGGTCCCCCTTAGAGCAGTTTGAGGCGCTTCGCGCCCACGAGATCCTTGACGGGCAACTTGCCGAGACCCGGGCCCGACTCCTACGTACGCAGGCACCCCGGCCTCCCCCCCGTGGTGTTGGTGGAGGAAATCCGTGGCCGCACTCGCTCCCGCACTGCTGCTTCAGGGCCCGTAGCGCCTCCACTGTCTTGGGGTCAAGCAGCCCCCCGATGGCGCCATGATGCAGAACCTATTTTGGAACATCCGCGGCTTCGGCCAAGACGGCCGGCGTCGCCAGTTAGTCGAGTACATGTGAGACGAACACATTGACATTGTAGCCATCAAAGTAACCATGCTGACGGACTTCTCCCTCCAAGAGCTTGAACGTCTGAGCTCTCACCTGTTTGCCTAGCACTGGCTTCCTTCTACTGGGAGCACCGGCCATTCGAGTGGCATCCTTCTAGGCGTAAAGGATGACACCTTTGAGGTGGGCGGCATGGACAGGGGCGAGTTCTTCGTTAGTATGGAAGTGTTTGAGTGCTCACTCAACTTTAAGTGGGAGATTGTGATTGTCTATGGCCCTGCCGATCACCGCCGCTCGGCGACCTTCCTTAACAAGCTTCGGAGGAAGGTCTCGACAGCTCAACTGCTTGTAGTGGTCGGTGGGGACTTCAATCTCTTGCGATCCCCCGAGGACAAGAACAATGACTTAGTGAACCTTCCCCGCATGCAAATGTTTAACGACTACATCGCGGATTTGGGGCTCTACGAGTTGGAATAGACTGGGGCCAGGTTTACCTGGACCAACAGACAAGCCGACCCAACGTGATCCATCCTGGATCACGTTCTAGTATCCCGAAATGGGAGCTCCGGTGCCCCCTCGCCTATTTGCGTGCTATCACCCGCATTGGGTCGGACCACGTCTCCTTGCAACTTTCCACATCTGATGACCGCCCGACCACACCTCCCCGGTTTCGGTTCGAGCTATTCTGGCTAAACCAACCGGGCTTTGTGGACGCGGTGGCCGCTAGGTGGGTGGAGGCCCGAGGACGTCCCCACGGGTCTCTATCCGTGATTGACACCTAGCAGTTTTGTGCTAAACTGTCCCGGCAGCTCATGAAGGGTTGGGGAGCCAACCTTGGACGGGACCTTAGGGAGCGGAAATCCGCTCTGCTTACATCCATTAAAGCCCTAGACTCTCTGGCAGACTCCACCAGGCTCTCCTCCGATGAATGGATGTTGCGCTACGATCTCAAAGGCCAGCTTTCGGTCATATACACCAATGAGGAGGCTTATTGGCACCAATGGGGCACCCAACGGTGGGTGCTCTGTGGGGACGCTAACACCGCGTACTTCCAGGCTATCGCCAACGATAGGCGCCGTCACAACTCCATCCACTGCCTATGGGATGGGGACTCAATCCTTCTCCGACCCGCAGAGATCCGCGCTCACGTTGACGGTGCTATAAAGCCCTATTTTCCTCCTCCCCTAGACGTGAAGCACCGGATGAACCAAGCTTCCTCACGTCAATTCCAATATGTATGATGCTTGACAGATCTTGGAGAGAATTTTGAAGGGACCAAAATATTTCATGGCCAGTTTAGGGCAGGGAAGATTAACCACTAACGACTGGGCATACGATTGTAGGCGTAAATAGACCATCTCTCCTTCTATGAACTCTGTCAGTCCTCTGGCAATCTCAAACCGCTTATACTTGCTCTGTGCTTTGGCTAACTGTTCCTTTATTGCTGCTGTGGGTTCAGTATGTATAGACAACCAATGCTGTACTTCAGTGTTGTGAGACTGAGTTTGACTGTACAACTGTCCCACATGTGGCTCATATCCATATAGGGCTTTATAAGGAGTGCAACCCAGGGAGGAGTGGTAAGTGGTGTTGTACCAGAACTCTGCTTGAGGTAGTTGAGGGTGGTAAATTATGCTCATTTGCAACTCAGTGCCCCAAATTCTTAATAATTCTTTCCAAAAGGCATTGGTGAAGATTCTGTCTCTATCTGAAACTATGAACAACGATAGCCCATATAGTCTAAACACAGTGTTGAGGAAAACCTTTGCTACTCATGCTGCTGTGAAAGGATGTTTCAGAGGTAAGAAATGACTTACTTTGGTAAAACGGTCAACAACCACCAAAATGGCATTGTACCCTTCTGATTTGGGCAAACCCTCAATGAAATCCATACTGATTGCTTGCCAAGTCCATCAGGTACAAGTAATGGTTGTAGCAGGCCAGGCACTCTGCAGTGCGCATGTTTTGCTTGCTGACACACATTGCATTGTTTCACAAAATTTTCCACATCTTTCTTGAGACCAGTCCAGCTGAATAGTTGTTTCACTTTGTGATAAGTTGACAACATACCAGAGTGACCTCCTATTGGAGAGGAGTGGAAGGCTTGTATGAGCTTGGTTTGGAGCCCAGTATTAGCTCCCACCCATATTTTCCCTTCCTGTTTAATGAGGCCCTCCTGAAGTTGAAACCCAGGACAAGCTTGATTGTCCAGTGCCAATTTGGTGAGCTTTTCCTGGGCAGCAAGGTCAATAGTGTAAGAATTCAAGATCTCCTGGACCCACACAGGCTTGCTGGTAGACAGTGCTTGTACTGGGAACAGGTGTGCCACTCTAGACAATGCATCTGCAACTGTATTTTCAACACCATTTTTGTACTAAATAGAGAAATCTAGTCCTACTAGCTTTGTCATTGCTTTCCTTTGCAAATCAGATGTTAAGTTCTGGTCTCCCAGGTGACACAAACTCTAGTGATCTGTCCTGATAACAAATGGAGCTCTAGACAGATAAGATCTCCATCTGTTAATGGCCATCATGATAGCCAGAAATTCTTTCTCATATATGGATATCTTCTGACTGTTCACTCCTAGGGCTTTACTGTAGTAAGCTATAGGAAGTCCTACTTGTGCGAGTACTGCCCCAATGCCAGTGTTGCAAGCATCAATGTCCATGGTGAAAGTTTTTGTGAAATCTGGCAGTGCTAACACAGGTGTTGTGGCCTTGGCTTGTTTGAGTAACTAAAATGCCGTTTCAGCAGTTTCAGACCACTGGAAGGACTGCTTCTTGAGCAATGCTGTGAGTGGCATTGCCAGCAGACCATAGCTCTGCACAAACTTTCTGTAGTACCTTGTTAGGCCCAAAAAGCCCCTCAATTCAGTTACATTGGTGGGAGTTCGCCAGTCCAACATTGCAACAGTTTTTGTAGGATCAGTACTTACTCCTTTGTTAGAAATGATGTGACTCAAATATTCCATAGATTGTTGTGCTAAGGAGCACTTGCTTTCTTTCACAAACAAGTTGTTTTCCTTCAAATTATCAAATACTGACTGCAAATGAGTGACATGTTCTTCTATTGTGCCACTGAAAACCAAAATATCATCCATGAATATTAACACAAATTTCCTGCTAGAGCCTTTGAATATGTAATTCATGAAGCACTGAAATGTAGCAGGAGCTGTGGACAATCCTAATGACATCACTTTGAATTGATACTATCCATTGTGGGTTTTAAAAGCTGTTTTAAACTCATCTGCTTCTGCCATTCGAATTTGATGATATACACACCTCATATCTAGCTTAGGAAACCATTTGGCTCCTCCTAACTCATCCAACTGTTCATCAGTTACAGGCAGGGGAAATTTGTTTTTGATTGTCACTTCATTCAGTCTCCTGTAGTCCACACAAAATCTCCAGGTGCCATCCTTTTTCTTGACCAGTAGCACAGGAGATGCAAAAGGACTTAAACTGGGTGTGACGAGCACTGACTATAGCATGTCAGCTACTTGTCGCTCTATCTCATCCTTCTATTGTGGTGAATACCTATATGGACTGCAGTTGACAGGAACTGCACCAGGTACTAGATGTATTTCATGATCAAAATCTCTCTATAGAGGTAGGGTTTTGGGATCATTGAACACAACTTTGTTTTGCCTGTAACACCTGTTGGACTTCCTGAGGTATTTGAGTTTGAGGGATAACTACAATATGATGCAGCGTAGCTATTGCCCAGATGTCATTTCCTTTTCCCATTTCCTTAACTGTTCCATGGAGACTTCCTTAAGTGGCTCTACTTTAGCAGGTAGTACTCCTTGCAACCCAACGTTTTTCTGTTGGTATTCAAACTGAATCCACTTCTCAGCCCAATGACACTGTATCATACCCCACTTCTTTATCCATTCCATCCCTAATATAATATCATAGCCTCCTAGAGGAAGCACTTGCATGTCACTGGAAAAGCTGTCCCTGAATCCACCAAGTCAGTTCAGGCACAAATTTGCTACAGTCTACCAGTCCTCCATTGGCCACCTTCACTTGCATAGGTCTCTGCATTTTTTGTGCAGGTACTGAAACCCTGTCCAACAATGCTTCATCCACAAATCTGTGTGTACTCCCTGAGTCAATGAGTATCAGCACCACTTGATTCCCTATGAGAGCCCTCAGCTGAATGGTTTTGGGTTGTGATGCTCCAGACAGAGCTGTGTCAGAAATTGTAGCACATTCCTACTGGTAATTGTCCACCAGTGCATCTAACACTGCATCTGAGATAATTTCATGAGGATCCACTAACTCTGCTGTTTTCAACTGAGCTGCAGGAGCAGCTGGTGGTTTACACGCATGCACGGGCACATATTTCTCTCCACATCCTTAACATAATCCCTTTGCACGGCAATACTCTTTCAACTGTTTGGCCTTCCACAGTTCACCAGGAGCAAAGGGTTGTTTATTGTCATTTCCAGTAGATGCATATTTTGTATAAATCGACTTGAAAGAATTTTGTTGCTGGACCAGCCCTTCCTAAACCAATGCATACATAGCCGCCAAGTGAACTGTTGCTAGCAATTGCAACTCCACAGCTGAACGCAGCTCTTCTTTCAATCCCATGACAAAGCGAGTGACCAGAAAAGTGTTGCTGATGGTGGGCTCGTAGAGCCTGATATGGTACACCAACTATTGAAACTGCTGTTTGTACTCCTCCACTGTACCCCCTTGTTTAAGCTGTTGGGGAACGTTGCAGAAAATAAAAATTTTCTAAGCTTTCACCAAGATCAATCTATGAGTTCATCTAGCAACGAGAGAAAGAAGTGCATCTACATACTCTTGTCGATCGCGAGCGGAAGCGTTCAAGAGAACGGGGTTGAGAGACTCGTACTCGTCGTGATCCAAATCACCGATGATCCTATTGCTGAACGGACAGCACCTCCGCGTTCAACACACGTACGAATGAGGAAGACGTCTCCTCCTTCTTGATCCAGCAAGGGGGAAGGAGAGGTTGATGGAGATCCAGCAGCATGACGGCGTGGTGGTGGATGCAGCAGCGATCTCGTCAGGGCTTCGCCGAGCTTCTACGAGAGGGAGAGGTGTAGCAAGGGGGGAGGGAGGCGCCAAGAGCATGGGTGCGGCTGCCCTCCCCCCTCTTTATATAGGACCCCTAGGGGGGCGCCGGCCCTAGGAGATGCAATCTCCAAGGGGGGGCGGCGGCCAGGGGGGAAACTTGCCCCCCAAGCCAGGTGGAGGCGCCCCCACCCCTAGGGTTTCCAACCCTAGGCGCAGGGGGAGGGGCAAGGGGGGGGGGGCGCACCAGCCCACCTAGGGCTGGTTCCCCTCCCACTTCAGCCCATGGGGCCCTCCGGGATAGGTGGCCCCACCCGGTGGACCCCCGGGACCCTTCCGGTGGTCTCGGTACAATACCGGTGACCCCCGAAACTTTCCCGATGGCCGAAACCTGACTTCCTATATATAATTCTTCACCTCCGGACCATTCCGGAACTCCTCGTGACGTCCGTGATCTCATCCGGGACTCCGAACAACTTTCGGGTTACTGCATACTAATATCTCTACAACCCTAGCGTCACCGAACCTTAAGTGTGTAGACCCTACGGGTTCGGAAGACATGCAGACATGACCGAGACGCCTCTCCGGTCAATAACCAACAACGGGATCTGGATACCCATGTTGGCTCCCACATGCTCCTCTATGATCTCATCGGATGAACCATGATGTCGAGGATTCAATCAATCCCGTATACAATTCCCTTTGTCAATCGGTACGTTACTTGCCCGAGACTCGATCGTCGGTATCCCAATACCTCGTTTAATCTCGTTACCGGCAAGTCACTTTACTCGTACCATAATGCATGATCCTGTGACCAGACACTTGGTCACATTGAGCTCATTATGATGATGCATTACCGAGTGGGCCCAGAGATACCTCTCCGTCATACGGAGTGACAAATCCCAGTCTCTATTCGTGCCAACCCAACAGACACTTTCGGAGATACCTGTAGTGCACTTTTATAGTAACCCAGTTACGTTGTGACGTTTGGCACACCCAAAGCACTCCTACGGTATCCAGGAGTTGCATAATCTCATGGTCTAAGGAAATGATACTTGACATTTGGAAAAGCTCTAGCTAAACGAACTACACGATCTTTGAGCTATGCTTAGGATTGGGTCTTGTCCATCACATCATTCTCCTAATGATGTGATCCCGTTATCAATGACATCCAATGCCCATAGTTAGGAAACCATGACTATTTGTTGATCAACGAGCTAGTCAACTAGAGGCTTACTAGGGACATGTTGTGGTCTATGTATTCACACGTGTATTACGATTTCCAGATAACACAGTTATAGCATGAATAACAGACAATTATCATGAACAAAGAAATATAATAATAACCATTTTATTATTGCCTCTAGGGCATATTTCCAACATAAGCAACATGAGTTCCTTCATCCTTTCCCTATGGATATTGACATCAAACTCTTGTAACACAGCAACACAGAACTGCTCCCACGTGTGAAAGGCACTTTGCTGTTTAAACGCCTGATACCAGTATGCTGCATTATCAGTTAGGTATAGAGAAGCAGATGTAACTCTGAAGTTGTCCGGGATGTGGTACAGGTGAAAAAATGCCTCACACTTGTCAAGCCAAATTCGAACATCCATGCCATCAAACCTAGGGAAATCTATCTTGAGCATCCACTGTCTTTTGTTCGACTTCGACTGATCCTCATCCCCATGCAGTGCAGTGGTATCTATTGGTGGTGGTGGATGTTGTACGTGGGAAAAACGCAGAGGTGGCCGCGGTGGCACCCCTAGCATGGCGTCCAATATGCCGTTCGACACCTCCGATGCGGTTGGAGAAGAACTCTCTCCAAATCCTTGAGGGATCGGTTGCTTACCTAGTTGCGCGGCGTGCGCTTGCTCTTGCTGAACTTTTCCCAGGGTGTCGCACAAGAGATTCACCTTCATCTGGACTTGGTCGATGCGGGAGGATTGCTCGGTGAGTTTGGCGTCGAGAACTTCGAGCTATGTGCTGATGCCGTCCACGACCGCGAGCTTGACCTACACTGCGCGCATCTTGGCAAACTCCTTCAGCATCCTCTCCTGCAGCGCCTCCATCTCATCTGCGAGGAAGCACATCTGCAGGTTCGGCTTGAATGTCGTCGTGGTTGCAGCTTGTTCCCCAAATCAACCCACGTCAGGTCAGGAATTACGCAGATCAACCCTAGGGGATCTGCCACCGTCGCCTCGGATTTGCCGGGTACGATTTGGGAAAAAAATGAGAGCGAGCGGAGCGACGGCTCTGATACAAGATTGTCACGCCCTAGGGGTTGAAGGAGTTCACCGGCGATTGGATCGGAGCTGGAGAAGGGGATCTAGATCGGGGAAGGAGATTGGAAGGTAGAAGAAGGCGACAGAGGATAAGAGCGAACGAGAGGCTGTGACTCAATTCATTTCATCGATGCCGTCTTACAGAACTCGACTGTTGCTTATATATGCACAAGTCGATTACAAGACTTGGCCGGGCCATGGCCCAACACCCAAACCATGCTTATAGCCCAACTCACTACTTTTGAATCACCCGCTTGTTCCTTCTGTCTTTTTCTTGCCGATGCTCTTCCTTGCTCTCTGTTTCTTGACCCTCGTCGGTGCGCTAGTACTGACAAAATGGTTATGAGCCGGTGTTCTAAAAATTCAATTCTTTGCCTCAATGCATGTTGTGAATTTAACTGTATGCTGCAAAGTGCACAAAATTACTTACTTTCGTTGGTGTTGTGCATGGTTGCATTACGAATTCAGCTTCGAGTTTCTGACTTTTTATGGCTGCTGAATTTTACATCTTGTAAGTGTTTTATCTACAGGTTATTTTTTCAATGGCGGATGAGTATGTCCCTGAATACATCGATAAGAAGGCACTTGTAGACAGGTGAAAACCTAAACATAAATGGAGCAAATACATATCCAATATGGTAACATAATCAAGTTACATGTTTCACTACAGACTCTCTCGTGCACTTGCAGATTCAAAAAAAGTTAAAATAAAATGGGGAAACCATGTTCTGATCTATTTAATTTTATTGTGTAAACCCTTGTCTAGAACTTGATTCTCGATCTCGTGTTCATCTGTGGACATTCAGATATGCTGTTTGAATATTGTAAGTTGTAATGCTACTATCTCTGGAATGTTCCTCCTTGTCTATTAAGAATGGGTTTTTAAGGCTATTCAAAATGGTTAGTTATGCAATCATAATCGTGAAGAAGGCAACATCTCGTTCTCGATTTCAGAACGTCAAGTCAGAATTAGTATACTGGAAACTGCTTGGTAGGTAGGCAGAATGGCTGAGTGCTCGGTCGACCCTGGCGACCTGCGGGGCGATGCGCTTGGTGTGGCTTCTCCTGCGCTGCCTCTGCCATCCCCGCCCCCGTCCCTGGCCGTCGATGACCTCGCCGGCGTCTTCCCCGCCCCCGCTCCGCCCCGTCCCCCTTGACCCCTGCGTGGGTCGTCTGGGCGGATGTGGCGGAGGTCGACGACCTTGCTGGGGCCATCCGATCGTTTGCCGCGACCACGTGGCCCCCCTGTTCCGGCACGCCTGCTGCAGCCCCGTGCCGTCGGCGGCCTTACTCTCAGGGGTGGGAGTTCGGCTGCCCGCGTGCATGGTCAGCATCTTTGCTGGCTGCCGAGCTTACCTCATGTAGCCGCGGGGCAAGGCGACGCCTTGAGGGCTGGGGGTTCTTGCCGCCGCCGGTGCCCAGCTGGCTGGGGGTCGTTGGTCGGGATGACCTCGGTGTTGGCCGCTCGTCATGGAGGCTTCTTAGCACGCGTGCTCTAGCTGGATTGTCCGCCTCACAGCCGGCAGGGCCTGATGGCTCTCCGGTGATGTTCCGGCGATCGCCCTTCCGGCCCTTCATCACCACCTTCAGAACCTCTAGATTTCGCTGCTCCCCCGATCCAAGCTACTGCCATCCATGGAGTGCTCCTCGCCGGCCGACGGGCGTGCCGTCATCGCCGTTGACCGCTGGGGAAACCCTAGCTGACTGCATGGTGCTCCCTACTGGGCTGGGCCGCCCCCAGCCTGGTCCGGGCTGGCGGCTGGGCCTTCCCACCGCGCCGTTATCAGTTGCAGGCGCCTCTGGGCCGTCTGTGATTGATGGGCTGGGGCGGCTCGTGGCTGTTGACAGCCCTGTTGGGGCCCAACGGCCTCGCCCGACTGTGTATGGAGGGACATGGCTACCGCAAGGGTTTCCCTCCAGCCGCCATCTCTCCCCGTGCCCTTGTCTCCTTGTTCTGACCCTGCCCCTGCTTCTGACACCCCATGCAACTATTTTGCCCCCTCCCATGCTGCCCCCCACAGCCCCCCGCCGCTGCGTTCCTTGTCACACGACTGGGGCGACGATGCCGGCCGCCCCAAATGCTCACTGGACAATCGCCGGGCTCCTGCCCGCGCCTCCCCGGAGGCCAGCGTAGGGAAGCCGACCAGCATCGCCAGCTCTCCTCCCGGGATGCCCGCTGCTCCCCTCCCTGCGAGTCCCACCACTTGTCGACGCACGACGACCGCCACTCCCTAGGCCGCGACTCACGCTACTCCCCCGCCCAGGAAGACCGCTGGGACCGGTCCCGCTCCCCCGTAGCGGACTTGTGGCGCTCGGACCGTTGCCGGCCCCCTCCCTTGCTCATCGCTGCGCCCGCTCTCCATACCCTCCCTGCCCCCAGGCTCAGCCGGCCGACGCCGCCCCTGTGCGCCGATATCAGCCGCCGCAGATCCAGCCCAGCCTTTCTCCGGGCAATGCGGGCAATGGGGCAAGGGGGCGCCAAGGTGCCAAGAAGAAGAAGAAGAGGGGTCCCCACCAATGCCTCGGCCCCTCCACCCGCAACTTCGGCCACGCCCGCCACTGGTGCTTCCCGCGACCCGCCACCTTGCTTCAACTGCGGGATTGCGGGTCACTACCAAGTCGAGTGCCCCAACCCCCCTATGTGCTACCTATGCAAGACCTTGGGCCACCCCACGACCTTGTGCCCGGAGCGGCCGGTGTCGGAGGAGCTCATGATGTACGGCCACGACATCGAGGGTCTCGGCTTCTTCCACATCGAGGTGGATGGCATCCCACCCCCTCCCCGTCGCTCCAAGCGATCATCACCATTGTGGGGGTAGGTGTCGCGTCCCCAGAGATGATTGAGGCTGAGCGCAACCACTTATTGACGGTGTGTCTGGGACTGGTAGGTGACTCGATTGCGGACAATTCCTTCATCGTGATCTTCCTAGATGCCATCAGGATGGGCTACTACACCCGCAATGACGACATCACCCTAGCCCGCAACAAGCTCGCGATCAACATCTCTGAGCCTAAGATGGACCACAAGGCGGTGGCCGTCCTGGACACGCAGCCTGGATCCTCATAGCGGGGCTCCCCGACATTCCCCGCTCTGAGAGGGTGATTTGCAATATGTCCAAGATCCTCGGCAAGGTGGTGGTGGTGGATGATCTCTTCCTCCGCAAAGAGGAGGAGGTCCGGGTCAAAGTCAAATGCCTGGACTCCTCCAAGCTATGCGCCACCGTTTGGGTCTTCTTCAACGACCAGGGATTCGACTTCAAGATATACCCCAAGCCCCGCAACCACGTCGGGCACCCCCGATACTCTGACGATGGACACTTTGGTGGGGGTGGTTCAGACAAGCGCGACGACTCCCAGTACCGCCGCCCTCGCCCCTCCTACCACGGGGACCCGGACGACGACGATGAGTGCTCAGGGCACAACCGTCCCCCCTCCCAGGAGCCCTCTGACCCTCCTCCGAGCCGTGGGGGCACGGGAGCCGGACGACCTCGTGCGTTGGCCCTGTCTGACGAGATGGTGCCCGCCCCGTTGCTGGCTACCTCCCCCACCTCCTCTGCTGAGATGAGCGACATATCCACCGTGGGTCTCCTCATCCTCCCGGCATCTTCACCGCGCTCCCCCTGCTCCATCCCTGTGCCCGACGCTTCACCGCTGGTTCCGGACAAGCACCTCCAGCTGTTGCCGTCTCCCACGGCGGTCGATCCCCCCTAGCGCCCCCTGCCGGGCTCCCTGGGGGCTGCTCGCTGCTGCCATCCCCCACCCCTCCGGGCTCCGCCCATAGGGTGGTGCTGGAGGTCGGTTCGCTGGTCCCGGACCCGCCCTCCCCCGCATTGTCGTGGACCGTCGTCTCTCCGGAGGCATCTGTGCCCGCTTCACCGACACTGCTGCTCTTGGGGACCACCGACGATGTGGTCACCCCGTCGCCTCCCACCCGCCCTGGACGGTGTCGTATGCCCGACGGACCCGGGCCTCCTCGACACTAGTGAATGCCTCCCATCGCAGTGCCCATCTCGATGCAGACCACCTGTCCGGCTTCCCGTGCCGTCCATTCCCGTGCGTGCTGAGCTCCGGGTGGCGGCCCGGAACCTCGAGCCAGGTGCGACCGATTTCTCCTCCACTTCTTCCTATTGCTCGTTTTCCATGCTTGAGGCTGTTCCACTCACCACCTTGCCAAGGTGGCCGCCGACTCGTCCATCATTTTTAGGGGGGAATTAGGCCCCCCCTGTCGGTGTGAAAACTGGTAGATCTCGTGCAGGGGTCCCAAGCTATGCGTCTAAGGATCAATGGTAACAGGAAGCCAGGGGACACAGTGTTTACCCAGGTTCGGACTCTCTTATGGGAGGTAAAACCCTACTCCTGCTTGATTATTCGACAAGTATGAAGATTACAAGAGTCGATCTACCTCGAGATCGTAATGGCTAACCCTAGATGTCTAGCCTATGAGAATTCCAATGATGGTGAAGAAGATAGCCTCTACGGACTAACCCCTCCAGTTTATATACACACACCGGAGGGGCCTAGGGTTTGTACAATGTCGGTTTATCAAGGAAGGAAGCTTCTGGACTATATTCTTGCTGTCTACGTATCGAGAAGTCCCATCCAGATACGATGGATAATCTTCAGCTTGATCTTGTACGACCCATCCAACGCGGCCTATACTCCTGGGCCGGACACCTAAGGACCCCCGAATCCAGGACTCCCTCAGTATCCCCCGAACTGGCCTTCAATGACGATGTAGTGTGCGGACGCAAGTCTTTGGCTTTGCAAGGCGGGTTCTCCATCATATTCCGGATTGATGATAGTCCGGCATCGGTTTCCGCGTCCAGTTTTTATGATTCCTTCCTGCCGTCGCCTTGATTTTTCACACGTCTGAGTGAATGCGAACGGTCCGTTATCCTTGTATTTTAATATTTCTAACAGGCACAGGCTGCGCCTATATAACGAGGCTAGATCTTCAAAATGACATCTCGCACCGCTCCAAGAGCAACAGAGCAAACCACGGAAACAAATTCAAACCATGGCTAGTGTCCCTGGCTCCTCCTCGCGTCCTCATGGCCCTCAGGAGGGGGATTGGCAGAGTTGCTCTATATCTCATCTCTAGCTCAATCGGCTCCAGACGCAAGGATATCTTCCCCCTATGGATCTAGTCCCCGTACATGCAGGGTTGACTTCTATGGGTGATTACACATTGGCAGAAAATTTCCCCAATCCCAGCCAAGGGGAGATGGTGTTCTTCATCTCGTTCCTTATGAGGGGCGTGGGATTCCCAATCCACCCCTTCCTCAGGGGTCTACTGGAATACTACAGGATCCAACTGCACAACCTCACACCAGGTTCTATTTTGCACATTTCTGGTTTTGTCGCCCTTTGCAATCTATTTTTAGGCTGCAAGGCTCATTTCAAACTATGGAGGAAGTTCTTCTACCTCGTCCCCAGCCACCAGGGTGGAGGGTCCATATTTGAAGTGGGCGATGCCGAAGTATGGCGCATAGCGATCCGGTTACCTAGTTGGGACTCCGAAGATGGGGTCCGACGAATGGTCTTCGGAATGGTTCTACATTGATGATGTTCCTCTTCTGGACCCTGTTTGACGCGGGCTTCCTGAATTCTCCGGCGCTCCTTTAAAGAAGCTGTTAAGCTGGCACCCCAAGTCCCCTAGACAAGAGGATAGTCCAGAAGTAATGAGATTGGTCAGCAAGGTCAGATTATAGACCCACTCCGGAATCTCCATCGTTGAAGTCATGGCTATCGCAATAAAGCGACGTATCCAGCCTCTTCAGTCCAGTGTGGGTCCTTTATGGAACTACAACGGGGAGGACGACGCATCTCGCTATACATGTAAGGGTCCGAATAATCAAGCCGCATTGGCTGCCATGCTTATGGACCTTTATAAGGGAGAGGAAGAAGACTTCGTCCACCTACAATGCCGGGACGGCTTCTCCATGTACAACCCCGTTGACTGGGTAAGTTAAATCATTCAACACTTTTTTATCATTTGAGGTGTGTTAACTGAATAATCTAGTTGTTTTCAAAAATAGTCGTGGAGGAAGGTAGTCGAGAACATCTATTGCCCTCCTCCGCGACCAGAAGACCACACATGTCAAGAAGACCCCGGATTCCATGAAGATCCAGATATATTTGTTGAATTTGAAGAAAAAGTCTACTACCAGGCAAGCCTTGACGGCTCGGAGGTAGCCATTATGGCCGATTACCCCGATCTCTACCCCTTCATCAAGGCAAGTGTCCAGAAACCAAAAAGGAGTGTCATTTCCGCACATAACTTATTCTCCGCACTGGGCCACGCTTCGCAGGATCGGCGCTTGGTGAACCGTACCCAAGGACGGGCAACAAGAAGAAGAACGACACCTTCAAGGGGTGGTCGTGCGAGCAAAATGAAATCGGGAGCGCCACTGAGCCTGCTCCATCACCCAAAAGGTATGTTCCTTATGTCATATTTAGGCGCGAAGCCGCATTGTCATTTTTTATCGTCCTATTATCTCAGGAGGGGTACCCGGCGGACCGTAAACAAAATCCCGGCCAGCGGGGCAACTGCCAATCCAGCACTAGAGACATCAACTTGGACCGGGGCGCACGCTGGCGTGGCGCAGACCCATCTGCCCCATCGAGAACCGGATGAGGTGTCCGTCACCAAATCCGAAGTAGAAAGTACGATGAATCATCGATACTTGAAAGAAGCTCTGTGCACTCCTACTTTGACATAGCCAGAGTTTACCGCTCTTAGCACCGTGGGCGCACACATCCGAGCTGCCCGGGACAGACTTACAGGAGTTGCTCACCTGTTCTCAAAAGATATACATGTATTAATTTATATAAACTTAGTAGATGGATAACAATAGCCCCCCAGACGTAAAGTGGGTGAAAAAGCCGATTTGAGGATAGTTTATGACCACAAGTTCTCAAGGAGAAGAACAGTGCATTGTCCCAGGAGCTCGAGACAAGCCGAAGACAGCTAAATGCCCCTGTCTTTGAGCTTGAAGAAATGAAGAGCGCCCCAATATATTTTGGCAAAGATAAAAAACTAGAAGAAGACGTGAAGAAGCAAGCCGAAGAGATAAAGAGCTTAAAGGCTCAACTCTTGGAGGCATAATAGGAAAACCAGAAGCTGAAGGGCGGCATATTCGGTATGACTTGTGAACCGTCCGGATTATTGATATAATCATATAATGCAGAATATTATAGTTTGGTTGATACGGGTATGTTGACCGGCCGCCCCGAGGAGGAAGTGTTTGGGCTGCAAAGCGACGTTCTAAAGGAACTGTCAAAGCTGCACGAGCATGCCTGGAAGCCATGAAGAATTTGGCCAAAGCCTTATGGACCTCCGACGTCCCTCCAGAAAGTATGGAGGGGTTGGCAGCCTGTTCAAGGGCGCTCGGCGCCGCTTCGAGCTATTTAACACGTCCGCATGCCGTGAAGGTGCACGAGAGGCATGGGCCATGGTGAAGACATGCTACACCGGACTTGATCCGAACCATATGGCCCGAGTTGGACCGCAAGGATCTGACGGGAAGGAAATTCCTGTAAGCTTGGTATATGACCAAGTAATGACAACGGCAAAATTTTCGCAACAAGATTGTAAATTAGATAGTCTACTAGATGTCGTAGAAAGAGAGTAGGCGTTCGATTCTATGTAATAATGTACTTTATGACCGAACTTATCTCCTGCTGAACTTATAGTTTTTTGTCATCGCAGACCTTCGGCTTCCATCTCCGAACCAAGAAGTTGGAGTGTTTCCATATACCTTGTCTAACTAAGAAACCTTTAGTATCTTTGGAAACCAGGCAATCCGGTCATATTGCTCGAACAGACAAAAGTGTTCGGGGAGTTACGTTATATTACATTTTAACGTAAGAAACATCTTCCAAGAAAAATAGTTTCGTTAGGGGTTCCTTTCCTTGGGCTAGGCTCGTATCTGAAGTACAGGCAGCCAATTTCATAGTTTTGTCCAGAAACAGTCTGTTGTATACATGCTGACCAATATTCCCTTAAGAATGCTAACTTTCGGCCTCACCCGTCTGAGGTACAGATAACCCGGTTGTAGCAATCGCAGAGGCACTCCCTTTACACCCTAGCCGAACAATCGGGAACGTAGGGTATAAACACAGGAGCAAGGCAACCCAGCTTGGCAAAAACTTAAGTCATAGAGGTGCATAAAATGGCAGAAACAACAACCATTATGGACGAAAGAAGCTTGTAAGCTTTTCAATAAGATGCTTCTTTAATAGAAGCCCCCATGTATTGTGGGGTGTATACATTTAAAGATGTGTACCCCAAAAAATGCGGGCGATCCGAACATACATTTGAGAAGAAAAGGGAAAAAATTAAAAAGGAAAAAAAAGAAAAAACCTAGTTTAAAATGAAACCTAAGGAGGCCGAACTATGCGTAAAATCTTCGGAGCCAGGCGGCATTCCATGGGTTCAGCTCAAGGCGATTATCCTCTGCATTGCGAAGGCGATAGGCTCCTCCTGTAAGGACTTCATCTATGACGAAGGGGCCCTCCCATTTGGGTTTGAGCTTATCCTTTTTCTTCTCCGGGAGGCGTAGAACAAGTTTTCCGACATTGTATGTTTTAGCCCACACTTCTTTGCTTTGGTAACACCTGGCCTGTTGTTGATAGAATGCGGAACTGGCCTTAGCAACGTCGCGCTCCTCTTCGAGTCCATCTAGGTCATCCTGCCAATCTAGTTTGGCTTCTTTCTCTTTGTACATGCGCACTCGAGGTGAGCATGGATAATATCGCAGGGCACGGCCTCTTCGCTGTACACCATAAAGAAAGGTGTATATCCGGTCGTTCGATTAGGCGTGGTCCAGAGTCCCCAGAGTATGGAATCGAGTTCCTCAACCCAGTGCTTGTCTGATTCTCGTAAAGAGTGTACTAGCCCGGGCTTAATACCACTCATGATTAGACCATTGGCCCGTTCGACTTGGCCGTTTGTTTGAGGGTGGTATACAGATGCATAGTCGAGTTTAATGCCCAACTTAGCGCACCAAGTTTTCACCTCATCAGCTGTGAAGTTAGAGCCATTATCAGTGATGATGTTGTGCGGGACACCATAATGGTGGACTACGCCGTATATAAAGTCAATCACTGGTCCGGCCTCCGCCGTTTTTACTGGCTTGGCCTCTATCCATTTAGTGAATTTATCAACCATGACCAACAAGTATTTCTTTTTGTAGCTTCCCCCTTTAAGGGGTCCAACCATGTCAAGCCCCTAGACCGTAAAGGGCCAAGTAATGTCGATTGTTCTTAATGCGGTGGGAGTCATGTGGCTTTGATTGGCGAAAAGCTGACAGCCCACACAATGTTGGACAAGGGCTTGAGCATCTGCTCGAGCCGTGGGCCAGAAAAACCCTGTCCGGGACGCCTTGCTTATGAGGGCTTGAGCTACGGCATGATGACCTTCGAGGCCAACATGTATTTCTGCCAAGAGCTACCTTCCCTCTTCTTCGGAGATACACCTTTGAAGGACTCCGGTAGTACTTCTTTTATACAGTTCACCCTCATGTACTTTAAAGGCTTTAGAGTGCCGAACTATGCATCGAGCCTCATTTTGATCGTTGGGGAGCTCTTGCCTATTAACAGGAAAGGTTCGGTCCAGGGAGAGATAACCGCCATGATCTCATGAGCAGAGGGTGTTATCTCGATATCCGGACCACCGACGATGTTTGCATTGTGTTCGGTGGGTGGGGGTGTGATTAGGTCCGTATTGCCTTCTCCGCTCTCACCCTGCCACACAACAGATGGCTTAAAGAGCCTTTCCACAAAGGTGTTGGGTGGCACAGGGTCGCGCTTAGCGCCCATACTGGCTGCCTGATTACTCTCTCGAGCAACATGATGAAATTCCAGTCCTTCAAACCGGGCTGATATTTTTAATATGGCATTTTGATATGCCGCCATTTTTGGGTCCTTTGTGTCGAACTCTCCGTTGACCTGGAAAATTGCGAGGTTGGAGTCACCGCGCACCTCCAGGCATTGTATACCCATGGAGACAGCCATGCGAAGACCATGTAGCAGTGCCTCGTATCCGGCTGCATTGTTGGAATATGTATACATAATTTGTAGTACATAGTGGACTGTGCCCCCAGTGGGGGATGTTAGGATGACGCCAGCCCCCAGTCCGTCCAGCATTTTAGAGCCGTCTAAGTACATAATCCAATTGGAGTATGAGCTATACTCTTTAGGGAGTTCGGCTTCCGTCCATTCAGCGATAAAATAGGCCAATACCTGGGATTTAATAGCCCAGCATGGCTTGTATACGATTTCGAACGGTAAAAGCTCGATGGACCATTTGGCTATGCGGCCAGTGGTGTCCCTGTTATTTATAATGTCATTGAGTGGTACTTCAGATGCCACTGTGATCGAGCACTCTTGAAAGTAGTGTCGTAGTTTACGGGATGCCATGAAGACTATGCATGCTATCTTGGTAGTGGGGGTATCGGGATTTGCAAGGTGTAAGGACCTCCTATACATAATAGACTGGTGTTTGCGTGGGGAATTTATGTCCGTCTTACCCTCGTTTGACGACGAGCACATCGCTAACCACTTGGTTAGTCACCGAAATATATAACAAAATGGGCTCTCCAACACCTAGTGCAGCTAGGATTGGGTTGCTTGCACGAAGGGTTTAAATCTCTTCCAGTCCGGTTGTGGCAGCATCCGTCCATTTGAAGTTGTCTGTGCGTTGTAATAGCTTGTAGAGTGGTAGTGCTTTTTCTCCCAATTTGGAGATGAAGCGGCTTAAGGTCGTGACGCATCCCGCTAGCTTCTGGACTTTCTTTAGGTCTGTTGGTATGGCCAATTGTGACAATGCTCAGATCTTGGCTGCGTTTACTTCAATTCCTCTATGGGAAACAATGAACCCAAGCAGCTTTTCGGCCGGAAGTCCAAAGACACATTTTTCTGGATTAAGTCGTATCGTATGTTCGGAGGTTGTCGAAGGTGAGGCGAAGATCATCCACCAATGTCTCGACGTGCTTTGTCTTGATGACCACGTCGTCCACATATGCTTCGACCGTTTTGCCTATTTGCTTTTCCAGGAAAGTTTGAATCATGCGCTGGTAGGCAGCCCTAGCGTTTTTGAGTCTGAAGGGCATAGTGTTGAAGGAGAAGGGACCATAAGGAGTGATGAACGCGGTTACCGCCTGGCCTGATTCCTTTATCTTAATCTGGTGGTATCCGAAATAAATGTCAAGGAAACACAAAGAGTCATGCCCTGCAGTTGCCTCAATAATTTGGTTAATGCGAGGCAATGGGAAGGGATCTTTAGGGCAAGCCTTGTTGAGGTCCTTGAAATCGACACACAGGCGCCAGGATTTGTCCTTCTTTGGTACCATGACCATGTTGGCTAACCAATCCGAATGTTTAATTTCCCTATAAACCCAACCTCTAACAATTTGGCCAGCTCTTCTCCCATGGCTTGATGCTTGGGTTCGGAGAATCGCCGTAGTGTCTGCTTCACGGGTTTGAATCCCTTGATTATATTAAGACTGTGTTCGGCCAGTCTTCGTGGGATGCCGGGCATGTCTGAAGGGTGCCAGGAAAAGATATCCCAATTCTCTCGTAGGAAAGTACGTAGGGCAGCATCCACTGTCGGAGCCAGTTGTGCTCCGATAGATGCTGTTTTATTAGGGTCCGTCGGGTGCACTTGGAATTTCACTATTTCCTCGACTGGCTTGAAAGAGGTGTATTTGGATCTCTTATCGACGATGCCATTGTCCCTATCCATCATGGACCGTAAGTTGGTTAATTCCTCTGCTGCTAGGGCTTCAGGTAGTGCCTTGAAGGCCAAGGATGCAATTTTGTTTTCGGCACGAAGGGCTTTGTCCGGTCGCCCGAGATTGTGATAATTCCATTAGGACCGGGCATTTTGAGTTTCATATACCCATAATGGGGTATAGCTTGAAAGCATGAGAAAGCGTCCCGGCCGAGGATGGTGTGATACCCACTATTGAAGGGTACCACATGGAAGAGCAATTCTTCGGACCTATAGTTCTTAGGCGTGCCAAACACCAAATCCAGTTTAATTTTTCCCGAGCAGTGTGCCTCTCGACTGGGGATAATACCTCGAAAGGTGGTATGGCTTTGCTCGATGTGTGATCTATCCATCTGCATTTTGTCGAGCGTGTCCTCATAGATGAGTTTAAGTCCACTGCCACCATCCATGAGTACTTTAGTAAGCCGAAAACCATCAATGATGGGGTTTAGTACTAAGGCGGCGGGTGCTCGGACTGACCGAGCTTTTGGTTCGTCTTTGGCCATAAAGGTTATTGCTGTGTCATTCCATGGGCTCGGTGTGGTAACTTAATGGCCTTCGGCAAGGTCGCGGAGCACATTCGAAGAAAAGGTCTCGAAGACTGTTAGGACGTTAAAGTTGTCCTTCTTCGGTTAGTATCTCTTTGGAGTTGTGGTGAGGATGGCCTCTCCACTTTTTGCTACTTGTCGGAGCACCCAGCATGCTCAGAGGCTATGGGTTGGGACTGTGTGTGGAGTGGCGTGAATTGGGCAGGGCTTGTCCAGAAGTTCGTCAAGAATGGACATGTGTCCCGTGAAGGGTTTGTTCTTCCTGCCCATAGACTGGTGGTCGGGTGACCCACCATGATGTATTTGTTTGGCCCGGGTCGCACACTGCGTTAAGGCAGCGGGCTCCAGTTGAGTTTTCTGGGCCTCCCATGTGCTTTCCATTGCACAATACTTTTGGACTACTTGCGGTAATTCCATGAAACTCTGTATGTGGCGACGGTCTAGGGCATTCAATATTCCTTCGTCGGTGTAGTTACAGTGGAAAACCGAAACTACGTCATCGTCCGGGCAGTCTTTGATCCTGTTTTTAACAAGCAAGAATCTGGCCCAAAAGTGGTGGATCATTTCCTGAGGCTGCTGCCGCACATACATCAGGTCGTATATATCTGGAGGACCTGAGTTGCTTGGAGAATATAGATTGTGGTGGGTGGGTGGATTAAATTTTGGATCCTGTCCCACATCTGTGTTTGGAGCCAGAATGGTTTCCGAAGTGACTGGTTCGGGTCTGGTTAAGTGCAAAGGCTCCGACAATCCTACACTTGAACTAGAGTCCGGAGGGCGTAAGGTCCCGTCCGAAGGGGAAGTATCCAGCTCAGGGGATTCCGAGACCCAAACATTCTTGGTTTTCAATATGGGGAGGGTTCCTCAATGACCACCACGAAGTGGGTGATCGGCC
The DNA here is from genome assembly GCF_018294505.1 of Triticum aestivum. Lineage (NCBI taxonomy): Eukaryota > Viridiplantae > Streptophyta > Magnoliopsida > Poales > Poaceae > Triticum > Triticum aestivum. The sequence goes on along the minus strand of NC_057798.1, from coordinate 288,384,195 downwards.
GATGGTTAATTTCCCTCTGGCCGGGCTTGAGCCCGATCCGATCATAGTCTGTTGAGACCCCCACGGTGGCGATGCGATCTAGCAGTTCGATTAAAGATGAAACATCTGCCAGAGAAAACCGGAACGCCCCGTATTCCAACCCAGAGATCGAGGAGAAGTCTTCTGGAATACGGCACTGCTTAGCATAGAACAAACACGCTTTCTATTATTACACGGATATGAATACAAGGTCTCCGGTATTATAATGAATAACATCGGTACGGCGACACTACACCATCCTCAGTTGCTCTATGCAAGCAGCAAAACAACTCGAAGCAGCGGAATAACTCTAGCAGCGGAACAACGACGACGGTGGTGAACTCCATTCCGCGGGGACTCTGGCTATAACGCTTATCCTAGCTCACATGAACGGAAACCACGACAAGCAAGCAATCAAATCAGGCATGACCTACAAGATGGCATGACACGCCAGGTCAGTACATTGAATGTACTTGCAAGCTCACAATAAACCAGAAGCATTCAAGACAGACAACAGCATTGCAATTACAGGTTAAACAGGAATTAACATGATATCATCAGAATAACATGGCATGACCAACATAAACATGATACAGCTATCTCAACATGAATATATTAATCCGACAATAATATCATGCAACATGATGACACCACATGCACCACTTACTTTGCTCGGTTACCTCGTAACCAACACATGCATCACTTACCAACCTCGGACATCACACGATCATCTCAGGATCAAATCAAGATTGGTATAAACAATACCGTAGCGATCAGTAAATGAACACAAGGAGCTTGATCTTTACCCACGACTCTCGTACAATATCACGAATATACAACGACTCGGTATCCTCGATACCACCGTGATCCTTACGGCAATCACAACCCAACCAACACTGGGTCCCAAACCGTGATCCTTACGGTGATCACCACCCGACCAATACATGGCCCCAAACCGTGATCCTTACGGCGATCACCACCCGACCAATACATGGCCCGTGATCCTTATGGCGATCACCACCCGACCAACACTTGGCCCGTCTCGTTATTATTAGGCACGTTATTATTATTACTGTTGACTCATGGCGTGACCTTCTCTCGACCTGGGCCCTTATCCGTGGGCATGACTATCGATAGATTAATATACACTCTGCAGAGGTTAGTACACTGTACCCACACTACGGAACCAATGGCCTCGCACTCCCATTCGGCTGGACAAACGGTGTTCCGACAAAACCGATCTATTTCCATGACACTCTCCCGACCACTCCGACTCACTCCTCACTGAGCTAATTCATGGGTGACCCCGTGCCTACCTCCAGACACAACGACCACCATCATGGCCAAACACATAAACGATCCCACACGGGGATCCGCCGGCTATAATAACTACGGGGCACACAAGGTTATGCTCCGCCTACCTGATTAGGGTAGCACGCGCCCATAACCTTCCCTCATTGGAGGCACCAGCGAGAGGCACAACAATAGACCCAGTTAGGACCGTACCATACCGGTAAGCGTGGTTGCACTGGTCAGCATCAATTCAGCGGCACCATGACTCAGCCAATAGGTGTTCAAGTTCAATTTAATCCGGTTAAACTTGAATGCAAATATGCTGAGCCATGATAAAATAACATGATGCCAACTATAACACATGAACCTGATATCAACATCATCATGAGAGTATCACATAACTTTCCACCATATCACCAATCATATCCACCGAACATGGCATACCGACTAGCATGACCATCTCCAACATCAACCTGTACTACTAGCAAGCATAAACATATGAAAAGTAATACTAGCAGGTATAACATGATCATAGAGTATAAGACAACATAGCACAAAAGTGAACATGCAAATCTGAACATTACCGAAACAACGATAACCATCTTTTCAACAAGCAAATATTTAATAAAGATTCAAGTTGAAAACCATGGCTACTACATGACTATCATGCAAGTGGGTATTGTGGCTTGCCTGGGGATGAAGAAGGCACCGGGGAGAAGTGCGATGAAGCCGCGGAAATATTCGCTAGAAAACGTTCTCTCTCGGAGGTTGCTAAATAAGGGCAAGGGAATAATGGTCATTTTCACAGTGTGAAGCCATAGTGAAAACATGGCCAACAGAACGGGCTCGACGAAACGAAGAAGTGAGCGTTGGTTTCACCTCATTTGGAGTTACGGATAAAAAGTTATAAGAGTATTACTGCCAGGGACCTATCTATAATGGAAAACTTTTCAACTAGGGGCTTGAATAGAAAAAGACAAAACGTAAACAGAGGAATACGCTTTCACCTTATCCGTTGGAACAGTGGCGGGGCTGACGCATGCGGGTCCCACGGGTGGGGCCCGTCACTTATCCATGCTGGCCCGCAGGGTCAACGGCCAGCCACCGACTGGCGGGGCCCGCGGCTACCTGGGTCGTCGTCGTCTTCTTCTCGCTCGCCCGCGAGGCAGAGGGAGGCCGCTGGCATCGGGCGGCGATAGCCGGCGCCACAGAAGGCCTCCGGCGACGCTCCGCCTACCGACGAGCTCAGCGTGGAGAGCTGCGTCGGCCTGAGCCAGTGGCGCACACCGAAGAGGAAGGGGTCGGGCAGGGCATGGACTCCGGCGGAGGAAGCTTCAGGAGGAGATGGAGCTCGCGGCCACGGTGGTTCCGGCAAGGGCGAAAGGGCATGGGCAAGGGCGCCGAAGTGAGTGGATCTCACTGGTGGTGGAAGGAGTGAGGGAGGGGCTCGGACTCGGGCTAATCTAGCCGGGCCGAGGCGGCGGCCATGGCGGCAGAGAGAGGTGGGGAGGGGCTCTGGAGCTCGAGTGAGTGGACGGGGAGGGCTAGAGGGGGTGAGGCAAGGCTCGAGGTGAGCTTGGACGAGGCCGGGGATGGCTTAAATAGCTAGGGCGAGGAGGGGAGATCGTGGCACGTCCGCGGCTACGTGTCCGTGCTCCGGCGATGGGCACACGCGGCCAAGGGTCACGGCGAGGGGTGGCAAGGCGACGAGGGAGGTGCGGACGAGCGACAGAGCTCACGGGGTCGAGGGGAGCAGAGGAAGAAATGGCTGAACGCCATTAAAGCCTTGGCGGCCACAATGCGTCCGTGGGTGCACGGCGACGAGCGCCGACCAGGAAGCGGTCGGAGGGGGAGAGGGGTCCAGGGTGAAGAGGACGACGATGCTGAGCTGGTAGACACCTGGGGACAAGCCAAAACCAACCGGAGCGACGATGCCGAGGCCAACAGTGGCTAGACCACCGTTTTGGCTGGCTGTCCTCGTGGTCACCACTGGCATGGCATGCTCTGGTGTTTTTACTGAGGCTAAATCATGTCTACCGTGTAGTCCTTCCAGCGTGGAGTATTACTAAGGTAAATAGACAGGCAGAGACAAAGAGAGTGGAGTAAACCAAGCTCCACAAGTTTGCTGTTGCAAACTTGGCAAGATCCTAGAGGTAAAACCAGAGAGGTTGAATGGTAGAATTGTTGTCTGGGGGGTTTAGCTATGGAGGGACTACAGTCCTGGGGGGTTTGAGGGTAAAAGGATCAAGTTATACTGCAGTTGCTTCACAACTGCATACTTGGTCCAGAAATGAAGATCAGCAAGATGCTCTCACATGGAGTGTCAACTTGAGCTCAAATTGGGCAAAGCTTGATCATTTGGTCATATGATGATGCTGTAAAAAGATCATGCCAAATGGACAAACCAAAATAGCACTTGCTTCACAAACATCTCTACTGACAAGAAACTTGGAATAATTATGGTGGTCAAATGGCTCAATGGAATGATGCCAAAATGGGTGGAGAGATGTTTTATGGGTAGAAGAATGATCTGGTAAGTTATCAGGATTTTTGAAGCAATATAAAATATACTTGCCTCACAACCTGAAAATATTGCCAGAAACAAAGATTGGCTCCTGTGCTCACATAGATGATTGGATAGGGCTTCAAATGGTTGGAGGTGGTTAATATGAGCACATTAAGGAGTGTGCAAAATTTCAAATCGTTTGGGTACTCATAGCTAGTACTTCCTTCACAAAGCCTTCTGTTTGACAGAAACTTTGAAAATTCACTCAGGAAGATTGGCTACGCAAATAAATTTGAACTTGTGCATGAGGCAATTATTTGGACATATAAACATTCCCAAAAAGGTTGGGAGTCAATAGGATAAATATAAATGACACTTCCTTCACAAAGTGCCATTTAGTGCAGAATAGGAAATGAATTATTGGAGGATTATTTCTGAACATGGCAATGCAAAGTTTTGCCATATTTGATCAAGATATGACCCAAAAAATTTATGATAATTACTTGGGACTTTTTGGAGTGAGGGAAATATAGGTTGCTTCACAACCTAGGGCAATTGGTGTTATTCCTTTAATAGAAAAGGAATATTCCCAATAAAAAGGATATTGGGATTTGGGCTAGGATGGAAATGACAGGGTCTAGGGAAAGATTTGGGAATGGCAAGCCACTCTGGAAGCAAAGAAGAGGTCATCTCCTTCAGTTTCCAGACCACAAAGCCACGAAAAAGAAAAACTCAGGCAAAAACCTCGGAAAAACAAAAGAAAAAGAAAGGGCCAAAAATCAGGCTGTTACAAACCTTACCCCCTTAAAGAAATCTCATCCTCGAGATTTGGTTTCTCCAGGAACTGGTATGAATATTCTAATTTAAGGAAACCGTTTCCAACTCGGGTATCCTTTTTCCTTTATGGTTGTTCCCACTAAATTTTTATCTGACTGGCCCTGGGGTGGTTTGATTCACTGTATCCTCATTCTGACAGCTCTTACCTGGCTTGCTCATTCTTATATAGGCTCCAATTTATTTTTAGTTCTGCTAACTAGCTGAGTGTGATTTAATTATCACGACTAAAATATATGTCCGTCTCACAAATCCAAAAGTGATTTCCGCTGGGTGTGCCACCCGGCACTGACAAACTTTCATGTAATGATGATCAGATTTTTTTGATGAAAACTCAAGCTCTGACTCATTGCATTGGGTTTCTCTGCTAAATGCAGGTCCTTTGGGTTCCAAACAGTGAGTTAAAACATATCCGTTTCTTGACAAATTCTGACTCATCATAGAAGTTTCTGAATCATCTTAACTGGTTCCATTGTCATGGGTATCGGATCCATACCAAATATTTGATTGTCTCCTGTCGTGGCCAGCATAAAGGGTTTGGCCTGTATGATAATATCTGCAGACTTGACTGATGGTGGTTCTGACGGGAAATTTTTGTTCACGACAGGCTATCCATGATGATTCATGTAAGTGAGGACTCAGGCTTCCAGACTATTATTCCTCATGCCGATTACTCATGTTGTAGGCATATCCATGCGGATCAATACTAACTTAGACTGTCCGGGGGATCTGCACCATGGGGGTCGTATACAATTTTCATACCTGCATCACTGGTCTTGCTCCTTCATTATTGTTTTCTTGGTCCGGATCCTTGGCTGAAAGAGCTGGGTCATATTGTTTCTTCATATGACCATAGGTATTGTCGGTGCAATTTTTTGGCAATCGTAGCTTATCCTCATTTTTCTGATAGGGTAACCCATTATATGGCAGGTTCAACACCTCTCAAGTTCTGATCGTTGGGAAATGATCATCCGAAACCCTTGCAAGAAATCGGCAAATAAGTCAGTAGCCACCAAAACGGTCTTTACAACTCAGATCTGGGACATTACTGAAATAACTCAACCACGGCTCAGGACGGCCGAAAAGCAGCTCAGAGCATGAGACCGGGTCGATAAGAAGAAGGTGGCAGCTCCCTAAAATAGCCAAAAAGTAGCTATAGGGCTACTGTCACAAAAAGAAACTCAACAGCTGTACGAGATGGCCGATAAGCAGCTCAGACTTGTGACAGTCGTTGAAGAGAGAAACAGAAATCGGCATTCTCCCCGGATAGCTAGAAACAACTCAGATCACAGGCGTGGTGCCATCATTGGAGAAAAAGGGGACAAGGGCTCATCAGGATCATTTTCCAGGTTCACGGGTACTTGTATTGAGCTCATTGATGTCGTCAATCCTCATAATCCTTTGTCACACTGCGGTGTATACTGGCTTTCTTCTATTAACCATCCTCACGTGGTTATCAGATCCTCATCCGAGTGACTTGTAAGATCATGATGGTATGCTCATTGCATATATATGAGGGCCTGATTCCGAGACAGACGTGTATTCTAACTGATTCTTGATTCTGACCGAAATGTTGTAGATCTGATTCTTGGGATTCACTACCATATGCTGTCAATTCAGAGCGTACTACCTTATACCAATGTCTTACTGAGGAATATTTGCTGGCTTGTGCTCGAAACTTTCATCGGACAGCTTGCTGAAGAAGACTGGGTATCGTGCTTCAGAAGCTTACCCCCTTAAAGACTTTGCTGGGGAAAGACTCAGTACCTTATGCTGGAAGCTTTTGCGGTTGCTTACTGAAGAAGACATGGTACCTTGCGCGAGAAATCATCCATATATCATACTGAGGAAGATAGATGAATCTTTCCTTGGAAACTTCTCTGGTATCTTGCGAGGGAAGATTGGGTTGCTTTCACCAGAAGCTTCTTATTGTGATATGCGGACCAATTTCCACATATAAAACCATCTGAATATTTTTGCTATTGATTTTTTTGTATGAAACAGGGTTTTACTGGACTATCCTCCTTTCTGAGTATATGCCATAGTTTTGTTTGCTTCCAGGTACATCGAGTTCCAAAATCATCCTCAATGAAAAATTAAACTTGTACTGAGCCATACTTTTGATACTCTTCTGCCAATCTTGCACACAATTTACCTTCTTGCTGATTTAGTCATATTGTTGTGATGAGTGCATGCTAATGCAAACTTGATACTGACGGTCCATCCAGGATTTCTTTTGCATTCAGACAAGATATTCCCAATTTCATTGCAGTCAGCTGATAATTCCATTCTGTTTAGCTGAATTTCCAAATATATGCATTAATAGGGGAAAAAATTGTAACACTGAAGGCCCAAAGAAAGGAGCAACATAAACGACTAAAACAAAAGCACACAAGCATTCTACTAGTATAATTAATCAAGCAATCACCACATATTACTGCTACTCACACAATAATATGCATGCACACCTAAGCACACAAATCTCGCGGAAACTCCAGTATTGCGGTCTAATATGCTGTGACGATGTGCACGAGGACGAATAAATGTGTGGAAGAATTGGTGTAAATAGCGCTACACCAAGTGCTAGCTTAGCCAGATAGCAACCTGGACTAGCTCGGAGGCGAGGACACACTCGGTAATCATGCAGCGGGACACGAAGGTCGCAACCACATTATTATCAAGCGGACGGAAAAAGATCCATACTCATCCAAGAAATAGGATTGCGGGGAAAAAAACTGAGGCTGCTGACATTGCCCCTTCTTGATAATTAATATCATTAAGGGTTGCCAACACGACGAAATAAAAGAACGATCCGGGATAGAAGCATGTCCATCACCAAAATGATAGGCAGGACTGAAAGAAAAACATCGGCGTGATACCTGAGCACCATTTTTGCAAACAGTGTCGGGATCACTTGGCATCACTCTGCTAGGACAGAATTGACACCAACTACAGAAAGAAAAGGAACTAGGGAAAATGCAAAGGTTGAGCTGTAGTGGATCCGAACTGATGCCATCTACACTCACCCGATAAATCGTTAGTACAAATACTAAGGCTATATGCATTGCTATGTGACAAATAAATGCAGCAATCAACTGCAATCAACAAACCAGACTCTATACTACCGATTTCTAACATTCGCGCGGTCTAGGGAGTCCTACAGCCAGACCTGCTCTGATACCAAGCGCTGTGGCACCCCGGATCAGAGAAAACCGGAACGCCCCATATTCTAGCCCAGAGATCGAGGAGAAGTCTTCTGGAATACGGCACTGCTTAGCATAGAAAAAACCAGCTTTCTATTATTACACGAATATGAATACAAGGTCTCCGATATTACAATGAATAACATCGGTACGGCGACACTACACCATCCTCAGTTGCTCTATGCAAGCAGCAAAACAACTCGAAGCAGCGGAATAACTCTAGCAGTGGAACAACGATGACGGTGGTGAACTCCATTCCGCGGGGACTCTGGCTATAACGCTTATCCTAGCTCGCACAAACGGAAACCACGACAAGCAAGCAATCAAATCCGGCATGACCTGCAAGCTGGCATGACATGCTAGGTCAGTACATTGAATGTACTTGCAAGCTCACAATGAACCAGAAGCATTCAAGTCAGACAACAACATGGCAATTACAGGTTAAACATGAATTAACATGATATCATCAGAATAACATGGCATGACCAACATAAACATGATACAACTATCTCAACATGAATATATTAATCCGATAATAATAGGATGCAACATGATGACACCACATGCACCACTTACTTTGCTCGGTTACCTCGTAACCAACACATGCATCACTTACCAACCTCGGACATCACACGATCATCTCAGGATCAAATCAAGCTTGGTATAAACAATACCGTAGCGATCAGTAAATGAACACAAGGAGCTTGATCTTTACCCATGACTCTCGTACAACATCACGAATATACAACGACTCGGTATCCTCGATACCACCGTGATCCTTACGGCGATCACAACCCGACCAACACTGGGTCCCAAACCGTGATCCTTACGGTGATCACCACCCGACCAATACATGGCCCCAAACCGTGATCCTTACGGCGATCACCACCCGACCAATACATGGCCCGTGATCCTTATGGCGATCACCACCCGACCAACACTTGGCCCGTCTCGTTATTATTAGGCACATTATTATTATTATTATTGACTCATGGTGTGACCTTCTCTCGACCCGGGCCCTTATCCATGGTCACAGCTATCAATAGATTAATATACACTCTGCAGAGGTTAGTACACTGTACCCACACTACGGAACTCATGGCCTCACACTCCCATTCGGGTGGACCAACAGCATTCCGACAAAACCGATCTATTGCCATGACACTCTCCGGGCCACTCTAACTCACTCCTCACTGAGCTAAGTCATGGGTGGCCCCGTGCCTACCTCTAGACACAATGACCACCGCCGTGGCCCAATACATAAACGATTCCACACGGGGATCTGTCGGCTATAATAACTACGGGCACACAAGGTTATGCTCCGCCTACCTCATTAGGTAGCACGCGCCCATAACCTTCCCTCGCTGGAGGCACCGGCGAGAGGCACAACAATAGACACACTTAGGACCGTCCCACACCGATAAGCGTGGTTGCACTGATCAACATCGATTCAACGGCACCATGACTCAGCCAACAGGTGTTCAAGTTCAATTTAATCCGGTTAAACTTGAATGCAAATATGCTGAGCCATGATAAAATAACATGATGCCAACTATAACACATGAACATGATATCAACATCATCATGAGAGTATCACATAACTTTCCTCCATATCAACAATCATATCCACCGAACATGGCATACCGACTAGCATGACCATCTCCAACATCAACATGTACTACTAGCAAGCATAAACATATGAAAAGTAATACTAGCAGGTATAACATGATCACAGAGTATAAGACAACATAGCACAAAAGTGAACATGCAAATCTGAACATTACTGGAGCAACGATAACCATCTTTTCAACAAGCAAGCATTTAATAAAGATTCAAGTTGAAAACCGTGGCTACTGCATGACTATCATGCAAGTGGGTATTGTGGCTTGCCTGGGGATGAAGAAGGCACCGGGGAGAAATGCGGTGAAGCCGCGGAAATCTTCACCGGAAAACGTTCTCTCTCGGAGGGGGCTGAATAAGGGCAAGGGCATAATGGTCATTTTCACAGTGTCAAACCATAGTAAAATATGACCAACAGAATGGTCTTGACGAAACAAAGAAGTGAGCATTGGTTTCACCTCATTTGGAGTTACGGATAAAAAGTTATAAGGGTTTTACTGCCAGGGACCTATCTGTAATGGAAAACTTTTCAACTAGGGGCCTGAACAGAAAAAGAGAAAACGTAAACAGAGGAATACGCTTTCACCTTATCCGTTGGAACAGTGGCGGGGCTAACGCGTGCGGGTCCCATGGGTGGGGCCCGTCACTTATCCACGCTGGCCCGCGGGGTCAACGGCCAGCCACTGACTGGCGAGGCTCGCGGCTAACTGGGTCGTCGTCGTCTTCTTCTCGCTCGCCCGCGAGGCAGAGGGAGGCCGCCGATGTCGGGCGGCGATAGCCGGCGCCACAGAAGGCCTCCGGCGACGCTCCGCCTACCGACGAGCTCAGCACAGAGAGCTGCGTCGGCCTGAGCCAGTGGCGCACGCCGAAGAGGAAGGGGTCGGGCAGGGCATGGTCTCCGGTAGTGGAAGCTTCGGGAGGAGATGGAGCTCGCGACCATGGTGGTTCCGGCGAGGGGGAAAGGGCATGGGCAAGGGTGCCGGAGTGAGTGGATCTCACTGGTGGTGGAAGGAGCGAGGGAGGGGCTCGGACTCGGGCTAATCTAGCCGGGCCGAGGCGGCGACCATGGCCACAGAGAGAGGTGGGGAGGGGCTCTGGAGCTCGAGCGAGTGGACGGGGAGGGCTAGAGGGGTGAGGCAAGGCTCGAGGTGAGCTCGGACGAGGCCGAGGATGGCTTAAATAACCGGGGCGAGGAGGGGAGATCGTGGCACGTCCGCGGCTACGTGTCCGTGCTCCGGCGACGGGCACGCGTGGCCAAGGGTCACGGCGAGGGGTGGCAAGGCGACGAGCGAGGTGCGGATGAGCGACAAAGCTCACGGGGTCGAGGGGAGCAGAGGAAGAAACGACCGAACACCATTAAAGCCTTGTCAGCCACAGCGCGTCCGTGGGTGTACAGCGACGAGCGCCGACAAGGAAGCGGACGGAGGGGGAGAGGGTCCAGGGTGAAGAGGACGACAATGCTGAGCTGGTAGACACCTGGGGACAAGCCGGAACCGGCTGGAGCAACGATGCCAAGGCCAATAGTGGCTAGACCACCGTTTTGGCTAGCTGTCCTCGTGGTCACCACTGGCATGGCATGTTCTGGGGTTTTTACTGAGGCTAAATCATGTCTACCGTGTAGTCCTTCCAGCGTGGAGTATTACTAAGGTAAATAGACATGCAAAGACAAAGAGAGTGGAGTAAACCAAGCTCCACAAGTTTGCTATTGCAAACTTGGCAAGATCCTAGAGGTAGAATTGTTGTCTGGGGGGGTTTAGCTATGGAGGGACTACACTCCTGGGGGGTTTGAGGGTAAAAGGGTCAAGTTTTACTGCAGTTGCTTCACAACTGCATACTTGGTCCAGAAATGAAGATCAACAAGATGCACTCACATGGAGTGTCAACTTGAGCTCAAATTGGGTAAAGCTTGATCATTAGGTCATATGATGATGCTGTAAAAAGATCATGCCAAATGGACAAACCAAAATAGCACTTGCTTCACAAACATCTCTTCTGACCAGAAACTTGGAATAATTATGGTGGTCAAATGTCTCAATGGAATGATACCAAAATGGGTGGAGATATGTTTTATGGGTATAAGAATGATCTGGTAATTTATCAGGAGTTTTGAAGCAATATAAAATATACTTGCTTCACAACCTGAAAACATTGCCAGAAACAAAGATTGGCTCCTATGCTCACATAGACGATTGGATATGGCTGCAAATGGTCTGAGGGGGTTAATATAAGCACATTAAGGAGTGTGCAAAAGTTCAACTCATTTGGGTACTCCTAGCTAGTACTTCCTTCACAAAGCCTTCTGCTTGACAGATACTTTGAAAATTCACTGAGGAAGATTGGCTAGGCAAATAAATTTGACCTTGTGCATGAGGAAATTATTTGGACATATAAACATGCCCAAAAAGGTTGGGAGTCAATAGGAGAAATATAAATGACACTTCCTTCACAAAGTGCCCTTTAGGGCAGAATAGGAAATGAATTATTGGAGGATTATTTCTGGACATGGCAATGAAAAGTTTTGCCATATTTGATCAAGATATGACCCAAACAATTTATGATAATTGTTTGGGAATTTTTGGAGTGAGGGAAATATAGATTTCTTCACAACCTAGGGCAATTGGAGTTATTCCTTTAATAGAAAAGGAATATTCCCAATAAAAAGGATATTGGGATTTGGGCTAGGATGGAAATGACAGGGTCTAAGGAAAGATTTGGGAATGGCAAGCCACTCTGGAAGCAAAGAAGAGGTCATCTCCTTCAGTTTCTAGACCACAAAGCCACGAAAAAGAAAAACTCAGGCAAAAACCTCGGAAAAACAAAAGTAAAAGAAAGGGACAAAAATCTGGCAGTTACAGCGGGGACAGTGTCCGGCGGCCATGGGGGAGTTGCGGGTTCGATGGCCGCGCGAGCCCTTATGGTGAAACCGCCGAACTGGAGGGTCTGCCCCGATGCTAGGCACCCTCCGAAAGTGATATTATTGTTGATGACTAGGCGGGACATAGATCGCTTTTTGCAGACAGCACGACAGAGCTCTTAATGAAAGCACCAATGGCGGTGTCAAAACCGGTAGATCTCGGGTAGGGGGCCCAAGTTGTGCGTCTAAGGATCAATGGTAACAGGAAGCCAGGGGACACAGTGTTTACCTAGGTTCGAGCCCTCTTAAGGGAGGTAAAACCCTACTCCTGCTTGATTATATTCGACGAGTATGAATATTACAAGAGTTGATCTACCTCGAGATCGTAATGGCTAACCCTAGATGTCTAGCCTAGGAGAATTCCAATGATGGTGAAGAAGATAGCCTCTACGGACTGACCCCTCTAGTTTATATACACACACCGGAGGGGCCTAGGGTTTGTACAAGGTTGGTTTATCAGGGAAGGAAGCTTTCGGACTCTATTCTTGCCGTCTACGTATTGAGAAGTCCCATCCGGACACGGTGGATAATCTTCAGCTTGATCGTGTATGGCCCATCCAACCGGGCCCATATTCCTGGGCCGGACAACTGAGGACCCCCAAATCCAGGACTCCCTCACCCCCTTAGAGTAGATTGAGGTGCTTCGTGCCCGCGAGATCCTTGACGGGAAACTTGCTGAGACCCGGGCCCGGCTCCAGGGTACACCGGCACCCCAGCCGCCCCCCCGTGGTGCCAACCGAGGAAATTCGTGGCCGCACTCGGTCCCGCACTACTGCTCTCAGGGCCCGTAGCGCCTCCACCGTCTTGGGGTCAAGCAGCCACCCAATGGCGCCTTGATGCGGACCCTATTTTGGAACATCCGCGGCTTTGGCCAAGACGGCCGGTGTCGCCAGTTAGTCGAGTACATGCGATACAAACACATTGACATTGTAGCCATCCAAGAAACCGTGCTGACGGACTTCTCCCTCCAAGATCTTGAATGTCTGAGCTCTCACCTGTTTGCCTGGCACTGGCTCCCTTCTAGTGGGAGCGCCAGCCATTCGGGTGGCATCCTTTTAGGCGTAAAGGATGACACCTTTGAGGTGGGCGGCATGGATAGGGGCGAGTTCTTCGTTAGTAGTATGGAAGTGTTTGAGCGCTCGCTCAACTTTAAGTGGGAGATTGTGATTGTCTATGGCCCTGCCGATCACCGCCACTCGACGACCTTCCTTGACGAGCTTCAGAGGAAGGTCTCGATAGCTCAGCTGCCTGTAGTGGTCAGTGGGGACTTCAGTCTATTGCGATCCCCCGAGGACAAGAACAACGACTTGGTGAACCTCCCCTGCATGCAGATGTTTAACGACTGCATCGCAGATTTGGGGCTCCGCGAGTTGGAACGGACAGGGGCCAGGTTTACCTGGACCAACAAATAAGCCGACCCGATGCGATCCGTCCTGGATCGCGTCCTAGTATCCCCGAGATGGGAGCTCAGGTGCCCCCTCGCCTCTCTGCGTTCTATCACCCGCATTGCGTCGGACCACATCCCCTTGCTACTTTTCACATCTGATGACCACCCGACCACACCTCCCTTATTTCCGTTCAAGCTATTCTAGATAAACCAACTGGGATTTGTGGATGTGGTGGCTGCTAGATGGGTGGAGGCCCGGGGACATCCCCACAGGTCCCTATCCACGATTGACACCTGGCAGTTTTGTGCTAAACTGTGCCGGCAGCTCATGGGCTGGGGGGCCAACCTTGGAAAGGACCTTAGGGAGTAGAAATCCACTCTGCTTATGTCCATTCAAGCCCTAGACGCTTAGGCAGACTCCACCGAGCTCTCCTCCGATGAATGGATGTTGCGCTACGATCTCGAAGACCAGCTTTCAATCATATACACCGACGAGGAGGCTTATTGGCGCCAACGGGGCACCCAATGGTGGGTGCTCCGTGGGGACGCTAACACCACTTACTTCTAGGCTATCGCTAATGGTAGGCGCCGTTGCAACTCCATCCACTGCCTATGGGATGGGGACTCCATCCTCCTCCGACCCGCAGATATCCACGCTCACATTGACGGCTTCTGTAAAGCCCTGTTTTCCTCCTCCCCTAGGCATGGCGCCTCTCTAGCCATAGATACTTGGGTGGGCTGCTAGCTGGTCTCAGCTATGGCTAATGTGGTCCTTATGGCTCCCTTCGGGGAGGAAGAGGTCCTCGCCGCGATTAACGGCATGAACCCTTCCTCCGCCTCGGGACCGGATGGCCTCCCAGTGAAATTCTTCCGGACCTTCTGGCAGGCTATCAAGCTTGAGGTTATGGCGCTACAATGAGTTATATGTGGGATCCATGGACCTAGGCCTCCTTAACTATGGGATTATTACGCTAATCCCATAGGTCCCGGGTGCTTTGGATATCCACCAGTTTCGCCCTATCATGGTGATTAACGTGATATTTTGGATTCTTGTGAAGGGGTACGCCAATAGGGTGACCCTTCTTGCTAACTCCATAACCCACCCCAACCAATCCGCCTTCATCCAAGGCCGATTCATCCTCGATGAGGTTTTAGTGTTCCATGAAGTCCTGCATGAAGTCAATGCAAGGGATAGCGTGTAGTCTTTTTAAAGCCGGACTTCCATAAAGCTTATGACATGGTTCGATGGTCCTTCCTTCACGAAGTCCTCCTCCACAAGGGCTTCAACGATCGGTGGGTCACCCGCGTCATGCAGCTTGTCTCGTGCGGTCTGACCGCAATAAACATCAACATCGAGATTGGCCCCTACTTCCCCACCCTATGTGGGGTTCGCTATGGAGACCCCTTCTCCCCGCTCCTCTTAAACATGGTGGTTGATGCTCTGGCAGCTATCCTCGATAAGGCAAAGGCTACTGGCCATATTCATGGGGTGGTTCCCCATCTGGTGGGAGGGTGAGGGGTCTCCCTCCTTTAGTACGTGGATGACACCATCATCATGATCGAGGGTTCGGATTCTGACATCGCCAACCTTAAGTTCCTCCTCATCCGCTTCCAGTAGATGTCGGGCCTCACGATCAACCGACAAGAGCGAGGTGATGATTCTTGGCAACTCCTAGAAGGAGTTCCGTGGGATGGCCGATCGCCTCAACTGTAGACTGGGCGCCTTCCCCACCAATTATTTGGGGATTCCCATTAGCGATTCCAGGCTCACAGTGGCAGACCTGTGACCGACCGTAACCCGCTTGCAGCACCGGGTGGAACCTTGGAGGGGCAGGTGGCTCTCCAAGGCCACCCGGGTGATCCTCATCAACTCCTCCCTCTCCAGCCTCCTCTAGTTCCTGATGAGCTTCTATAGCTTGCATGAGACTTTGCATCAGGAGATTGCCAAATACCAGTCCAGATTCTTCTGGGCGGGCGAGGGGGACAAGTAGAAATACCACATGGTTAGCTGGCCAGACATCTGCAAACCCAAAGAACAGGGGGGTCTTGGGATCCTGGGCTCTAGGCGCATGAATATTTCTCTCCTGACCCATTGGCTTTGGCAGATTGCCAACTGTGAGGGCCGCCTGTGGTTGGACATCATATGATCCAAATACCTTCGGGGCCAGCCCCTTGCCTTCTGCCAGCGCTTGGGAGGATCCCAGTTCTGGCAGGCTGTTGTCCAACTCATTCTAGTCCTCCACATTGGCATGTCCATCTCTATGGGCTCAGGTGCCTCGACATTGTTTTGGTTCGACCGGTGGGTTGGCGATCTCCCTCTTGCTGCTAGCTTCCCTGAGCTTTTCTCCGTCACGGCCGACCCTTGGGTCTCCGTGGAGGGGTGGCCCTTATTGACTTAGGGCGCCTTGCGTTCCGGAGGCCGTTTGGCCCCCTTGAGGTTGTTGCTTGGGATGCCATCCTTCAGGCCATCCCCCTTCAGCCTCTCGACATCGACAACGCTGAGGACTCCCTGTCGTGGCGTCTAGAGTCTTCGGCTCGCTTCTCGACCAAGTCCCTCTATCAAGCGATTGCCCCATCTACGGTCTCGGAGCCGTTTAGTTTGATATGGGATATCCGCATCCCATTGAAGATCAGGATCTTCCTCTAGTAGTGGATCCGTGGTCGCTTGCCCTCTGGTGTGGAGGTGCACAAGCGCAATGGGCCTGGCGACGGCCTGTGCCCCCTCTGTGGCATGGCTGAAGATGGTGACCACATCTTCTTTTCTTGCATGACCGCCCAGTTCCTTTGGTCCTGCTTCCGCGACGTGGTTGGTGGAACTTGGTGCAACACCAACTTCCCCGACTTGCCGGCAGAGATTCAGGCCTCTGCCCCCTGTCACCGCCACATTAGGTGGCTATGTGTTGGGATGCTCTCCTGGATGCTTTGGACCGTGCGCAATAGGCTTGTCATCCAACGTTCCCCCCCTTCGACGTGCGACTGACGCCATCTTTAAAATGTGTGGTTTCTTGCAGCTCTGGCGGCCGCTTAGCCACATACAGGATCGGAACACCGTCAACACTATCATCTCCGACCTTCGAGCGATGGCCTTCGGCGTGGCGCCCCCGCTTCCGCCACCTAGGGGTGGAAAGTGGTCGCGGATAATCCGAAATATCCGATTTTCGTATTCGAGAAAATGCCTATTCGTATCCGAAACATCCGCATCCAAACCAAAATGGAAATGGAAACTATCCGTATCCGAATTTATTTAACAAATAAAAAATAAAATATGGTATGAGCTTTTGACACAAATATGGATATGGAAGTGGATATATCCGTATCCGAATAAGATTATGGGAGGTAATTTTCAAAATTCTAGCCCGAACATTCCAATTATCCAACATAAAAGCCAAATAAGTGGTCAAAAATTACTCTTCGTATGATTAAACTTAGAAATTATTATACATTACAATAGGATTTATTCATAAACCTATTTATTATTGACTTATTGTATGTCACAAGTTCATTATTTCATGTCACATAGCTATTGACTAGTATACTTAAGCAATATGTCGCTATTATTCGTATCCGTTCTGAATCAAGAAGATATCCGATACGTATCCGTATTCGAATAACATCCGAGCCGGATCCGTATCCAATAACATCCGTATTCACATTCGTATTCATTTTGAAAATATGAAAATGGAAGTGGTAAGAGCACTATCCGATCCGCATCCGATCCATTTCCACCCCTACTTCCGCCACCTCCCTAAGAGCCAGACTAGGCGTCCTGATGTCTCCGGTGTGCCGGACCCTTTTTTTGCTTTCTTTGGGCTTGTTGAGCTGTGCCCTCAACATTAACCTTGGTACCTTATGTTGTGAGTGTGTGTGCGTGTGTGGACCTCCACGCCTTGGCATGTTGTGGCTGAACTCATGTGCTTGTTTGTGGCTTGGGCGGTTTGCTTTATATATAAAGCGGGGCGAAAGCCTTTTTTGGTAATCGTGTAGAATGTTCCTTTCTGTGATTCATTATGTCACCCTGGAGTTTATACAATTTTTATATTCAAGGCATGATATTGGATGTAATAACATATTATATTATGGGACGGAGGGAGTAGTATCTTATACATTTTTCAGTTGATGTTTAACCATTGTACTTTCTTCATGACAAAAACTAATATTTTTTCATTGCATCTCTGTTCTTACTCTATATGGCTTATTCATAAACTGTCGTGACAAAATACTGCAATACTCTGTGTTGAATAACTATATTGAACTATGTTTCTTTTTTCTTTTTGGAAAACACAATTGGCAATACAGGATCTAGATAGGGATGAAAATGATATGAAAATTTTCTACTTTTCCAGCGAAAAAATGGAAATGTAGAGGAAAAATGAAAGTTGAAATGGAAGTTTGCAAAACGAAAGTGGAAATGGCATTTTTATGCGAAAATGAAAATGGAACGGTGTTTCCAATGGAACAAACACGAAAATGGAATTTTTCGTTTTTGTTAATGGGAAAATTTGCTTTTTGAATATGAGCACATGGCTATTTTGTAGCCCAACAAACACACAATTAGGCCCTACACATGGGAAGAATAGCCCAGATGGCCCAACTTCTACATTACTACTACTACTACTACATCAAGCATGACAACACACAAGTAGAATCCCTAAACCCTAAGCAAGCACGCCTCTCTCACTGACATATCCTATTATATAGTCAATGATATATCATAATATTTTGTAATCACCTTATTCGCTGACATATCCTATTATATAGTCAATGATATATCATAATATTTAGTAATCACCTTATTAATGGAACAACTTTGTTGGTTTCTTGTTTTTTTGTCTTTGGTCCTCTTTAGTTCGATGAACACTCCGATTTTATCGTCGTGTCCCGTTGTATTCATTCCATTTTAGTTTCCGGTAGTATTCATTTCCGTATTTGTTTCTGGGGTTTCTGTATTTGTTTCCGCTTCTGTAAAAAATATGAAAACAAATGTGGTGACAACCAGTTCCGTCCATTTCCGCTTCGTTTTCATCCCTAGATATAGTATTATTTTCTTATACCTTTTCTTGTAGTTCGCATTAATAGATGTTTTGGTACACATGTAAATCCATCATTTTCTTTGGATGACAAAGTTTAACCGAGTTGTTCCTTTATTTTTGTAGAAATGAAGTATGTATACCAAAGGGGGGGGGGGTAGGGTGGTGAATAGGAGTTTTAAATTTTCATCGGAAAACTTAAATCTCTTAGAACACAGCAGCGGAATAAAGGATAAACAAGCGAAGAAGAACTACAACAAAGTACCGAGGGGAAACTAAAGCGTGCATCAAAGTAAATTACATCAATGGAATGCATTTAAAGTAAACATGGGTGACAAAGGTAACCGAAGATGCTCGATGGCGACAAGGTATTTGTTCGACCAGTTCGTCCTTCTGCACAAGGACTACGTCTGGTTGGAGGGGCTGTGACTTAACACGGAAGATAAATTCTCTTCACCCTATTCTCCTCGACAATCAATTCGTCAACCGGTGTCGATCACTCTTAGTAGATACTTGAAGGCGATCTCCAAACCTTTACAGACTTCTTCTTCGAGAACCACAATCACTCTTGGTGTCTGAAGATATTAACACCTAGCTGTCTAGAGAGTTTGCAGCTCTCAAGAGTAATAGGTGGAGCATACCAAACTTAGATTCCAGTGATGCTGAACCACTATCAAATTCTTCAGCTCTAGGGTTTTCCCTTGATGGATTTTAAACTCAAATCGCTCAGAGAGGGGGTTGCTCAACAATCTTCTCAGAATCAAACGGAGCAGCCACCAAACAAAGCCGACGCGGGGTGGCTATTTATAGCCGCAACCCTTCCCAGATGGGAAATGACCATTTTGGACATGAGGTCCAGCCAGTGGCCAACTGACACGTTCACAACGGTCGGCTTTTGGAGAAATGGTAACATTACTTGAGGAACAAGTAATGCTAACTCCTCGGTCCGAGGCAAATCTCTCGCAGCAAAGAAGATCACTGTCTCTTGCTGGCAAGTATTTGCTCGGAACACAAAGAGATTTATCTCACAACTTTCATGGGATTTGGTTTTAGCATCAGGGAATCAAAGCTTTGAAATGCTATACCCCTCTTAATATCACGATGATCCTATGACTCAATGAAAGAAGAAGAACAACAAAATAAATGCTACATCTTCACTTCGTCTTCATTCTTCCTCGAATGCAGTCCTTTGCTTCAGACATGCACCGAACCAATTGCTTCAAATTCAGCAATTTTTAGGGGTCACTCTTGATAGCTTTATCTTCGGTGATAACCTTCACTGTTGTGCAGGGAGATTATCTTCGTCGTTTGCATCAAACTCATCGACACATCAGGGACATGTTACTCTCTGTGCACTAGCAAACACATAAGTCCCATACTGTTTATGTCAACAAACTGCAAAACATAAGGGGCCTGTCATTGCACCAACAATCTCCCCCCTTTTGGACGGTTGTTGACAAAACAGATAATCATCAAAGTGAAGATAGATAAGTAAATTGTAAATCGAACAAGAGTGAACTTGCGTTACTTGACTCGATGATGAAATATACTCCCCTTCGATGTATGCAGGGTCAATTGATATACAATGTAATTCCTTGCAATTCATTCGAGTGTGTGGAGGATTTTCAATCATATGAGGTAATGATTCGCTCTGATGATAGATAATCCAATGAGAATAAAGTGCAATCATTCTTAACTTCTGTTAATAATTCCACCTGCAAAATAATAAGCTTCAAGAGAGAGTAGTGCAGCAGGCGGGGTTATTAATATTATAGCCCATAATAGAAGTTTTACATCAGAGCACAAGAAGAGGTGTAATTGTTTCAAAATATAGAGCGAGAAAACACAAACACCAAATTCAACAGAGCAAATCTATCAAAATCTCGATGTTATTGTCCCCCTTTTTTCAACTAGTGTAAAAAAGGTGATGAAAAACACAAGTGCTAGAAAATGGTGAATATGATTCACTCTGAGGCATCACCTAATGAACAACCCAAAGAAGTTTCTGATTCGGAAGTGTCTAGAACATCTTAATCTTCAGCGGCAGCGGCAACAACAGCCGATCCTTCTAGACTGACTTGGGTCTTAGAAGAGGAAGACACATTTGGATTAGCTTCGAGAGTCTTGAGAGACAAAGGATTTGCTTCAGCAGGTTTTTCCATAGGCGATGTTGCTTCTGATTCGTCGAGTAATTTACGTAGCTGAATTTGAAGTAAATTCATAGTAGGTTCATGAGCTGGGAAACGTGGAGTGGAGCGATCTTGATAATCTTCACCAGTAAATGCTTGGTCAATGTACTGATAGAGTTCTTGGAGGTGAGAATTGCTGAGTTGCTTCTTGGATAAAAATTTCAGAAGCAATTTCCATAAGCGCTTCTTGTTTTTTTGTTGTAATCATATGCACAACTTTTGTTCGGTTGTGAATAGCATTAAGTTCGGCAGCCAGATGTTCTTTTTCTTGATGATCTTCGGCCATATGCTTCAATAGCAATTGTTTCATGCGCATGCTCACTTCTAGATGTGAAGCAGGTTGAGTGTTCAGCATACGATCAAGCTGAGGTAGCTTAGGTCCATTGAAGGTAGTATGATAATTAGGAGGTTGAAATCTTCCATCACTTTCACGTATCATGCACAGGTGGAATAAAGCTTTTATGGCTGACTTTGGAAAGATATTCAGTCTTCATTGCATAGTCAATCACCTTCCGAATCCAGGGCGCATACACCTTGATGTTTTTTGGACATTGAGCTGAATCCATCAGTATGCGCAAAAAAAGGTCTTCGACATCGAAGATATACCCATGTGAGATGGCATGGATGGTGTTCCAAAGAACATCAAATATAGCATTATCAGTATTCATCCCAGCCAGCGGACAGAGGGTGTAAGTGAGAATGTGATATAATGTTTGATTGTCGAATGTCAGGTGCTCGGGCATAGGAGGACCATTGTAGTCACGAATTTTGTCTTCATCCATTGTGCAACAGAAATCTTCATCAATGATTGCATCAATGTTATGAATCCGAATCTCAGTTTTGCCATGTTCAAACCGAGGAAAATGAGAGTGAGATACGAAGTCCACAGCAAAGCATTTGATTTGCTTTCCTTCTGTCATCCATTCCATAATCCGTTTTGTGCTATCGGTCTGATCTCCGGAGATATACAATGTTGCATAAAACCAGAGGATAATCTCACTGTTCCATGGATGCTGATAGCCTAGGAGATGCGTGAGACCAAAGACTTCGATGTCTTGCAGAATTTGATTGAAATAACCAATGTTCTTCATACCAGCAAAGTCTGGGAACTCACGAGGGAAAATCTTCAGGCTGTCATAAAGGATATGTGAGTAGTATATTACATGTTCCCGAGTCCATAACCAAGGAGATTCAGATGCTCTGGGCTTGCTGTATGGACTTTCTCAAAAGAAAACTGGATGAGTATTTCTGTTGAACAGAGGCCCTTTGACTCCAACACCGATGGAAAACAAAGGCAGTCGCTCGCGAGGGTAAGGGTACTTAAGTACATCTTCAACATAAAACACTTCATCACCATAGATGACGGAATCTGAATGATGAGCTGATGGTGACTTTGCTGCAGAAGGATCAACATTTGAGATTCTTCATGCGGTGCCGAGTGATATCCTCAAAGGAGAGGGATTATACACTTGTTCAGGCACCGAATCTTTATCAGTCATTGGGGGCTATTTTGGAATTACTTCAAATGTAGTTGGAGGAGCAGAGGATGGAACCGAATCTTTTGGTTCAGCACGGACATGAGAAGTTTGTCATTCAGAGGAGGAATTTCACCTTCTTCAGACACTTGGTGCTGAGAGGGATTTGCTTTATGATCTGAAGAAATCACATGCACTGCTTCAGTTGTCCTTGGCGATGTTGACTCGTTTGCAACTGGTTCATTAGGAGCCGAAGGACTAGCTTGTACAGGAGAATTTTCTCTCTTTGTATTGGCATCTGCAGGAGGAGGAGCAATTTTCTTCACAATCTTCTTCTTCTTCAGCTTTGAAGGATCAATGTGCCCTTTGACCAGATCATTATAGCCTGTCACTTCCGCTTGGTGACCAAGGCAAATTTTGCAAACGATTTGATCTAAATCCGAATGAAATCCCAATCTTTTGTGATGAAGAAATTTCAGCTCCTTGTTAATATGATCCTAAGATTCTTCAAGTTGCGTGATGACAAACTTGGACTTATTTTCATATGGTTGTCTAGCTCCATGAGTTGACCAATGAGGTCATTGATCTCAACTGAATCATTTCTCATATATTGGACCAGAGCAGACGCTTGAGAAATAAATTCAGAGGGAATTGGCAAAGATGCCACTTCTCCATCAAAAAAATCTTCGACAAATCCGTATAGCTGCTCCATGATGAATTGATGATCAAAAGAATGTGGTGCAGCAGAGTCATTTGCAAACTGTGCAGTAGACGGAGGAGAGGGAGCAGTCTGAGCCACATTTTGCTCGGTCGGAGGCATAGAAGCTAGAGGTTGAGTCAGTTTCAAAGCAAATTGTGCAGATTTTTCTTTCACAGGATCAGAACTGGGAACCTTCTGCTTAACATCTGGCCCTTTGATTTGCTTCACCTTATCTTTCAAAAGATTTTCTCCTGGCTTAGCTGTGCTAACGGGGGCTTCAACCACTAAATCTTGCATGTTTATTGCATCATGATGTGGTTCCGTATTTACTTTGTCAACCATTATGAAAGTGGTACTAGGAGTTTTCCTCTTCAATTGGTTCTTCTTTGGAGGTGCAACAGGGACTGCACTGACTCGAAGATCAGGTAGAACAGTGGATGTGGTGACATTCACTTGTTCGGAGAGAGTTGCAACAACTTCCTCTCGGGTGAGCGGTGGATCGTCTTGATCAGATGAATCACTTTCAGGTTTAGCTGGCTTTGCAGGCCATTTCCTCTGGGCGCTCTTTTTCTTTAGAGTAGTAGATTTTGGATCATGTTTGTTCTTCATTCTGCGTTTGTCTTTTCCTTCAGCCTTTTTCTTCTTGACGTGTGATTTGATAAGACGATGATTTTCCTCTTCCTTTGCCTGATCTTTTGCGGCCTTCTTGGCACGCTTCTCAGCATTTTTGAGGCGCTTGGCCTTTTCTTCAGGATAAGAGTCCGGAGTCTTGGTGGATGACTCATGAGTATTAGGAGGTCCTAGAGGCCTTTGCTGGGGTTCACCTGCCCATATGAGCCCAATTTCGCAATAGTCACCCCAAGTGGGATGGAAAGCAAAGTTCTTGGCGTATCGAGGATGAACCATCTTGTAGTTTAACCACTTCCTTGCCCAGTAACGCCGAATCTTTTGCACACGTCATTTTCTCTGATTGGAATCTTATCCTAGAACCGTGTTTTACTCATCATGAGAGACAAGCTCAGCTGTATTTTTGAGTGGTTGCCTGCCACCTCTCCTCTTCTTTGGTGCATTTGCTTCTTGTTCATTTGCATTTTATTCGGCTCGTTTTCTTTTGCTAGTGGATGGGCCTACCGTTGGGCCCTTTGGCACTTTAGATGCGTCAGCTATTCCCATGAAAGCCTCTTCATCATTAGCCATACTATATATCTTAGCAGAATCTTCAACAGACTGCACTAACCTATGAAAGAGAATAGGTACGAGGGAAAATGGGGACATGGTCACAAATGCTCATAGCGAAAGATTTACTCGAACAAAAAAAGCATTTTGAGGAGGAATTAGATGCAGATTTTGAGAGATGTTTCGAAAGGATGAAACATATAGATCGAGCTAGTTGGTCTGAAGAAGAATACTAGACACCGAGCTAGACATTTCATTCAAGCGAAGCATAACACAAAGCCTAGATCTGACGGATTCGGATGCGAGGAATAACTACAAACCACATCCGCACTAGAGAAGTAAAAACCTAGATCTAAGATATGCGGTAAAATCGGTGAAAATTAACCGCGGATGAATTTGAATCAGAAGAAAAGACGTCCGAGTATGAACTACACGGACCCTAGCTCGGTGACGTGCAACAAATACAATGACGCGAGGAAGAAGATGTCCCGCGGCAGCATGGCATGACTTCGGTGACCTATTTCCAGTAGCTAAGTGGTGAAGGAGTCATCGACGTCGAGATCAAGGTAGAGCACTGTGGTAAGGGTTTCAGTGGAGAGAGAGAGAGCAAGGAGAAAGAAGGTAAAGGAGGAAGAAGGGTACAGTATGATTTATATAGGTGAAAGAAAACTAACCGCACGCCGATGTTTTTGATAAGATGGTCTCTAGCCAGAGACGACTATGATTCAATGAATATGATGAACTGGTAGTTGATGTGTTGCACGTGGAAACCATCAAAGATTGTGGTCCTGACTTGCGCGGGAAATCCCAAATTTTGGACAGCTTTCGCCAAAATAGATTGATGTTTAGGCCGAATCATAATCGTGGTCGAGGACACCAGATAAGTTTTGTTCCAGATAAATTTGAGCATTTGTAACATATCAGCATAGACCGGAAGAGATAGATTAGAGGGAAAACCAGGGTCCTAGTCATTTCACTCAGCAGAGAACATAAGCAAACGAACAAATAGCTATGAGAGAAATGCATTCGGACATAAATCAAATCCATCGAATCAAAGAGAAATTCAACAAAAGAAAATTGTGGTGGCCTAATACACCGTATAAGAATTGTATGATCCCGAGTGTCGCACAATTATCGTGGCACCTGGTTAGTCTAGTTCTTTGTTAATGTCTCTCTCAGAAAGGAACTTTCACTTTGTCGAAAGTTTTAGACTCTTCGAGTGTTATGCACCCATTCGTTCAAAGATGTTAAAGTGTCGGCACGGGTGCTGAGCAAGCTTACTGCACATTTGCGGGGTCTAGGATATTTAGTTCACACTGTAATGCACATAATCTTTTCTCGTCAAGAGGCTTAGTGAAAATGTCAGTGAGATTATCTTTGGTCTTGACGTGATTGATGACAATATCCTCTTAGGCCACATGATCGCGAATAAAGTGATGTCTGATGGCAATGTGCTTCGTGCGAGAGTGCTGCATAGGATTCTGTGCAACTTTGATGGCACTCTCATTATCACAATATAGAGGGATATGCTTGACCTTGATGCCATAATCCTTTAGTGTCTACTTCATCCACAATAACTGAGTGCAACAAGAGCCAGCAGCAATATATTTGGCCTTAGCCATAGACAATGATACACAATTCTGCTTCCTTGAAGACCAACAGACCAATGATCTAGCGAGGAAATGACATGTCCCCGAAGTAGATTTCCTATCAACCAAGTAACCAGCCCAACCTGAGTCTAAATATCCAACAAGAGGATACCATAAACCTAAGGTGGGGGTGTGAGCCAAATATCTCAGAATGCGCTTGACCGCTTGGTGATGCGATTCTTTCGGTGCAGCTTGATAGTGGGCACACATGCAAACACTCAACATAATGTCAGGTCTAGATGCACATAGGTAAAGAAGAGATCCAATCATCAAACTATAGGCTTTCTGACCATAATCCTTACCGTACACATCTGCATCTAGCTTACCATTCATGGGCATTGGAGTTTTATAGCCCTTCATTTTGGAATCTTGCATTTTGAACTTCTTCAGGCATTCCTTCAGATATTTTTCCTGAGAAATGAAGATACCATTTGCTTGTTGACGAATTTGTAGTCCGAGAAAGAATTTGAGTTCGCCCATCATCGGCATTTGATATTTATCGGACATCATTTTCCTGAATTCCAAGCTGCAAGCATTGTTAGTACAATCGAAGATAATATCATCCACATAGATTTGACAAACAAATAAATCATTTTCAACTACACAAGTGAAAAGTGTGGGATCTGTGGATCCTGGTTTGAACCCCTTGTCAAGCAAAAACTTCTTCAGGGTGTCATACCAAGCTCGAGGAGCTTGTTTTAGTCCATATCAAGCTTTCTTCAACCTAAATACTTTGTTAGGATACTCAGGGTGTTCAAATCCAGGAGGCTGTCTAACATACACTTCCTCATCAATTTCACCATTGAGGAAAGCACTTTTCACATCCATTTGATATAACAAGATATCATTGTAATTTGCATAAGCAAGAAGAATGCGAATTGACTCAAGGCGTGCAAAAGGAGCATATGTTTCACCAAAATCAATACCTTCTAACTGTGTGTACCCTTGAGCAACAAGTCGTGCTTTGTTTCTTACCACAATACCATTTTCATCTTGCTTGTTGTGGCAGATCCATTTTGTGCCGATGATATTGCACTTCTTGGGATTCGGTTTGTCAACCAGTTCCCATACATCATTCAATTCGAATTGCACCAACTTCTCTTGCATGGTATTCATCCAGTCTGGATCATTCATGGCTTCTTCATACTTGGTAGGTTCTGCCAATGAAACAAAGGAGAAACTTCCATAGTAGTTAGCCAAATGAGTGCGCGAACAAGTTGCGAGTCGATAACCTGGATTCTCAATTTCGTTGAGAATTAAAGAGGGATCAACTTTATTTGCCACACGAGGATGAGCATTTTCTTCATGATTTTCATTATCATCAACATCAGTATTTGATTAATCACTTCCTTCAGGATTGCCATTTTGATCGGCATTTGGATCTTGATTTCCATTTCAGAGGAGCATTTGGTTTGGCGGTGGCTTGACGAGTTCTTCTTCGAGTCATAGGAGCATCATCATAAAATGACTCTGGTGCATTTCCTTCAACGAACTTGACACTCCCAATGGCCATTTGCCTAATAGCATCCGGTAAAAGCGGTTCATCAATCACATTTGGCAGGTTCTCCTTTTGAGAGCCATTAGATTCATCAAACCGCACATTTACCGTTTCCATAACTTTCATGTGGTGAGAGTTATAGACTCGATACATATGCGAGTTTGAGCCATAACCAAGAAGAAAACCTTCATGTGCCTTAGGTGCAAACTTGGAGGAATGATTAATATCAAGAATGTAACAAGGTGCACCAAAAACACGTAGATAAGAAACATTTGGTTTCTTGCCAGTGATAAGCTCATATGAACTTTTCTTAAGGAACCTGTTAAGATAAACACGAATGCTAACATGACAAGCAGTGTTAATAGCATCATCCCAGAAGCGAATGGGAGTTTTATACTCACTGAGCATTGTTCTTGTCATTTCAATGGGAGTTCTGTTCTTTTGTTCAACAACTCCATTTTATTGGGGAGTGTATGCAGCAGAGAACTCATGAGTGATACCATGATCATTGAGAAATTCATCAATACAAGTATTTTTGAACTCGGTTCTATTGCCACTTCTGACATGCTTAATTCGCACATCATATTCATTCGGGGCCTTCTTAGCAAAGCTTTTGAAGATATCATAAGTATAGTTTTTGTCTTCAAGAAAGAATACCCAAGTGTATCGAGAGAAGTCATCAAGAATAACTAGACCATAATGGCTGCCACCAAAGCTTGCATAATTTTGAGGGCCGAATTAATCCATATGAAGAATTTCCAGTGGTCTTGTAGTGGTCATGACTATCTTGGAGGAGTGATGCTTCTTAGCCAATTTATCAGCCTCACAAGCAACACAGAGACGATCCTTGTCAAATTGCACATCAAGAATTCCACGGAGATGATTCTTGGTCACAAGGGTCTGCAAATTTCTCATACCTGGATGACCAAGCCTTCGATGCCACAACCATCCTTCAGTTGCTTTTGCAAGCAAGCAAGTTTGGACTGAGGGACCCTTGGAGAAATCCAGAATATAAAGATCACCCTTTCTAATTCCCTCAAAGACAAAGGAATTGTCAGAGGCCATGAAGACAATTCATTTGGATACAGAGAATAAGACTAGCATGCCAAGATCACATAACTTGCCAACAGACATAAGATTGTAACCAAGGGACTGAACAAGTAGCACATCATCAATAGATTTGTCCTTGGATATAGCAATTTTACCTAGACCAGTTACCTTTCCTTTGTTATTGTCGCCAAAAGTGATATACTTCAGAGGACAAGCAATAAAGTTGGGGTCGACAAATAATGACTTGTCTCCGGTCATATGACTTGTGCATCCACTATCCATTACCCATTCTGTACACCCGGAGACATAGCCCTGCAGAAGAATTAGGATTTCTTAACCACCCACATCTTTGTAGGTGGCTTTGAATAGTAGAGCGAACATGATAGTATTTCTTTTGATAAGCATAGTTCTTACTCGATGAGGTACAAGCATAATTTTTTTAAATATTTACTGTGAGGCAAAGCCCCACAACCCTTTATTAAAGATCAAAGACTGTACAAACAGAGGAAATAAAGGGTATGTACAAGAGCTAGGTTATAGAACTACATCTACCTACCTGGAGTTAAACTAAGGAATTAATCCAAGCAATCAGCTTGATCCTGATGTCTTCCTTAAGCCTATGAGCTAGAAGAGAAAGATCATGTATACAATTACATTTCCAGGCCCCAAAAGTAGCTCTCTCCCCTCTAAATGTTCTGCCATTCTTGAGGATCCAAATATTCCAAGCTGCAAAGAGCATGACTTTGAATAAGAAAAGATGCTTGAACCTGGATCTAGCATGTTGAATATGTTGCTGGATATATGGGCCCCTAGACCAGTCAATGCAAAGATAGCTCCAAACTCTGCGACTGAAATTGCAGTTGAAAAACAAGTGCAACCTATCCTCATACACGTATTCATTGCAAATAAAACAAAGATTATCATCCAAAGGAGATCTCCAATGCCTGCGAGCATAATTGAAAGAATAAGCATTAAATTTCTTTCCAGACACATGAACATAGTGGTTGTATCCAGTATGCATATATTCATAGGAGAAATACACAAATCATCAATTGTTTTCTTAGGCACCCAAATAGCCTTCTTTGGGGGACCATTCCTGTTGTTTGGACCAACATAGCGAGCAATAACCTCACCATGTTGATTGTTGAATAACTTATAGTTGCTCAGAGAATCATCACTAGGATACTCTAGGATAGGAGAGTCATATCCCGAAAGTAGTGCTAGATTGAGTGTTTTGATCTTTGTAAGAACCCACACTGTCTGACGATATTGATGTGGTTCCCAGTAAAAACCATCTTCATTTAGTTTCCTTTCAAAATCAATACCTACCTTTCTTGGATTTTTGTGAAGGATAAATTTCTTGAAAACATCACAAAGGGTTTGATGCCCCTTGAGAGATTGAACATTCCTGTCTGAAGAAGATCCTTTAACCTGGCATTCTCATCAGAAACATAACAATTTTCCTCGATCGAGGGGTTAGCATTCATAGGTGATTCAACATTTGATTCTGCATTGGTTCATTCAAGGCATTTTAAACATGGTACCTCAAACACCTCAGGTTTCTCTTTAAGTTGTTGGGTGATAAGAGCATTTTCTATCATCAAATCCTCATGAGCCTCTATCAGCACCTCGAGTTCCTGTTTCCTTTTTAGATAATCATAGGTTAATCTTTCGTGGTCTACTGAGAGACAATCATGACAAGTTGAGAGTTCATCCATTTGTGACTTGAGAGTGGAATACTCTTCGGCCAGTGAGTGATTTTGCTCCATCTCCTCAACAAACAACCCTTCAGATTTCCTGAGGGTTTTCTCAATTTTCTCAACAAAATTTTGTTGAATATTAGCAATATTGATTAACTTAGCATGGTCATCCTCATCAGACTAATATTGATCACTGGAGTGAACCTTATGATTTTTCGAGGATACCTTTTCTTTCGAGGCCTTGTCCATGAAGCAGTAGGCAGGAGATTCATCATCGCTTGGCAGATTTCTGAAGAAGTTTGTCGACGGAGATGAGGCAAATGCTATGCCAGCCATGCCGGAGTCAGAATCCTCAACGGATTCTTCTTCTTCGTCGGAGCCTGATGATTCTTCTTCATCAGAGTCCATTTCCTTGCCGATGTATGCCTTGGCCTTGCGAGAGGTATTCTTGCTGTTGGAGGAGGACTTGGAAGGATTTCTTGATGAAGATCTTGACGAAGATTTTGACATGGATTTGTCCTTCTCCTTAAACAATTTATTCGTTTTCTTCTCATCATCCGAGTCGTAGTTCTTTCTCTTGCTTTGCCTCGATGGTTGCCCAAATCATATCTCCCACTTGCATGGATTTCAGCTTCCTAGAGAGGGCAGTCCGAAATGAAGTGTCCTGCTTTTTGCACTTCAAACATGTGTATTCTCTGATAGGTTTTGAAGATTTTGAACCCCCTGAGTTGCTTGAACTTCTTTTCTGGAACAGGTTCTTCTTGTGAAAACATTGAATACGTTTTGTGATCAGTGCGAGATCTTTGCTGAGTCGTTCTGGATCATCGAAATATTCTTCGGCATTTCCTTCTAAGGAGGAATCAACCACAACTTTGAGAGCATGATTTTTTGCATTGAGTTGATCCATACAGATCTCTCTTCTCTTCTTCTTTCTCTTCATGAGTGTTCAGTCTTTCCATGACATCGGCAGAGTTGAGGCTTTTGATATCAGGACGCTCGCGAATCATCAGAACAAGTGTGGCAAATGAAGTGTCGAGAGATCGAAGCAGTTTCTTCACAACTTCATGGTCAGTGAAATCCTTGGCACCGAGTCCTTGAAGTTCATTTGCAATGTCACTGAGGCGGTCGAAGGTTTGCTGACAGCTCTCATTTCCAATACGCTTGAAGTGATTGAACTTTGCCCGGAGAGTATCAATTCAAGCTTCTTTCTGAGTTGAAACTCCTTCATTGATCTTTTCGAGGACATCCCAGAGCTCCTTTGTAGTCTCACACTGGCGGGACCGAAGAAATTGTGCTCGAGAGAGATGGCCACCAATTTCATCTTTGGCTTGAGCATCTAGTTGAATGAGCTTCTTTTCTTCATCAATAGGAGCTTGAGGAATAACAACTGTGAACTAGATATGCCCCACGTTCCACATATCATCATCTATAGCTCAAAGACGGATCTTCATCTTCTCCTTCCCAAAGGGATAGTCTGTCCCATCGAATATGGGAATCTTGATATGTGAGTTGTAGTTCACTGAAGACATACTTAAACTCCAAAGTCGTTAGACTAAAATGATCAGAGTCAAGGAGTACCTTGCTCTGATACCAATTGTAGGAATGAAGTATGTCTACCAGAGGGGGGGGGGTGAATGTGAGTTCTAAATTTTCATCGGTAAACATAAATCTCTCAAAACCCAGCAGCGGAGTAAATGATAAACAAGCTAAGAAGAGCTACAGCAAAGTATCGAGGGGAAACTAAAGCATGCATCAAAGTAAATTACATGAATGGAATGCATTGAAAGTAAACATGAGTGACAGACGTAACCAAAGATGCTCGATGGCGACAAGGTATTTGTTCGACCAATTCATCCTTCTGCACAAGGACTACGTCTAGTTGGAGGGGCTGTGACTTAACACGGAAGATAAACTCAGTTCACCCTATTCTCCTCGACAATCGATTCATCAACTGAT
The DNA here is from genome assembly GCF_018294505.1 of Triticum aestivum. Classification (NCBI taxonomy): domain Eukaryota; kingdom Viridiplantae; phylum Streptophyta; class Magnoliopsida; order Poales; family Poaceae; genus Triticum; species Triticum aestivum. Next base: position 288,352,000 of record NC_057798.1, on the reverse strand, counting down.
GTTGATCATCGTGGTAGATACTTGAAGTCGATCTCCAAACCTTTACAGACTTCTTCTTCAAGAACCACAATCACTCTTGGTCTCTGAAGAAATTGACACCTAACCGTCTAGAGAGTTTGCAGCTCTCAAGAGTAATAGGCGGAGCGTACTAAACTTAGATTCTGGTGATGCTGAACCACTATCTAATTCTTTGGCTCTAGGTTTTTTCTCTCGGTGAATTTTAAACTCAAATCGCTCAGACAGGGGGTTGCTCAACAATCTTCTCAGAATCAAACGGAGCATCCACCGAACAAAGCCGACGCGGGGTGGCTATTTATAGCCGCAGCCTTCCCAGACGGGAAATGACAATTTTGGACACGAGGTCCAGCCAATGGCCAACCGACACGTTCACAATGGTCACTTTTGGAGAAACGGTAATATTACTTGAGGAACAAGCAATGCTAACTCCTTGGTCTGAGGCAAATCTCTCGCAGTGAAGATCACTGTCTCTTGCTGGCAAGTATTTCCTTGGAGCACAAAGAGATTTCTCTCACAACTTTCATAGGATTTGGGTTTATCATCAGGGAATCAAAGCTTCAAAACGCTATACCCCTCTTAATAGTATGGTGGTCCTATGACTCAATGAAAGAAGAAGAACAACTAAATAAATGCTACTTCTTCACTTCATCTTCATTCTTCCTCGAACATGGTCATTGGCTTTGGACATGCACCAAACCAATTGCTTCGACTTCAACAATTTTTAGGGGTCACTCTTGATAGCTTTATCTTCGGTGATAACCTTCACTGCTACGCAGGGAGATTATCTTCATCGTTTGCATCAAACTCCTCGATACATCAGGGACCTGTTACTCTGTTTGCACTAGCAAACACATAAGTCCCATATTGTTTATGTCAACAAACTCCAAAACATAAGGGGCCTAGCATTGCACCAACATTTTTTTACCGTATGTCTGCCTACTATTTCCATGGTTTATGCTCAAGATTTGTTCTACGTAAAGGCTCATTGTCAGCTATGCTTTTTCTCCCCCATGAGAAATTTACACCCCAAGACAACTAAAAGAGCATTGCACAACATTTTGAAGAAAGGGCCCCATGAAAAATTAGTACAACTTTGGGGAACCCAAATGCAAGACAACCAACCGTAGTTGCCGTACTTTATCATTGCCGAAGCTTTTCCTAACAAAGAGGAGACACCAACTTGGTCAGAACCAAAGAAATGCCATAGCAAACAATGTTGTGTCGCGAGTTGATGAAACGGGCCGCTGCGTGACCCGAGACCTGGTGGCTCATTAGTCGAGGATCGCCGCTACGCTCTTCGACCCATGGCCTTGCCTCCCTCGATCAGAAGACGCCATCTAGCAACCATCCATCATGTACGGAACCAGCAATCTTCTAGATGAGGTTGTTACCATCATGGTCGAGCGAGACATTAGCAGCATCCAGAACAAGCAGATGTCCTCGTGATGGCGGGATTGAAGCGTACATAGCCTCCACAAAGTAGTCGCCACCCCTATGCCAAACTTTCTTGAACACGGTACCAACCCGATCCAACACCGAGAATAGAGGATGCTACATTAGAGAAGGATCTGGAGACTATTTATTCCCCACCGCATATCCATCAAAGAGGGGACCATGGAAGGCCGAAATTCTAAGCAAACTAGCCCTACACAGCTGCTACTACACGACACGTGCATGGTCCAGTGACCCCCTCCCGGATCAAGGGATTGCGGCCTTATTGAGATGTTCTTTTTTCGGCTCGAAAACTTGGGATCTTTATTGCTTAAGAGAAATTTGGTTCCAATCTGCCACGGCGTTGCTAATAAGAAAGCCCGGGCTTTCTTATATCCAACACTCAGAGCTACTAAGATTAGTAACATACTTAGGACACATATGTGCTGGAACATTAGCACCCCTCATAACATGCTAGGAGATGATCTTCCTAAAGTAATTGTTTCTTATACCTCATCGTAGTTGGCTGTAACATACTTCCTATCAACACATCCCAATTGTACCCTGGCCTATATGGCAGTCCCCCAAAATTACTCATCCTATCATATGCACAAACTTTTGATGTACACATATTTTTTTCTCGAATACGCACAATCATGCATATCATATGAAAAATAATATGGGTAAAGAACCCATCCACCTCAAGTTGTTTCAAGTAAATTACACACCTTGTCCGCTCTACATGAATCTAGGGCCACGTAGTACTACTCCTCGCATTTTATCCGCCTCAACACTTACCAAAGAAGATATCCATATCACCCCTCAAAAGTCCTGCTTGTTTCCAGGCTCGGCCCTCATTCACAGTCCTTTGCATTGCACATCTTACCGAAGATGTAGCACTGATTCGGAGCATCCTTCAGTCATCCCCATGGACACCACACCGACTCTTCAAGCACCAACTGGACCAATGACAAGAGCACACACACGTGCCATCAAAAGCGAGGTGAACTCACTCCTCTTCGAGCTTGATATGAATATGGATGGGACTTGGTTGCTACCTCATCTTGGAATATTGTTTATCATTAGGTACGAGGACGGCGCCCAACAGGGAGCTAAGGAGCCTTGCCAAGTCCAAGAAGAAGAATGAGAAGACTACACGGAAGACGGAGACCAGTAGCAAGAAGAAGACGCATCCAGGCGATCCCCATGTGAACGGCCTATGTTGGACCCCGTGCGCACGGCCTATCCAGAGAGTTTCTGCATACCCCGTGAGCACGGCCCCCTTTGTTGTAGCAGCTGAGAACCCCATGAGCACATGCATGTATGTGCCCATGGGGTCCACTTAGCCCGTGCGCACGGGCTCTCCAGCGAGCTGGCTACAGATTGCCTCTTTTACCCCTCCACTCGTTCCTCACCTCTAGCCACCTATATATTTCGTACCTAGGCCATTTGTTAGGGTTAGCAAAGTATATTGTATGATCTAGAGAGAGCTTTGCTCATCTACCACTCCTCTTGGAGATCAAGATCTCCTAGGAGAAGATCCCCAAGTGGATATCACGACCTCCTCTTGGAGAAGACTATCATCAAGACGTCATCTCCTTAGGATTTGAGAAGAACCTTACCTTTGTGCTATTTTCCCTTGATTGTTCATGTTATACTTGTGGATCTCATCTATGCTATTCTAATGGATGTGTGATTTGGGTTTTGTTTGAGTGATTTATCTTGTGTTCTTCTTGCTCTTTCACTTCCCCCCCTCCAAGTGTGAAAAGATCATGAACTAGGGTTTCACCCTATATCATCTTGGATCAGAGCAAGGTTGATTCACATCCTGGAGTTCCTACCCCCCACTTTGTAGCCTAATTTTGTTGCTTTTTATCCCAATTCGAAAATCCCCACAAAAATAGCCCTACCATTTTTTGAAATTTGTTAGATCTTGTGAGATTTTGTTGATTTGGTCCACGAATTTGTGGTTTGGCAAGTGGATCAGACCCTCCCCTCCATCCTCAACCTCTCCCATAGTCGAATTTCCCAAATTGTTTCTTTTACCATAGATTTGGGTGTGTTCTTGCGCTGGCGGAACACCCCGTGAGCACGGGCCCCCGACAACCCCGTGCCCATGGGACTCACTTACCCCATGCACGTGGTATCACAAGAGAGGTTTTTCATCTCCCATTTTTCTTCAAATTTCCATCACATACACCACCATTAGCCTTCCGCACTACCACACTTTGATCACGTACATACACTTCCACTAATACCCATTTTGTTTGAGATTTTCAGTTGCGGTTTCTGTTCCTAAGGTTCGCTAATTAGGGACAGTTTGACATCAACATTACCAACATCCATCATCGCCATGGACTCAACATCGACAACAACCACTTCACCTTCATACCAACCATAAGCAAAGAAGGTAACCTCGACGACATCTTTGTACATTCCTTGCCATTGCATTGATAGTTGCAAGCCATTTTGCCTTCCTTTCCTATCGAGACTAGCGAGTTGAGAATTACCGGGCCATGCTCTTTGCGCACCTTAGTGATACGCTTATGCCGCATAGCTACTTTTAGCGTGCAAACATCTTGCTATCATCATTGTGCCAGAAGTCTCTCCCGTGCATACCTTACATACTTGGCTCATATATTGGCTCGAGCATCACACATTTTGGCATATAAAAGAGAAGAGGAAAAAATTAAGAGGAGAAACAAAGGGCTTGTAAGCAATAGCATTGAGATATTTTGCATACTTGGGATTAAAGACAACATGTTACTCGAATAGGTTGGTGCACAAGCATATCTAGCCCATTTGAGCACTATTTGTATCTCTAATATCCGTGCAGCATGAGCATTTTCCGTGGTTGCGCGGATCCCACTTATCTTTCGTGTGTGTGTTCCAAGTGATATGCTCGGTTTTGATCTATTTGTTTTACTTGCAATTTGTGAATCTCTTCAACATTATCATATATCTTGACTAATACTTGCTTGAATTTTATGCTACTCATCCTAACCAAGCTCCTCGATAATCCATTACTTTTGTAGGTGTGAGAAACAAACCTAGTACCAATCTACTATTATGGCATTACATTGAGTGATACTCGATATATCCTCAATCTTCGGAAAAGGTAACTTTGGTATTGCTCCCTCATTTCGTACTCACCTCTACTTGACCATGCTGGATAGGCCAAGCACATCCAACCCCCTCTTCGAGGAGCAAGATGACATGAACGGCTACATCACAAAAGGCCATCTCTTCAGCGTTCAACAAGCTCTACATCAAAAAAGTGAAGCTTTGGGCGGCCGCATCGAGCAACTCGCCACCGACTTATGCCAATCAGAAGCAAGGAACCAAGACTATCTTGATGCTAAGCTATCCACCCAAATGGAAGAATTTCGTTCCATGATGTTCAACTATGCATCATCCACATCATCTTCATGAAGACTGCGCCACTCGAGTCGACACTCTTCAGGCACCTCTTCCGACGCAATTCTTCGACGAGCTTGTTCTCATGTTCACGGAGACCATCAAGATCATCAAGATCAACAAAATCCATTCCATGGCAATGGGTTGCAATAATGCCTTTAGGAGCACAAAGGAAATTGTTGGCAGGAACAAGATGCCATGGACCAAGAGAAAGCTTGACAATGCCAATGCCAAGAAAACCAAGATGGTGACGTACTTTGGCAAGAACAACAATTCCATGAGGAACAAGCACTTGAAGCACTCCAAGAAGCCACTTGCTCCATCAATGAGCGCAACTAACGAGTGCGTGAACAAGAAGAAGCGCTCCGCCAAGAGTAACAAGATGAAGACGCTCATCTCGAGGAGCGCCAAGAAAGGAGGAACTGGGAAAGAATCCCTCACCCTCAACGACAAGACAATCATGAGGAACAAGCGATTGAAGACCCACCTCCAAGACAAGAGCAACATCGCCATCACCACTATGATGAAGAACAATGCTATCGCAAGCTCAAGTTCACTGTGCCCAAATTCTCCAGAAGCACCAACCCCGATGACTATATCTCATGGGCATTGAAGGCCGACAAGATATTCCGGGCCCACAATTATGAAGTGGTAATGAAAGTCGCCATCGCCCCCCTCAAGTTTCAAGACTATGTCCTCATTTGGTGGGATCAAGTGATGAAGCAACGAAGGGATAAAGGTGACCCACCCATCATGACTGGGAAGCAAATGAAGGATATCATGAGAGCTCGTTTCGTGCCTACACAATATAGCCCTGATCTATTCAAGAAGTTGCAACTTCTCAAGTAAGGCATGAAGTCGGTTGAAGATTACTACCAAGAATGGAGATTGCCATGATACGATCCAACGTCAAGGAAGTTGAGGATCAAACTATGGCATGCTTATTGAATGTCCTAAACCACCCAATCAAGAAAAATGCAGATTCGAACCCTACTCCAACCTCCTCGAGCTAGTGCACAAAGCAACCAAGGCGAAGTGACAAGTGCGAGATGACTTCAAGTACTCCAAGTACTCTTCCATGACCTACAGCTCCCACTCCCAAGCTTCCACAACTACGGTGCCTCCAACTACAACTCGAGCTTCACCAAACATAGGTGAAACATCAAGTTCCAAGCAAGCTACGACATCTTCGAGTCGTCCTCCAACAAGAAACTACAAGCCAAGAACTTCCTCATCAACTACTCCAACGGATGCTACCGCCAAGACAAGTTCAATTCAATGTTTCGCTTGCAAGGGCCGCGATCACAATGCATATGAGGGCCCCACATGGTGCACCATGATTGACAATGATTACGACACCTATGACTCCATGCGCGAGGAAGAAATGGAAGCACTAGAGCACATGGCCATGCATCACCAAGTGAATGAAGATGAAGATGTGCAAATCTTTTGCGACAGTGGTCCGAGCACCGCTCTCATTGTCTCCAAGCTCTTGACACATCAATAGCAACAAGATGAAGACCAACATTGCCATATCTTCCACACCAAAGAAGGCATCCAAGGATGTTAATTCAAGGTGATTATCGATGGAGGAAGTTGCCACAATTTGGCAAGTGAAGACTTATGCTCCAAGCTGCAATTGGTTAAGAAGAAGCACCCTCGTCCCTACATAGTCCAGTGGCTAAATGACTCCGACACCATTCAAGTGGAGCACGCTGTTTAAGTGTCCTTCAAGATCGGAGCATACGAAGACACCTCGGAGTGTGATGTGGTTCCTATGTCCGTGTGCCATCTCCTACTAGGACGCCCTTGGCAATTCGAACGCGGTGTCATCCACAATGGACAGACCAATCACTATAGCTTCAATATGAAGGGAAAGGAGTACCTGCTTCGTCCCATGTCACAAAGTCTCAAGTGATCACCGACAAGCAAGCATCGAGCCATCATGGAGATTCTAGAGAGTGAGTGAACCACCCAAAAAGGAGTGAGCGCCACAAGCCAAAATTGAATGACCCCATGATGAGCAACAAGAAAAACTTAGTTCTTCCTATCCACCAAAAGAAATTTGAGGGATGTGAGTGAGAGCCCATTGAGGGTTATTCACTTTGTACTTGTGTGCAAAGACGAACGGGTGAGGACTAATACTTCACAACATCTTCCTTTAGTTTTGTCTCACCTATTGCAGGAATTCGTGGACGTGTCCCCGATGAGCTACCTCCGGGACTCCCTCCTTTGTGCGGAATTGAGCGTCGCATCGAACTCATACCCAACTCACCTCTATCAAACAAGGCACCCCACGACAGAACAATGGAGATTCAGAGGCAAGTACAATATCTCCTCGAGAACAGGTATGTACGTGAAAGCCTAAGCCCATGTGCCATTCTAGTTATTCTTGAGCCTAGGAAATATGGTAGTTACGGTACGTGATCCGATTGCAATCCCCTTAATGCTATCACCACTCGGTATCATCACCTCATTCCATGCCTAGATGACATGGTAGATGAACTTAGTGGAGCCACCATTTTCTCAAAAACTGATCTTAAAACTGGTTATTGTCTAATTCTCATGCAAGAGGGTGATGAATGGAAAATTGCTTTTGTCGGTGCACTAAAACATGGGTGCCCTAGTACCCTGAATTGTGCACAGGCAGTTCTAGCCTTCCCGACGGCAAGGCTTGCCGGAGGAGTACTACAGACAAGATACCAACAAACAAGACCGTGAAGAAGACCTCCCAGCAGGTCATTAAGAAGTACTAAGTTAGTACTGAAGGACAAGATTCCAGTTGCCGGCAAGCTCCGCACCGGCAAGCCAAGACCCAACAAGCTCCTTGCCGGGAAGTACCCCCTCGCCGCTTTTCGACCACTCTGCCTCATCGACCAGCTGATGGCTTGGCAAGACTAGGTGTCGAGCGGACAAGCGGCTTGGGGAGGTCATCAGGACACGTGTCTGCACGTCGCATAAAGGTCAACTTTATTGACACCCATCTAGTGGACATGTCGAGATGACAGGCTCGCCCGGATCATCGACACAGATGGAGAGACGCCTTTTGCCAAATGATCATTTCCAGCTTACGGTGGAATAAATGCCCTTGTCCTAGTCTGGCATGATTAGGTTTGATAGCATTAAGGCCACTGTTCCATAAGATGTAATGACCATGTTGCCACTGTGGTGACCCCTTTTCATCTATAAATGGAGGCCAATGGCTACCTGGGCACGGGTGGATACTTTGCTCACTCTTAGACAGTAGCTGCACCTTGCACGCAGCTTTCCGGCAAGCTGTGCTTGTAACTTGGGCCTCAAGTAAATCCACCAAACAGGCAGGAGCAGGGTTTTACGCCTCCATGGTGGTCCAAACCTGGGAAAAACCTCGCATGTGAACTTTTGAATTTGCTCTCGATGTCCGTCAATCTCCCCAGCCAAACTACAAAGGGGCCACACTAGTCCCATAGATTGTTGTACCCCAACATCTTTGGCACGCCAGGCAGGGGGATCACTTGTTTCAAGTAGTTCTCGTGCAAGTTTCACCATATTCTTCATCCATGGCGCCCAAGAAGAAGAGCGTGGCGGTGGGTGCACCCTATGCCTCTAAGCTACTGGCCGAGACGTCTCAAGTGGACAGGGGTGGCGATGAGCACTTTCCATGTTGTACTGGTGAAGAGAGTAGCCACTCGGACAGGAGTCAAGATTTGCTTGTCGCTACGTCGAAAGGCGGCGCTGCGGCTCACAAGGTTGTTATGGCTATGTCCAAGGATGACACTGCGGGGTCCAAGAATAGTGGAGCGGCGGGGCGCACGCTGAGGCCATTGCAAGAGGACATGAAGCGCTTCACCACAACGACGTTGACCATGGTCAACGTCCATGGAAGGAGCATGTGCACCAATCCCATGGTGCACATGGCCTACCACCACGTCAAACTGCTGGCGAGCATCGACTGCGACAATAGGATATAGATGGAGCTCCTTTTGGCTCGCATAGAAGTCGAGCCACCTCTCATTCCTTGTACCCAGTCATGCCCACGTCACCGGAGGAGGCTTGGCGTAGGTGGAACTACTGCTGAACTTTTCTCCAGCCCAAAGAAGATGGATGAGTGGCGTGCCACCTTCCAGAGGCTTGTTGGCTTTGCCAACAATGATGGGGTGCGGCTAGCTGGGCCCTCTTAGTGGCAGCCAACGAGGCCAGTACGAGGGGCCGATGCATGAATCGGGGGTGGTGCACCAACGGTGTAGTCCCCTCCCCAATAAGTATGGCAGAGACAGCGGGTCGACACCTGTGATGACATGTCTATGGCGTTGTCCGATCCACCAGGCCACCGGAATCACCACCAAGATCAACACTAGGTCATCAACAAACGGCGTGTTGAGGATGCTCAAACTACCATCGAGCGGCACCAAGAAGTATGCCACTGACCAGACGCGTGAGAAGGGCTAGTGGTGAACGAGCCTCATCGAGTTCCTTGGGTGCCTACCCTATGATGTGGGCTGCCCAGCGTTTACCCGTGAGCTACGACAAGTTCAGTGGCCTGTTCCCGAAGTTTCAAGCCTGACTTGTCAGGGAAGTATGACGGCAAGCTCAATCCGACAGAGTTTCTCGGAATCTGCACCATCGCGGTGCAAGCTGCTGGTGACAGAGACAACAACATTCTCGCCAACTAGTTTCTGTTGGCACAAGCCCAACATGAGATCTTGGCTGATGAACTTGCTGGAGGGCTCCATTTCTTCTTAGTCGGACTTGTGTCATGCGTTCGATGGGACCTACATTAGGGGCCATGAGCCACCGGGGAAGCCCATCGACCTCCACTGTATCCCATAGAAGGATGCTAAATCCCTTTGTAAATATGTCCAAAGGTTCAACGTGTGCACCATAGCATACCCGATGTGCACCTTACTGCTATGATTGCTTCGTTCCATATGAATGTTCACAATCATAGGATGCGGGCTGAGATGAACATTGAGCAGGTGAAGACCGTCAATGACTTGTACACCTTGGCAGACAAGTGCACACATGCTGAGGAAGGGATGAGATTTCCTTGGGAGGAGGCCGCAACCGAGGTTGATTCCAAAGACGACGACACGTTCACCCCAAAGAAGACATGCTGAAGGCCTAATCGCAAGTGCAAAGGCAAGGCAGTGATTGTAGTCGAGAGTTCCAGCAATTCAGATGCCGCCGAGAAGCCCAAGACCGACAGCCTCAACAAAGAGGTTGACGAATGTGCTGATTGTCGGGAGGCTGCGGCAGGTGAGAAGACGGAGGGCTCCGGTAAGCCATACTAGAAGATCCACCGCACCAAGTGCCATGATATCAATGATTGCCATCAAGTGGAGCAACTTGCCTAAAAGCAAAAGCAAGAGTACGAGAAGCATGACAAGGAGAAAGGCCAAGATGGTGCCGGTGGATCAAGCAACAAGAACTGCGGTGGCCATGGGGGTCGACGCGTCAAGGGCCAGCGGCAGAAGGATAAGCCTGCTCGTGGCCATGAGAAGAAGGAGGGCGAAGATGATGGTGATGAAAATGATGAAGAGTCTGATGGACAGTAGTTCAAAAGGCTGTGGGGGCCATCTGTGTTGATGGAGGTGCATCTTTGCACTCCTCTCACGCCAGCTCAAGCAATGGGCGCGTGAGGTCAATCTGGCCGAACCAACAGTAGAGGCGCAGAAGCCGCTCAAGTGGTCCTACACACCCATCATTTTCAACACCAAGGACCACCCTGACCGCACCACTGTGGTCGGGTGTTTTCTTTTGTTGGTTTATCCAACAACTCGCAACCTCAAGGTGATGAAAGTGTTGGTTGATGGTGGGTCCAGCTTAAACCTGATCTCACCCGATGTGATCAGGAGGCTGCAAATCCCTGATGGAGATCTCTAAGAGACGGGAACGTTTCAAGGGATCAATCTAGGGATGAGCCAGCTCACTAGCAAGATTACCTTGCCGGTATCTTTTGGAACCAAAATGAACTACTGGACTGAGAAGGTCGTTTTTGATGTCGTCAAGATACCATTGCCCTGGCAAAGTTTTTGGCGGTGTCACATTACGCCTATAACACTTTGAAAATGCCGGGCCCGTTGAGCGTCATCACCGCCCACTCCGACAAGAAGGAGGCATTTATCTAGGCCGACAAGCTCTATCGGGAGGCAGTGGCAGCATCTGCCGTCAAGGCACCCGCTCCTGCTGGCAAAGCTCTCAGAGGAGGAAAGAAGAAGAATTCAGGCAAGAACTCTGACAAGGACTCCATGAAGCACACCTCTTCGGAGTGTTATGCACCTGTTGAGGACGTGCCGAAGACCTCTGCCGGCAAGAGCAAGAAGACCAAGTCCTCACCACCTACTATGAAGCAAGTCTTGGCAAGGGAGGATGTCACTGGCAGTACCTTAACCATGAGTTCTACACTTGACAGCAAATACGAAAGCACCCTCGTCGCCTTCCTGCGGAGGAATATTGATGTGTTTGCATGGCAACCATCTGATATCCCTGGCATTCCCAGGGAGGTGATTGAGCACCACCTTGCCGTCTTCCCTAATGCGAGAGCGATCAAGCAAAATGTCAGAAAGCAGGCTTTGGAGCGGCAAAAGCAGGAAGGTGATTGAGCTGGCTTTGAAGCGGCAGGCTTGGTTAGAGGAGTGCGACAACCAACTTGGTTCAGAAATCTCGTGGTCATTTGTAAGGCAAATGGGAAGTGGAGGTTTTGTATTTACTTCACTGACATAAACAAATACTGCCAAGCTATGAAGTAAATACAAAGCATAAATGGGAAGTGGAGGCTTTGTGTTTACTTCAACGCAGGAAAATGAGACAAAATAGCAAGCCGTGAAGAAGAAGAAGATGGTGCAGTGCCTAGTTTACTTTTCCAATTCCCTTCTCCAAGTGGCTAGCTCAAGGTACTCTAGTGTGCAGAAGTTGCGCTTTGGCCTCCTTATGGCCTCAAGGAAGCTGTGCTATTACTTCCAAGCACATCAGATCACTATGGTCACCAGCTTTCCACTGAAGCGCATCTTGAGAAATCCAGAAGCCACTGACAGGATAGTGGACTGGGTATTGGAGCTGTAAAGCTTTGATTTGAAGTTTGAAAGTACACCAACAATCCAAAGCAGAGCCTTCACAGAGTTCATTGCAGAATGGACACCAACTCGAGACAAAGAAACACCAGAGACCTCGCTTCCGGTAAGGAAGCGCCCCAAGATTGGATCATGTACTTTGATGGTGCCTTTTCACTCCAGAGTGCTGGTGTCGTAGTGCTTCTTGTCGCACCCACCAGAGAGCATCTTAAGTATGTTGTTCAAATGAAGATTCCCCGAGAGCAGTCGACCAACAACACTGCTGAGTATGAAGGATTGCTTGCCGGAATTCGCATTGCAATCTACCTTGGTATCAGAAAGTTGATCATCAGAGGCGACTCGGAGTTGGTGGTGAAGCAAGTGAACAAGGACTACCAGAGCCCATTGATGGAGGCATATGTGGATGAAGTGAGGAAGTTGGAAGAACACTTTGACAGTTTGCAAGTAGAGCATGTTCCTCGTGCTGAGAACAACATTGCCGACGACCTATCGAAGTTTGCCACCAAGAAATTACCTATGGAACCAGGTACCTTTGTACTCCTTTTGAATCAACCCCGAGTTACAGAATCAGCGATGCCAAACAAGAGAAGAAAGTTGAGTTCTTGCGAGTACTTCCCGGAAGAGCTTCCCACAGTCGTCGGAAAGGAGGTCGCCGGAAACAACTCGAGTTGGTGAGTAGAAGGCTCCAGCAGGACCTGAGGTCCTTGCTATCGAGACAAGCATTCCTGCAGTGGAAGAGATGCCTTTAGTCCTTGTCGTCGAGCCATAGGCTCCGGTATGGGCATAGCAGATAGTCCATTACCTCTAGACAGGTCAACTTCCCGATGAACAAGAAGAAGTTGAGAAAGTAGCCCGCTAATCAAGTATGTATCAACTTGTTGATAGCCTTCTACATAGAAAGAGGCCAAATTGGTTGAAATTGAAGTGCATCTACCGGGAAGATGGACAGAAGGGAAGGTGTGTGTGGCTCCCATCTCTGGTCCTAGGCGCTTGTCGGCAAGCTTTTCCATCAAGGTTTTTATTGGCCGGCATCCCTTCAAGATGCAGTGGCTGTGGTGACAAGGTGCAAGGGATGCCAGTTCCACGCCAAGAATATTCATTAGCCAGCTCAAGTTCTTCAGACAATTCCTGTCTCCTAGCCCTTCTCGGTCTGCGGGCTCGACATCCTCGACCCCTTCCCTCTGCCATCAGGGGCTTTGAGTTCTTGTACATAGCAATCGACAAGTTCACGAAGTGGCCCGAGGTAGAGCCAGTGAGAAAGGTGACATCACAGTCATCCGCCAAGTTCTTCAATGGATTATCTTGCCTTTTGGTATGCCTAGCCGGGTGATCATCGACAACTGCACGCAGTTCACGAGTCGTGCTTTCATGCAATGTTGTCAAGACCATGATGTAGAAAAGAACTATTCATTTAGGAATAGCTCCCATCTTGTTATCCTTAATAGCAACAATACATGCATGCCTTGATGCCCCTTCTGTCACTGGGAAAGAACACTGCACGATCGAACCCATCACAAAGCACCTCTTCCATAGCAAGAAAAGTCAATCTAGTTGGCCTAACTAAACCAAAGATTCAAAGAAGAAATACGAGGCTATAAGTAATTATGCATATAAGAGATCAAAAGAAGACTCAAATAATATTCATGGATATAGATCTGATCATAAACTCGAAGTCCATCGGATCCCAACAAACACACCGCAAAAAGAGTTACATCAAATAGATCTCTAAGAGACCATTGTATTGAGAATCAAAAGAGAGAGAGAGGAAGCCATCTAGCTACTACCTATGGACCCGTAGGTCTATGATCAACTACTCACACATCATAGGAGAGGCACGAATGAGGATGATGAACCCCTCCGTGATGGTGTCTAGATTGGATCTTGTGGTTCTGGAACTTGCGGTGGCTGGAATTGTTTTTCATCGACTCCCCTAGGGTTTCTGGAATATTGGAGCATTTATAGAACAAAGAGGCGGCACGGAAGGTCATCGAGGGGGGCACAACCCCCCTGGGCGCGCCCTGGTGGGTTGTGCCCACCTCGGGCCTCCCCTCTGGTACTTCTTTGGCCCAAGTTGAGTCTTCTGGTCCAGAAAAATTCTTCGAAAAGTTTTGCTGCGTTTGGACTCTATTTGGTACTGAAATTCTATGAAGTAAAAAACAAGAAAAAAGCAGCAACTAGTACTAAGTCAAAACCGGCAGATCTCAGGTAGTAGGCCCCGAACTGTGCGTCTAAGGATCAGAGGTAACATGAGGCAGGGGACACGATGTTTACCCAGGTTCGGCCCTCTTAATGGAGGTAATACCCTACTTCCTGGTTGATTGACTTTGACGAGTATACGACTTACAAGAGTTGATCTACCTCGAGATCGTAATGGCTAAACCCTAGATGTCTAGCCTGTATGATTATGATCGCCCCTATGGACTAAACCCTCCACATTATATAAGCACCAGAGGGGACTAGGGTTACACAAAGTCGGTTTATAGAGGAAGGAAACTACACATTCGGATGCCAAGCTTGCCGTCCACACAAAGGAGAGTCCCATCCGGACACGGGAGAAGACTTTTCTCGTATCTTCACGGCCCATCAGTCCGGCCCATGTCACATAGGCCGGCCCCCCGAGGACCCCACAGTCCAGAACTCCCTTAGTATCCCCTGAACTGGGCTTCAATGACGATGTATTCGATGCGCAGATTGTCTTCGGCATTGCAATGCAGGTTCCTTCTCCAAATACTCTTATGCAGTCCTTCACACAAAATAGCTATATCTGGCTCTGTTAAATAATTACAGCCTTAAGCTGTAAGGGCAAAAATATTCAAAACGAAGCAAGTCACGTCTATAAGCAATTTTTCTGGCGAGGCGTTATGTCCTGGCCTTGTCATTATGCCGAACCGTTTTACAACCCTCGCTTCATGTTTTGAGGCACGGTTATATGCACGTCTTGTCAAAGCAGGGATCGTGTCCCCTTATCACGGGATTCTCATCAATAGGGGTTTGGGTAATCCAACCATGCCGTTCACACGCCCCCTTGCGAATAGGAGAGATTTAAGGCTTATGAGGGGGCGCTTCATATCCACTGCCTATAGAAGAGGATAATGATCTGTCTTTTCCCCCCACGCCTTCTTCCTCCTCAACCCATATGCCATTCGAGCTCCAGCGCCCAAGTCCCAATCTTTTCCACTGCCACCTAACACCCCAGCCATGTCCGAATCTGGAGCACAGGGCAAGTGGATGGCTTCATCTGTTACAGAGGAGAACATCAAGGAGCTCCGGGAGGCTGGGTACCTGACCGCGGACATAATCCACCGGCTCCATGCCAAAAAGCAGATCATTCCCACTCCGAAGCCTAATGAGAGGGTAGTGTTCATCCCCCATTTCCTTCACCGTCTAGGGTTTCCCCTTCATCCTTTCGTCTGCGGTCTCATGTTTTACTATGGGTTAGATTTTCATGATCTAGCCACAAATTCCTTCCTCAAAATCTCGGCGTTTATCGTCGTGTGCAAGGCATTCCTCCGCGTCCCTCCCCACTTGGCCTATGGCTCAAGGTCTTCAATGTAAAGCCAAAGGTGGTCGAAGGCCAACATGAGGAGTGCGGCAGTGCCATGGTGAGCAAACTCCCCAACGTCACCTGGCCAAAGGGGACCTTTGTGGAGACCGTCAAGGGATGGCAGCAGGGGTGGTTCTATATCACGGAACCCCGAGATTCCACATGGGCCGCCGCTCTTGAGTTTAAGTCCGGGCCTCCAATGTGGCTTACATCCTGGCTCAATAAGGGCCTGGATTGGGAGTCTCCTGCAAGAACACCAGCCTTGCCAGCGTGATCCAGGTGATGCTTTTTCGCCGGATTCTCCCTTGTCAACGTCAGACCCAACATATGTGGGAATTCAACCCGGCCGATCCTCGGACCCTGCAGCGGTTCTTTGACACGACGCGCGAAGATATAGGGAAGCTGCTCTTCAAGGCTCAAAAGTTGTGGCCGGAAACGACCGAGGACCGCAGCCTCGACTACGTCCGTCCGGCTACTCCCGTAAGTTTTATGACGACTTTAATTTTGCAAATCCAAGGAGTATATTGAACTTTCCATTACTCCCAAAGGCTGGACAAAGAAGGCAGAGCAAATCCAATGTCCAGCTCCGCTGCCTGAAGACCCAACCATCCCTTTGTTGACGAAGATGCTGGTTCTGATGCCGTATCAGGCGCCGGAGAAGAAGGCCAAGAAGAAAGGCAAGGAGGCCAGAGGTTGCCTCCGCCGTAGGGGCGCTTCAGACATTATGTCCGGAGATACCGAGACCTCCTCCTCTCATGACGAAGATGTTGAGGAGGAAGATTGCAATTCTCTCCACAAGGGGAGAAAGAAGAAAAGGGCAGCTTCCGCGGATCAAGAGGCAGAGGCGACCAATAAGGGGAAACCCTCCCTTTCGGATGATTCTGAAGTGGATGCCGATGACATCCCTGAATGGCACCCCAGGCCGAAGCCCTTGGCCGGATTGTTGTATCCGAAGACACCATACACACATCCAAATTTATGCCTTGTTATTTTACCTTACTAAATTGCGCATTGCAGCCTGGCTCACGATCTCCCCAACGATCGTCATCCTCTGGGAACTCGCTTGGGCCAAACGCGATGGAGAGCGATTCGCCTCCGCAGGTCTCTCCACCCACCACTACAGACAACACCAAAGTATTGTCCCGAAGAACCTCTCCAGGTCACAGGGAGGTGCGGGAGGCCATGAAGGTGGCGACGGAGGGTAATACCTCTGTTGCCGAAGAGAGGGGGAAATCAACCCCCATAGAGACCGGCGACAGGGGCCATGCTCAATTCGGTCCCCAACCCAATATTATTCCGGAGACCCATATGGCTCCGGAATTAGGCCAGCAGCCTCCTTCGATAGAATGGGGCACGCCATCTCCACCGGCGTCCTCTATCAATCCGAAGGCACCGGACACTCTGGTGGAAGCGCTTCAGAGTGCTTCCATTGTGGAGGAACACCATTCCCTTATGGGTACGATGATTGAAAAGGTTCGGTCCGCTGAGAGAGGATTGAAAAAGCTTATACCAGCCTTTTAACAGGCTTTGAGGTATGTGACATAATATATTTTTTGGCTAATTGCAAAAGGAATGCCTATGTATAGATAGTAGCCCCTGAGACACTGTTCGGCGTTCGCGAAGAAAGGCCGAATAGAAGATCGAATAATACTTTGCAGGAGCTAACATATATGTCTATTTTGATGAACAGGCTGCAAAGTTAGCAACAACCTTGCATGCTATCGAAGTGTCAAAACTAAAGGGGAGGTTGGAGGAAAAACAAGGTATGCGATACCGAAGCATATCTAAAATGATACGAGTTCCAATTTGTTATCTAAATGAGCTTTATGATTACGCTCATAGGTGACACGTCTGAGTCAAAGCCCTCAAGAGTGCTCTGGCCGAGGCCAAGAAGGAGGCGGACGAGGAGCGAGCCGCCCGCCGGAAACATGAAGCAAGGTTGGATGAATTCCAATAAGAACTCACGGATGCTATAAGCAAATGTGAGTCCTTGGAGCGCAAGGCGCTCGATCGAGTCTCCGAACTTGCTACGACGCTCCAAAGTGTGAATGAGGCCCGGGTTGAAGCCCAAGGCGCCTGTCAGGAGATCCGAGAAGCCAAGCAGATCGCTGAGGGTAAGGCCTTTAATATGCAGAGCAAATTCGTAAGGAGAAAGTACACCTTACTGACACGCATTTGGAGTTCTCCAAGAGCGTTCGTGGATCTGCCTCGAAGTATTGCAGATGCTGCAGATTTCTTCTGAGCCGAAGAGGGGAACTCAACGGAGAAGCTGTTCTAATCACTGTACCTTGCACTAGAGCATCCTGTGCCCCTTAGTGATCAGCTGAAACAGCTGACCGAGCTACATAGGGTGGCCGAACGGGCCATGAAGGATGTCATATTCTGTCTTTGGCCAGCCGAACCCATACCTAGTAGCTACTTTGGGCTTGTGAAGCGGCTAGTCGATGCCTGCCCACGGCTTGATGCTATACAACGGTCAGTCTGTATTGAAGGTGCCTGGATGGCCTTCACCGATGTCAAGGTGTAGTGGGCGAAGATGAATGCCACCAGTCTTGCAACCGAGGGACTGCCCGCAGGTAAGGAGCGTCGTACGCCGAAGCAATACTTCAACAACTTCCTTGAAGGATCTTGCATTATAGAGGGCCTGAAAGACATCATTTTTGAATGAATGTATCTGTGCTACCCAAACTTTGTATAATGAAAACAAGGCATCTATATAACTTTAATCTTGTTTCATCTGAAATTATTTATCCTTCCTTGCGACCGTTTATTGAATCTGAGAGTTGGCCAGTCGTCGGCTTCAGCCCCTCACGTAGATACTACGGGGGTATTCGGAACAGCACAAACACACACTTAACCTAACGACTTGGTCCTTGAAGGAGGTGCTAGTGTGGCGAACCAGGCAATCAGACTATGTGGCTTTATCACTCTCACTTAGCCATAGGAGTTTGACAATAAGATTGTAGGCACATCCCCTGGTATTGTTCGGTGATCCGAACTTGGTTGCTGTAGACACCTGACCATGTAAAAACCAGTCCTTCATGTGACAAGGAAAAAATTGCGAGAGATTTATACTGAGTCACCGAATAGCTGACCAGCTCTCGCCGCATCATGATAGCCAGTTTTTGGCTTTCTCTACTGAGGTGTTTATCCGGCTAATCAGAAACACAATCGGAGTAGTTATCCCTTTACTTCCTTAGACGAACAATCAGAACGTAAGGTAGTAACCATAGGAGCTGGGCAACCCAACTATTGACTCAAGACATGATTCCGAGCCGATGCATATAATGCTAGATTCGGGACGCCAAATTGTACTTGTAAAAAGTGTTCGGACTTATGTTATACTTAAGAAATGTACGTGGCTGAATGGAGCACCTGGCGATTTAGGTCGTGCCGAGGTGTACATGACAAGCAGATGAAAGAGAAGAGGGAATCCAGATTAGGAAATAAGCCAGTACCGAATAGTTTGGGGGGAAACATTGTTTCCATTATAGTCTGATTGGTACAACGAAACGTATTTGTATAGATAATGCTACAAGCAGCGAGATTATTTTACATGCCGAGCGAAAGGGAAAGCTATGTGCAGGTAAAAAAGGGGAAGAGGTGATCTTGAAAGATCCTTTAGGTACTCCGCCGTACATCTGCGCTGTTTTTCGCCTTGGTGTGTAATCCATTGAGAGGATTAATGAATAGGTTTTCATAAGGGGCCGGAAAAAAAGGGCCCTTGGTATCATAAAAAGGTGATGTAGGTTGTAGGGAACCTGAAAAAAATGAAATTAAGAAAAGGGTAGATATGGGGGTCCAGGTACGATCGAGCCGAATTGTGGACTTTTATCCTTGATATGCCTCCATCGCCGCCCATGATATCTTTAGTGTGTAGTTATGTGGACGTGGTACATACACCGCTGTTTGGTTGGGGCTAAGATAGAGGCCGGATTGCTAATCGAGCTCTTGCCGAGCTGGATTGTCATTCTGCGGGGTAGTCCGGACTCGTTTGATAGGGTCTGAGGGCTTGAATGCCGATGTGGAGTTCAGCCTGATAAGGCTGACCTGCACTTCCGCTGCGAGGTCCGTGGTGTGTTCCTCAGTATGGAGGGAGCAATCCATGTTTCCATGGACTGTTATAACACCGCGTGGTCCTGACATTTTGAGTTTTAGATAAGCATAGTGCAGGACCGCATTGAAGCGGGCAAACACAGTTCATCTGAGCAGTGCATGATAGCCACTGCGGAAAGGGACGATGTCGAATATCAAGTCTTCGCTTTGGAAGTTGTCTGGCGAACCGAAGACGACTTCCAATGTGATTGAGCCCGTGCAGCGGGCCTCTACACTAGGTATTACTCCTTTAAAGGTAGTTTTTGTGGGCTTGATTCTTGACGAGTCAATACCCATTTTCCGGACTGTTTCTTGATAGAGCAGGTTAAGACTGCTGCCGCCATCCATGAGGACACTCGTGAGGTGGAATCCATTAATAATTGGGTCGAGGACCAATGCGTCTGAACCTCCATGACGGATACTGGTCAGATGGTCTCTACGATTAAAGGTGATTGGGCATGCTGACCATGGGTTGAATTTTGGGGTGACTGGCTCGATCGCATAGACGTCCCTTAATGCGTGTTTGCACTCCCTCTTGGGGATTTGAGTAACGTATATCATGTTCACCGTCTTGACCTTAGGGGGAAATTTCTTCTGTCCCCCTGTGTTCGGTGGGCGAGGCTCCTCGCCGTCATCCTCGATGGGCGACCCTTTCCCCATGTGCTCGGTGTTTAACTTACCAGCCTGTTTAAAGACCCAATAGCTTCTGTTGGTATGGTTGGCAGGCTTGTCCGGCGTGCCGTGAATTTGGCAAGGTCGATCGAGTATTCGGTCCAGGCTGGATGAACCGTCTTTGTTTCTTTTGAATGGCCTCTTTCGCAGACCGGGTTTGGAGCCACTGAATCCAGCATTGACCGCCGTGTCTTCGGCATTGTCAGTGTTGCTCCGACGCTTGTTTTTGTTGCGTCGGGGCCTGCCGTTTCTGCTCCTTGCTTCAGAAGTGCCAGGATCGCTGGTACTGTTGCTGCTACGGGCAAGCCAGCTATCTTCGCCTGCGCAAAAGCGGGTTATGAGTGATGTGAGGGCTGCCATGGACTTCGACTTTTCTTGGCCGAGGTGTCGGGCAAGCCATTCGTCGCGGATGCTGTGTTTAAAGACTGCTAGATCCTTGACGTCCGAACAATCAACAATTTGGTTCTTTTTAATTAGGAACTGGGTCCAGAATTTTCTAGCTGACTCTCCGGGCTGCTGGACTATGTGACTTAGGTCATCGGCATCCAGAGGCCGGATATAAGTGCCCTGGAAGTTGTCTCTAAAGGAATCCTCCAGGTCTTCCCAGCTTCCAATAGAGTTTTCTGGGAGGCTGTTTAACCAGTGCCGAGCTGGTCCCTTAAGTTTGAGGGGGAGGTATTTGATGGCATGTAAATCGTCACCGCGAGCCATGTGAATGCGGAGAAGAAAATCTTCAATCCATACTGCGGGATCTATTGTGCCATCGTATGATTTGATGTTCACAGGTTTAAACCCTTCTGGGAACTGGTGCTCCATTACCTCATCAATGAAGCATAGGGGGTGTGCGGCGCCTCTATATCGGGCAACGTCATGACGCAGTTTAGACGGAGTCCGTATGCAGTTTTTAGCCCATGTAAAGTTGTGCTTGTCACGCCAGGCTTGATGGCCATCTTCTCGCGCTGGGGCACGCCCCCTTGATCCATCGATTGATCTGGTCTGGACGGCTCTATTAGCCAGGTCCTATCATAGGTCATAAGTGTATCCTGCAGTTGTTGTCTCTCTTCCTTTATGGCGGGGTGGTCCCGGCTGGTGTTCGACTTGAGTTGCTTCTCTGTCCCGACCACGTGGTGGTCGGTCAGGTCTGTCGGCAGCGTTACACATTGGCGGTATAGGCTCTGGGGCCTTGCCGTCGAATTGAGGTAGCAGCTTGCGCTTCGGGGAACTCTCAGTTGGGCGTTCGAGGCTGTATTCCTCGGCTGCCAAGACATTAGTCCATCTGTCATTGAGCAGATCCTAATCAACTTGAAGCCATTGCTGCTTCTTTTTGAGGCTTCTTGCAGTGGCTATTAGCCGGCGCTTAAAGCGCTCTTGTTCGAGGGGTTCCTTTGGCACGATGAATTCTTCTTCGCTGAGGCTCTCGTCCTCTTCGGAGATCGGTAGGTAGTTACTATCCTCTGATCCCTCATTCCTGATGGGATCGTCGGGGTTGACTTGCCCATCCTCCCAATCATCATGCTCGGATGTTGGTTCGATAGGGGCCTCTTGGCCTTCGGCATTATCCGGAGTATTGTTGTCTCCGGTGCCAGTATTGCTGTCTTTTTCGCGACGCGATTTATAGCAGCACCGCTGACGTCGATGCTTTGGTGGTGCCACGGGAGGCTTGTCCTCGAATGGATCCTTCCCACCTTCGCTGTCGTCCTCTTTGGGTGTGTCCACCATGTATACGTCATATGTGGAACTAGCCGTCCAACATCCGGTAAATGGCAGGTTCTGGCTTTGTTCTTCTCCGGCATCGTCATCCATGTCGTCGATGTCTTCGGACGCGTAATCGAGCATGTCGGTTAAGTCCTCGATAGTGGCTATGAAGTGGGTGGCGGGTGGGATGTAAAATTCCTCACTCTTAGCCCCTAGTGTGGGCTGGGCATAGTTCAGCAACGATCCTTCTGTAATGGCGAGAGATCGCATTAAGTCCAGGGCCTCGTTTATGGGTGAGGTTTGGACAGGGGAGCGAGAATCCGTGGAGCAGGGCGGGATGGGAGTTCCTTGGCCGAGCTAGTGTAACACAGACCTCGAGAGTTCAAAGCTGGTGTTCGAGGGTGAGTCCAACTTCGTGTTGATGAAGGGAGCCTGATGTGACTCCGGTCCTACCGGTGAGACGATCCCCTCTGTATCTCCGGTGTTGAGCTCTATGGCTGCGAAGAGTCCAGCAGGCTCTAAATTCCCGTCTTCGGACTCGGTGATGTGTTCTGGATCTAAGACCGGAGCTGCAGTTGAGGCTGCCAACCCTTGGAAGATCAAGTCTCCTTGGATATTCGGCGACATAGTTTAGGTTTCCAAAACTGATCTGATGACCAGGGGCGTAGCTGCCGATCTGCTCCAGATCGCTAATCGAATTGGCACGCAATGCGAAGCCACCAAATATGAAGATTTGGCTGGGGAGAAAAGTCTCCCTTAGGGCAGTATTGTTGTTGATGATTGATGGAGCCATCGAGCCTTCTGGTGACGACACAGTGTAACTCTCAATGAAAGCACCACCAATGTCGGTGTCAAAACCGGCAGATGTCGGGTAGGGGGTCCTGAACTATGCTACTAAGGATCGGATGTAATAGGAGGTAGGGGACACGATGTTTACCCAGGTTCTGGCCCTCTTAATGGAGGTAATACCCTACTTCCTTCTTGATTGACTTTGATTTGTATAGGGGTTACAAGAGTTGATCTACCTCGAGATCGTAATGGCTAAACCCTAGTGTATGATTATGATCGCCCCTATGGACTAAACCCTCTGGTTTATATAAGCACTGGAGGGGACTAGGGTTACACAAAGTCGGTTATAGAGGAAGGAAACTACACATCTGTACGCTAAGCTTGCCGTCCATGCAAAGGAGAGTCCCATCCAGACACGGGAGAAGATCTTCTATCTCATATCTTCACGGCTCATCAGTCCGGTCCATGTCACATAGGCCGTCCCCCCCGAGGACCCCATAGTCCAGGACTCCTTCAACTATGTCAATAGCTTAGTCCCAAAAAATGATATAAAGTTGCTATAAAATGATTGTAAAACATCCAAGAATGATAATATAACATCATAGAACAAGCAAAAATTATAGATACATTGGAGACTCAGCAGCCCCAAGCTTAATTCCTACTCGTCCTCGAGTAGATAAATGGTAAAAATATTTTTTTTTTGATGTGGAATGCTGCCTAACATGTTCATCACATATTATTTTCTTTTGTAGCATGGACATTTGGAATTTTATATGGATCAAAGCAATATCTAGTTTGACATGAAGATTTCAATACTCAAGCATATCAACAAGCAACCATGTCTTTCAGAATATCAACACTAAAGAAAGTTCTCCCTAGCCCATCATGATCAATCATTGATCCATTCATGAAACACACTCGCATATTAGCTACATCCAATGTTCAAGTATGATCATAGTGCCCCTTAGTTGGTGGTTTATAAGAGAAGATGGAGAATCAAATAAAAATAAAAATTGCATAAAGTAAATAGACATGCCATTTGCAGAGGGAAGTAGGGACTTGTACAGGTGCCAAAGCTTAAAGCTTCAATTGAGAGATAATTTTTTTGAGAGGCATACTTTTCCCATCAACAAAAAAGACCGAGTAACTCCCAACAGTTTCCATGCTAGATACATCATAGGTGGTTCCCAAATAGAAAATAAAGTTTATTCATTTTTCCACCATTCTTTCAAAATCCATGGCTAGCCGTATCCATGGGTGCCTTCCATACCAACAGTTTCCAAGGAATTTATTAGTTGACAACATAAAGTAAATTTCTTTTTCATTTTGGGACTGGGCATCCATATTACCGCCGTACTCTTGTGCAATGACAAGTGAATAAACACTCATCTTGAGAATAACACATCTAGCATGAAAAATATTGTCCACCCCGTGCCGCTTCATGAGCTGTACAGGCACATAAAAAAGAAATTTATTTTGAAAATTAGAGATGGCACATACAAATTTGCTTAGAATGGCATGGAAATACTGCATATAGGTAGGTATGGTGAACTCATGTGGCAAAACTGGTTTAAAGATGTTGGATGCACAAGTAGTATTTCTACTTAGTAGAAGTGGAGGCTAGCAAAAGATTGAGAAGCAACCAACCAAGAAATGAAAAATCACATAAGCGAGCATTAAGAATAACTAACACCGAATAATGCACCACAAGTAGGATGTAATTTCATTGCACAACTATTGACTTTCATGTTTGCATAGGGAATCACAAACCTTAACACCAATATTCTTACTAAAGCATAATTACTCACCAACATGACTCACATATCACTATCATCATATCTCAAAACCATTACAAAGAATCAAGTTTAATTTGTCCAATGATCTTCATGAAAGTTTTTATTATATCCCTCTTGAATATCTATCACTTTGGGACTAGTTTCATATATTGCAATTGCTTTTGACAAGCTCAAACAAATCTAAGTGAAGAACATGAGCATAATTTTTTTCCATCTCTCAAAATAATATAAGTGAAGCATGAGAGAATTTATTCAAAATTACAAACTCTCAAATAAATCTAAGTGAAGCATGAGAGAATTTCTTCAAAAATTACTAAGGCACACCGTGCTAGAAAATATATAAGTGAAGCACTAGAGCAATTCCATAGCTCAAAAAATTTAAGTGAAGCATGCAGAGCAATTCTAATAAATCATAGCATAATTTTGGCTCTCTCAAACAGGTATGTCCAGCAAGTATAGATGACACAAACTAAAAATAAAAATAAGCAAAGACTCACATGATACAAGACGCTCCAAGCAAAACTCATGATATGTGATGAATAAAAATATAGCTCCAACTAAAATACGGATGGTCGTTAGAAGAAAGAGGGGATGCAACTCGGGGCATCCCCAAGCTTAGTTGCTTGTTTATCCTTGAGTATTATCTTGGGGTGCCATGGGTAATGCCCAAGCTTAGGCTCTTCTTACTCCTTATTCCTTCATCCATCGTGATCTCACCCAAAACTTGAAAACTTCAATCACAAAAAACTTAACAAAACCTTCATGAGATCTGTTAGTATAACAAAGAAAATCACCACTCTAAGTATTGTTGCAAACCCATTCCTATTTTATTTTTGCATTATATCTACTGTATTCCAACTTTACCATGGCTTATACCCTCCAATACAAACCATAGATTCATCATAATAAGCCCACAACGCAAAGAAAATAGAATCTGTCAAAAATAGAAAAGTCTGTAGTAATATGGAAACTTCGTATACTTCTATAACTCCAAACATTCTGAAACATTAGGACAACATGGGAAATTTGTATACCAATCTTGTGTAAAAATTCAGAATTTTATCGTGCTTTTGTGCTTTTACAAAATTATTTTACTCGATGCAAAAGTTTCTGTTTTCAACAAGATCAAATCAACTATAACCCAACATGATCCCAAAGGCTTTACTTGGCACATAAACAAATTAAAACACATAAAACACAATCATAATAGTAGTATAATTGTGCAAACACTCAATAAAATAAATAAAAAGGTAAAAATATAAAATAATTCATTGGGTTGCCTCCCAACAAGCGCTATCGTTTTATGCCCCTAGCTAGGCATACTGCATAGATTCAAGTATTGTCATCTTTAGTTTTAGATCCATAGGATGCCCCCATGAATGATTCATATGGTGTCTTAATTCTTGTTCTAGGTAAGTGTCCCGTACCCTTTCTTAGTGGGAATTGAAATTTAATATTGCCTTCTTTCATATCAATCACGACACCTATGGTGCGTACAAACGGTCTACCAAGTATAATTGGACAAGATGGATTGAAATCAATATGAAGAACAATAAAATATATGGGCACATAGTTCCTATTTGCAAGAATAAGAACTTGATTAATTCTTCCCAAAGGATTTTAGTAGCAGAATCGCCAAGTGCAAATTAAGAGAACATTCTTCAATATTGGTAAGATCAAGCACATCGCATAAAGATTCTGGAATTGTGGAAACACTAGCACCCAAATCACATATAGAAAAACACTCATAATTTTTAATCTTGACTTTGATAGTAGGTTCCATTCATCATTTATTTTCCTAGGAATTGAAATCTCTAACTCCAATTTTTCTTCCAAAGCTTTCATCATGGCATCTACGATATGTTTAGTAAAAGCTTTATTTTATTCATAAGAATGAGGTGAATTTATCATGGATTGCAACAAAGAAATACAATCAATCAAAGAGCAATTATCATAATTAAAGTCTTTGTAATCCAAAAGAGTGGGCACATCACTAGTTAAAGTTTTGACTTGTCCTAATCCACTTTTATCAATATTTTCATCAGGATTTTCACCCTCCAAATTATCAGGACACCTTCTAACTAAAGTTGGCTCTTCTCTAGTCCCTTTATCATCAAATTTGATTTTACTAAACAAGGAATCAATAGAAGAAGCACCAATCACTTTAGCCCTTGTTCATTTTTATGAAAGCAATCACTAGAAAATGCTCTTTGCAAAAATTCTCTTTGAGCTCTAAGTATACCAGTTCTTTTCTTACTTTCATCCATAGAAACATATAAAGATTTAATTGATGCATAAACCTTGGGTACAAAAATTTTCAAATTGAGATTTTCTACATCATGAGAAATCCTATCAATGCTTCTAGACATATCATCAATCTTATTCAACTTTTCTTCTACGGAAGTATTGAAAACTTTTTGAGTGTTTATAATTTTTTTAATATTATTCTCAAGATCAGAGGTGTTCCTATCATTATTGTAAGAAGAATTACCATAGGAATTACCATAATTATTAGAGGAATTTCTAGGAAAAGGCCTAGGATTAGAATTACCTCTATAAGCATTGTTATTAAAATTGTTTTGCGAGACAAAATTCACATCTACGGGATTAATATTTTGCTCAACCAAAGTAGACAAAGGAACATCATTAATATCATTAGGAGCACTTTTATTAGCAACCAATTTCATAAGAGCATCAACTTTTCCACTCAGAGTACTAACTTTCTTCAACCGAATTGACTTTTTTACTTGTAGGCGCTCTTTCGGTATGCCATTGTGAATAATTTGCTATAATATTATCAAGAAATTTAGTAGATTCACCAAAAGAAATTTCCGTAAAAGTACCACCCACAGCGAAACCTAAAAGATTTCTAGAAAGAAAATTCAACCCCGCATAAATTTTTTGTCTGATCATCCAAAGATTTAAACCATGAGTAGGACAATTTCTTAGCCTCAACTTCATTCTTTCCCAAGATTGTGCAACATGTTCATGCTCAAGTTGCTTAAAAATTCATGATCTGAGTTCTAAGGAAAATAATTTTTGCAGGCGGAAAATACTTAGTAATAAAAGCATCTTTGCACGTATCTCAAGAATTGATACTATTGTGATTCAAAGAATAAAATCAAATTTTTGCATGTTCCCTCAAAGAGAAAGGAAATTATTTTAACTTCACAATATCATTGTCCACATCTTTTTTCTTTTGCATATCGCATAATTCTATGAATATGTTTAGATGGGATGTGACATCCTCATTAGGAGTACCAGAAAATTGATCTTTCATAACAAGATTCAATAAAGCGACATTAATATCACAAGATTCTGCACTAGTGGTAGGAGTTGCAAACGTAGTGCTAATAAAATCATTGTGTTTGGTATTGGAAAAATCACACAACTTGGTGTTTTCTTGAGTCATCGTGACTACGCAAACAAGATTGCACACAAAAAACAGATTAGATGAGAAAATGGCGAACGGAAAAGAGGGCGAATAAAATGGAAAGTTTTTGTGAAGTAGGGGAGATGAAAATGAGAGGCAATTGGCAAATAATGTAAATTTCAAGGAGATGAGATTTGTGATTAGGAGCCTGATAGATGTTGATGATGTCTCCCCGGCAACGGCGCTAGAAATTCCTTTTGATGTCGCTTGAACTACGTCGGTATTTCCCCAAAGAGGAAGGGATGATGCAACACAACTATGGTAGGTATTTCCCTCAGTTATGAAACCAAGGTATCAATCCAGTAGGAGAACTAAGCAACACTATGTAAACTGTACTTGCACACAAAGAACAAATACTTGCAACCCGCGCTTATGAGGGGTCGTCAATCCCTCTACGGGTAATGTCGCCAGATATTGTCAAGTTGACGAGATAAAATTATGATAGATTGGATAAATAGATCTCGATAAAATGCGAAATAAAATAAGTAAAAAAAGTTCAGAAAGGTATTTTTGGGTTTTTGGAGTAATAGATCTGAAATAAAAGCAAATAAAAATAGATCTCAAAGCAAATATGATAAAGAATAGACCCAAGGGCCGTAGATTCCACTAGTGGCTTCTCTCGAGAAAACAGTACAAGGTGGAACAAATTACCATTGGGCAATTGATAGAAGATCAAATAATTATGACGATATCAAGGGCAATGATCATTATAGAGGCATCACATCCAAGATTAGTAGACCGACTCCTGCCTGCATCTACTACTATTACTCCACACATGGACCGCTATCCAGCATGCATCTAGTGTATTAAGTTCATGGAGAAACAGAGTAATGCAATAAGAATAGAGTAATGCAATAAGAACGATGACATGATGTAGACAAGAACTATTTATGTAGGAATAGCCCCCATCTTGTTATCCTTAATAGCAACGAGACATGCGTGCCTTGCTGCCCCTTCTGTCATTGGGAAAGAACACCGCACGATCGAACTCATCACAAATCACCTCTTCGATGGCAAGAAAAATCAATCTAGTTGGCCTAACTAGACCAAATATTCAAAGAAGAAATACGAGGCTATAAGTAATCATGCATATAAGAGATAAAAAGAAGGCTCAAATAATATTCATGGATATAGATGTGATCATAAACTCAAAGTTCATCGGATCCCAACAAAGACACCGCAAAAAGAGTTACATCAAATAGATCTCCAAGAGAGCACTGTATTGAGAATCAAAAGAGAGAGAGAGGAAGCCATCTAGCTACTACATACGGACCCATAGGTCTATGATGAACTACTCACACATCATCAGAGAGGCACCAATGAGGATGATGAACCCCTCCGTGATGGTGTCTAGATTGTATCAAGTGGTTCCGGAACTTGCGGCGGCTGGAATTGTTTTCCGCCGACTCCCCTAGGGTTTCCGGAATATTGGGGTATTTATAGAGCAAAGAGGCGGTGCGGGAGGTTACCTAGGGGGGCACAACCCCTTGGGCATGCCTGGGCTCCCATGAGCGCCCTGTGGGTTGTGCCCACCTCGGGCCTCCCCTCTGGTACTTCTTTGGCCCAAGTTGTGTCTTCTGGTCCATAATAATTCTCCAAAAAGTTTTGTTGCGTTTGGACTCCATTTGGAACTAGTATTCTGCGAAGTAAAAAACAAGCAAAAAACCAACAACTGGCACTGGGCACTTTGCCAATAGGTTAGTCCCAAAAAATGATATAAAGTTGCTATAAAATGGTTGTAAAACATCCAAGAATGATAATATAATAGCATGGAACAAGCAGAAATTATAGATACGTTGGAGACATATCAGCCATCGGTGAGACACCCTTCTCCCTGGTCTATGGTGTAGAAGCGGTGCTCCCCACAAAACTCACATACGGGTTACCTCGGGTGCAAGCTTTCGACGAAGCTGAGTAAGAGCAAATGCGGCAAGATGATGTCATGCTCCACTTGGAAGATCGTCTCTAGGCGGCTGTGCATGTTGCATGCTACCAACAAGCTTTGTGCTCCTTCCATAGCCGCAGAGTGCACGCCCGGAGCCTTGAGAAAGGTGACCTTGTTCTTCATTGGATTCAATCCACGAAGGGATCAAACAAGTTAACACCAACGTGGGAAGGCCCTTACTGGGTAGCACAAGTCACCAGACCTTGCGTAGTCCATCTGGAGAATGAAGACGGCACTCCGGTGCATAACTCATGGAATATTGAGCATCTTCACAAGTTCTACCCGTGAGGTGCGGTTGCCGGGCATCCCGGCAATCCATTTTGTAAAAGTTTGTCAGCAAGACATGTAATCCTTTGTACAAAGGCGTACGCAGACCCTATGCATAGTGAAATAAATGGAAGTGTTTCGTAGCCCTTTGTCAAATGCATATATATTTGTATGTGCTATATGCAAGGTTGTGCTTCATTTTGCCTAGTACGAGATGCTTAACGAACCTTCAAGGTTTCCAGCCTCCTCTTTTTCTCTTCTTTCATTTTCTCAAAGGACAAAAGAGTTCCTCGCGTGCAAATTTCCTGGGGGAAGTGACTGTATGGATACCACAAGTGATGTGCAAGTTACCATTTTATGACAAGAAGTACAACAAAGAAAAAGCTAAGTTGAAAATTTTGAAACAAACTCTTTGTTGTAGTTGTAGTTCTTCCTTGAACGGTTTTGGCCTTCGTATGAGAAACCTGCACGCTAGGGAACCTTGTCGTGACCAGCCGCACTCTTTCTTTTTTCGAGTCCTCTCGACAACTTAAGTAGCTGTGCTGTTGCTACGTCTTGAGCTTGCGTTGGTTTTCCTTGAAGAAGAAAGGGTGATGTAGCAATAGTAGCATAAGTATTTCCCTCAGTTTTTGAGAACCAAGGTATCAATACAGTAGGATGCTCCTCAAAAGTCCCACGCACCTACACAAAAAAACAAGAACTCGCAACCAACGCAATAAAGGGGTTGTCAAACCCTTCATGACCACTTGCGAAAGTGAGATATGATAGAGATAATATGATAAGATAAATATATTTTTGGTATTTTATAATATAGATTGGAAAAGTAAAGATGCAAATAAAAGTAGGTTGAAAGCTTATATGATAAGAGATAGACCCGGGGGCCATAGGTTTCACTAGTGGTTTCTCTCAAGATAGCATAAGTATTACGGTGGGTGAACAAATTATTGTCGATCAATTGATAGAAAAGCGAATAATTATGAGATTATCTAGGCATGATCATGTATATAGGCATCACGTCCATGACAAGTAGACCGACTCTTGCCTGCATCTACTACTATTACTCCACACATCGACCACTCTCCAGCATGCATCTAGAGTATTAAGTTGATAAAGAACGGGGTAACGCATTAAGAAAGATGACATGATGTAGAGAGATAAACTCATGAAATATGATATAAAGCCCATCTTTTTATCCTCGATGGCAACAATACAAGGCATGCCTTGCTGCCCCTGCTGTCACTGGGAAAGGACACCGCGAGATTGAACCCAAAGCTAAGCACTTCTCCCATTGCAAGAAAGATCAATCTAGTAGGCCAAACCAAACTGATAATTCGAAGAGACCTGCAAAGATAACTTAATCACACATAAAAGAATTCAGAGGAGATTCAAATATTTCTCATCGATAAACTTGATCATAAACCCACAATTCATTGGATCTCGACAAACACACCGCAAAAAGAGTTACATCGAATAGATCTCTAAGAAGATCGATGAGAACATGGTATTGAGATTCAGATAATAAGCCATCTAGCTAATAACTATGGACCCGAAGGTCTATGGTAAACTACTCACAACTCATCGAAGAGGCCTTGGAGATGATGTAGAGTCCCTCCATGGTCAATTCCCCCTCCGACGGAGCACCGACGAAGGCTCCAAGATTGGATCTCGTGGATACAGAAGGTTACGATGGTGGAAATAGTTTTTCATGGTCGCCTCTGATGTTCTCGGGGTATGTGGGTATATATAGGAGGAAGAAGTAGGTCGGTGGACTCCCGAGGGTCCCACGAGATAGGGGGCGTGCCCAGTAGGGGGGGGCGCCCTCCACCCTCGTGTCCTCCTCGATGGTTTCTTGACTTCCACTCCAAGTCCTCTTGATCACGTTTGTTCCAAAAAGATCGCTCCCGAAGGTTTCATTCCGTTTGGACTCCGTTTGATATTACTTTTCTTCAAAACACTAAAATAGGCAAAAAAAACAATACAGGCTGGGCCTCCAGTTAGTAGGTTAGTCCCAAAAATGATATAAAAGTTTAAAGTAAAGCCCATAAACATCCAAAACAGGTAATATAATGGCATGGAACAATCAAAAATTATAGATACTTTGGAGACGTATCAAGCATCCCCAAGCTTAATTCCTGTTCGTCCTCGAGTAGGTAAATGATAAAAACACAATTTTTGATGTGGAATGCTACCTAGCATAATTCTCAATGTAATTTTCTTTATTGTGGCATGATTGTTCAGATCCAAATGATTCAAGATAAAAGCTTATAAAACATAAAAATAATAATACTCGAAGCATACTAACAAATAATCATGTCTTATCAAAATAGCATAGCCAAAGAAAGCTTATCCCTACAAAATCATATAGTTAGGCCATGCTTCCATTTCATTACACAAAATACTCCCATCATGAGAACCCCGATGACGAGCCGAGCAATTGGTTCATACTTTTTAACGTGCTTCAGCTTTTTCAACTCTTACGCAATACATGAG
The DNA here is from genome assembly GCF_018294505.1 of Triticum aestivum. NCBI lineage: Eukaryota > Viridiplantae > Streptophyta > Magnoliopsida > Poales > Poaceae > Triticum > Triticum aestivum. The sequence continues at coordinate 288,319,359 of NC_057798.1, read as the reverse complement.
CGCAAGCCATGGACATAGCACTATGGTGGTATATGGTGGTGGTTGTGAGGACAAAAAAGGGAGAAGATAGTCTCACATCAACTAGGTGTATCAACGGGCTATGGAGATGCCCATCAATAGATATCAATGTGAGTGAGTAGGGATTGCCATGCAACAGATGCACCAGAGCTATAAATGTATGAAAGTTCAACAAAAGAAACTAAGTGGGTGTGCATCCAACTCGCTTGATCACAAAGACCTAGGTCATTTTGAGGAAGCCCATCATTGGAATATACAAGCTAAGTTCTATAATGAAAAATTCCCACTAGTATATGAAATTGACAAGACAAGAGACTCTCTATCATGAAGATCATGGTGCTATTTTGAAGCACAAGTCTGGAAAAGAGATAGTAGTATTGTCCCTTCTCTCTTTTTCTCTCATTTTTTCTATTTTTTTATTTGCCCTTTCTTTTTTTATTTGACCTTTCTCCTTTTTTTATTTAGTGGGATCTTTGGCCTCTTTTTTTTAATGTCCGAAGTCTCAACCCATCTTGTGGGGGAATCATAGTCTTCATCATCCTTTCCTCACTTGGGACAATGCTCTAATAATGAAGATCATCACACTTTTATTAATCTACTCAACACTTAGAACAAAATATGACTCTATATGAATGCCTCCGGCGGTATACCGGCATATGCAATGAATCAAGAGTGACATGTACGAAAATTATGAGCGTGGCCTTGCCACAAATACGATGTCAACTACATGATCATGCAAAGAGCAATATGACAATGATGGAGCGTGTCATAATAACGGAACAGTGGAAAGTTGCATGGCAATATATCTCGGAATGGCTATGAAAATGCCATAATAGGTAGGTATGGTGGCTGTTTTGAGGAAGGTAAATAATGGTTGCATGATACCGGCGAAAGTTTCGCGGCACAATAGAGGCTAGCAAAGTGGAAGGGTGAGTGTGCGTATATCCATGGACTCACATTAGTCATAAAGAACTCATATACTTATTGCAAAGTCTATTTAGCCCTCGAAGCAAAGTACTACTACGCATGCCCCTAGAGGGATAGATTGGTAGGAAAAGACCATCGCTCGTCCCTGACTGCCACTCATAAGGAAGACAATCAAAAGAGCACCTCATGCAACAAATTTGTCACACAACTTTTACCATACGTGCATGCTACGAGACTTGCCAACTTCAACACAAGTATTTCTCAATTTCATAATTACCCACTAGCATGACTCTAACATTACCACCTTTATATCTCAAAACAATTACCAAGCATCAAATTGATCCTAGTGTTTAATGCACTTTCTATGATAGTTTTTATTATACCCAACTTGGATGCTCATCATTCTAGGACCAAATTCATAACCATAGCAAATACCATGCTGTTCTAAAAGACTCTCAAAATAATATAAGTGAAGCATGAGATATTAACAATTTCTTCAAAATTAAGCCACCGCCGTGCTCTAAAAGATATAAGTGAAGTACTAGAGCAAATACTATCTAGCTCAAAAGATATAAGTGAAGCACATAGAGTATTCTAATAAAATCTAATCAAGTGGACTTCTCCCAAAAGGTGTTTACAGCAAAGATGATTGTGGTAACCTAAAAATCAAAGACTAATATCATACAAGACGCTCCAAGCAAAACACATATCATGTGGTGAATAAATATATAGCTCCAAGTAAAGTTACTGATAAACAAAGACGAAAGAGGGGATGCCTTCCGGGGCATCCCCAAGCTTAGGCTTTTGGCTATTCTTGAATATCTTGGGGTGCCATGGGCATCCCCAAGCTTAGGCTCTTGCCACTCCTTATTCCATAGTCCATCAAATCTTTACCCAAAACTTGAAAACTTCACAACACAAAACTCAACAGGAAATCTCATAAGCTCCATTAGTGAAAGAAAGAAAAATCACCAGATAAGGTACTGTAATGAACTCATTCTTTATTTATATTGGTGTTAAACCTACTGTATTTCAACTTTTCTATGGTTCATATCCTTACATGCTAGCCATAGATGCATCAAAATAAGCAAACATCACACGAAAAACAGAATCTGTCAAAAACAGAACAGTCTGTAGCAATCTGTAACTCTCGAATACTTCTGGAACTCTAAAAATCCTACTAAAATAGGAAGTCCTGGGAAATTTGTCTATTCATCTACAGCGAAAAGAATCAACGCAAAATCACGTTTCTGTGAATTACTAAAATTAGTTTCGTGCGTGCAAAGTTTCTGTTTTTCAGCAGAATCAAATTAACTATCACCATAGGTTATCCTATAGGTTCTACTTGGCACAAACACTAATTAAAACATAAAAAACATCTAAACAGAAGTTAGATGCAAAATTTATTACTAAACATAAGCAAAAAAATTGGGTTGCCTCCCAACTAGCGCTATCATTTAACGCCCCTAGCTAGGCATAAAAGCGAGGATAGCTCTAAGTAGTGCCATCTTTGGCACTCAATTCTTCAATGGAGCATTTTTAAGCCTTAGGAATTTCTTTGTTTTTAGTAATGATTAAGCCTTTAGGCAAGAAATCAAGAAATTCATTTGTAGCAAAAGGTTCCTTAATGATAGCAAGAAAACTAGGATGAACACTTATCGATTTGAGATCGGCATTTCCTTTGCTAGAAGATTCACCCTTATTTTTAGGAACATACATGACCTTAGCAATTTTGGTCGGAGGAGTTGGGGTATTTTTCACAGAAGAAAAGGCAGACCCTAAGTTGGTGATAATGTCCTCCATTTTACCAATTCTTGTAGAATCAAGATCTATTCTTTCATTAACTATAGGTTCTTTTTCTTTAAAAAATTTCAAAGTAACTCCAACCCTAGATCCATATTGGGTTCTAATTGTGGATCCTTTTATCCAAATTGTCAATTAAATCAATAGTGGCAACTTTATTTTCAATAATTTCAAGCCTTTGCATCACATGTTCCAAAGTTAAAATAGTTCCATTAACCAAAAGAGGGGGTGGACCAAACAAATCTAACATGGCATTATAAGCATCAAAAGTGTGGCTACCCAAGAAGTTCCCTCCGATAATGGTATCAAGAATATATCTATTCCAAGGAGTAATGCCTACATAAAAATTACGAAGAAGAATGGAAGTGGATTGCTTCCTAGTAGATCTATTTTGAGCATTGCAAATTCTATGCCAAGCATCTTTCAAATTTTCTCCCTCCCTTTGTTTAAAATTTAGAACTTCATGATGGGGAGTTTAACGATAATAGGAGGGCTAGCCATAGCGACGAGCAAACAAAAGGCAAGCAAAAGAGAGAGGAGATTGGGAAAGAGAGGGCGAATAAAATGGCAAGGGTGAAGTGGAGGAGAGGAAAATGAGAGGCAAATGGCAAATAATGTAAATGCGAGGGAGATGAGTTTGTGATGGGTACTTGGTATGTATTGACTTGAGCGAAGACCTCCCCGACAACGGTGCCAGAAATCCTTCTTGCTACATCTTGAGCTTGCGTTGGGTTTCCTTGAAGAGGAAAGGGTGATGCAGCAATAGTAGAGTAAGTATTTCCCTCGGTTTTTGAGAACCAAGGTATCAATCCAGTAGGAGGCTCCTCAAAAGTCCCACACACCTACACAAACTAACAAGAACTCACAACCAACGCAATAAAGGGGTTGTCAATCCCTTCACGACCACTTGCAAAAGTGAGATCTGATAGAGATAATATGATAAGATAAATATATTTTTGGTATTTTATAATATATATTGGAAAAGTAAAGATGCAAATAAAAGTAGATTGAAAGCTCATATGATAAGAGATAGACCTGGGGGCCATAGGTTTCACTAGTGGCTTCTCTCAAGATAGCATAAGTATTACGGTGGGTGAACAAATTACTGTCGAGTAATTGATAGAAAAGTGAATAATTATGAGATTATCTAGGCATGATCATGTATATAGGCATCACATCCGTGACAAGTAGACCGACCTGCCTGCACCTACTACTATTACTCCACACATCGACCGCTATCCAGCATGCATCTAGAGTATTAAGTTCATAAAGAACGGAGTAACGCATTAAGAAAGATGACATGATGTAGAGAGATAAACTCATGCAATATGATATAAACCCCATCTTTTTATCCTTGATGGCAACAATACAATATGTGCCTTGCTGCCCCTGCTGTCACTGGGAAAGGACACCGCAAGATTGAACCCAAAGCTAAGCACTTCTCCCATTGCAAGAAAGATCAATCTAGTAGGCCAAGCCAAACTGATAATTCAAAGAGACTTGCAAAGATAACTTAATCACACATAAAAGAATTCAGAGGAGATTCAAATATTTCTCATAGATAAACTTGATCATAAACCCACAATTCATCAGATCTCGACAAACACACCACAGAAAGAGTTACATCGAATAGATCTCCAAGAAGATCGAGGAGAACATGGTATTGAGATTCAAAGAGAGAGAAGAAGCCATCTAGCTAATAACTATGGACCCGAAGGTCTATGGTAAACTACTCACAACTCATCGGAGAGGCCTTGGAGATGATGTAGAGGCCCTCTGTGGTCGATTCCCCCTCCGGCGGAGCACCGGCGAAGGCTCCGTGATGGGATCTCGCAGATATAGAAGGTTACAATGGTGGAAATAGTTTTTCATGGTCACCTCTGATGTTCTCAGGGTACGTGGGTATATATAGGAGGAAGAAGTAGGTCGGTGGACTCTCGAGGGGCCCACGAGTTAGGGGGGCACGCCCAGTAGGGGGGCGCGCCCTCCACCTCGTGGCCTCCTCGATTGTTTCTTGACTTCTACTCCAAGTCCTCTGGATCACGTTTGTTCCAAAGAGATCGCTCCCGAAGGTTTCATTCCGTTTGGACTGCGTTTGATATGCCTTTTCGTCGAAACACTGAAATAGGCAAAAAAAACAATACGGGCTGGGCCTCCAGTTAGTAGGCTAGTCCCAAAAATGATATAAAAGTGTAAAGTAAAGCCCATAAACATCCAAAACAGGTAATATAATAGCATGGAAAAATCAAAAATTATAGATACATTGGAGACGTATGTGACGCCCGGGTAGTTAAGCTACAGTAAACCTATGTTAATGATGCCACGTCACGATGGTTACTGTTGCTAATCTCGTGTTAGTTCGAAACTGATTCAAATTCAAATTCAAAATCAAGTCAAACCGTAAATTTTTCAAATGTTAAAACTAAAATGTTCAAAATGGGACAAATAAATACTAAGTCCTAATGGTGGAGGAACCACATTTTTGTAAAAAGATTTAAAGCACTAAAATGATTTAAACAGTAGCAAAACAACTATTTGAATGACTTTGGTATTTTATAAAATACTATACTATTTTATATCAGGGTAAAACTTTTTATAGTAGTGGATTGTTCTGAAACATTATTTTAGGGGCTATAGATATATTTTACTAAATTAAAATTAATGTGTAACTAAAATAAAACAAAGAAGAAAAATATGAAAAGGTAAAAAGAAAGGAATAAAACAACCCCCCAACCCCCAGGCCAACTGGCCCAACCGGCCCCTCAGTCCCCATAACACCCCCCACCGATGGGAAACCCTAGCCCATCGCACCCACGCCCCCCCCACTCGCTCGCTCCCCATGTCCCTCCTTCCCTCTCCCCCGATCCAGATCTGGATCGGGGATGAAACCCCCCTCGACGTCGTTCCCCATCGCGCCCGACCCCTTGCCGCGTCGGAGCCCCACCTCGCCCGCGCGATCGCGCCTGGGGAACCGTCGCCTGCCGCCGTCCCCAGCGCTGTCGTCGACCACCGCCGCCGCCTGATGATGCCCCGCCGTCGTCATGTCCCCGTCCTCCTCCCCGCCGGACTGCGCCCGCCTCCCCGACGTCGTGACGACGCCTCGTCCCCGTCCTCCTCCACAATGGTCGCCCCCGAGCCTCGCCGCCCCGCTTCTCTCCAACGCAGGTGAGGCCACCTCCGACCTACACTCCTTCCTTCCCCACGCCACCCCGCTCCGGTCGCCGCTTCCCTGCCACTGGCTTCGCCCCGACCGCCCCGCGCCTCGCAGGCCGCGCGCTGCTCGTGCGCTCGCCCAGGGCCTCGCCGCTGTCGCTTGCTACTCGCCCGGCTGAGCGCGGCGCGCCCCCGCAGCCGTCCAGGTGCCTTCGCCCGCCCCCACTGCCCGCTGCGGCCATCCCTTTCCTGCCTCCGCTGGCCGCCGACACTGGCGTATGCCATGCGTGCCCAGCGCCCCTCGGGTGTGCGCCCGATCGGTCAGCGCCCGTTCACTCGCGCCCGTTTGGCCCTATGGGCCAATGACATGTGGGGCTCAGCCCCTGGAACATTTAAAAAAATAATAAATAGAAAAAAAATATAAATATTAATTATGTAACTAATCAATCATGTTTAATTAACTTAATGAATTACGTTTAATTAACCTAATCAATTAACTAAACTATTTAAACCTGTTTAGTTAGCATTAGTCAATGACAGGTGGGTCCCATTGGACCCACAGGCCAGGTTTGACTCTGGTCAGCTGGGTTTGACCTGCTGATGTCATGGTGATGTCATGCTGACATCACCTTCCACTTTTCTGGATAATGCTCGAATTAAATAATTAAATAAATTCTTAAAATGATTTAAAACTTTAGAAAATCATATAAAATAAACCATAGCTCAGATGAAAATACTTTCTACATGAAAGTTGCTCAGAACGACGAGACGGATCCAGATACGCAGCCCGTTCGTCCGCCACACACTCCTAGCATAGCAAACACGCAACTTTCCCCCTCCGGTTCATCTGTCCAAAAACGTGAAACACCAGGAATACTTTCTCGGATGTTTCCCCCCTTCGTCGGTATTACCTACTACCGCGTTAGGGCACACCTAGCACCGCGTATTGCCATGTTACACTTTGTGATGCTTTGATTGCTCTGTTATTTATTGTGTTCCCTCTCCGTTACTTCTTTCTGATAGACCCCGAGACTGCTGGCGACCCCCAGTTCGACTACGATGTTGACGACTCCTTCTTGCCAAGAGCAACCAGGCAAGCCCCCCTTTTGATCACCAGATATCGCCTATTCTACTCTCTACTGCTTGCATTAGAGTAGTGTAGCATGTTACTGTTTCAATTAATCCTATTCTAATGCATAGCCTGTCATTGTTGCTACAGTCATTGATACCTTACTCGCAATCCTAATTGTTTAGTATAGGATGCTAGTTTATCATCATTGGCCCTACATTCTTGTCAGTCTGCCTTGCTATACTATCGGGCCGTGATCACTTGGGAGGTGATCACAGGTATATACTATACATACACACATACTATACAGATGGTGACTAAAGTCAGGTCAGCTCGTTGAGTACCCGCAAGTGATTTCGATATGGGGGCTGGAAGGACAGGTGGCTCCATCCTGGTAGAGGTGGGCCTGGGTTCCCGACGGCCCACGACTGTTACTTTGTGGCGGAGCGACAGGGCAGGTTGAGACCACCTAGGCGAGAGGTGGGCCTGGCCCTGGCTGGCGTTCGCGGTTGCTTCATAATAACACGCTTAACGAGATCTTGGTATTTGATCTGAGTCTGGCCACTGGCCTATATGCACTAACCAACTACGTGGGAAAGATATGGGCACTCGACATCGTGGTATCAGCGGAAGCCTTCTAGACGTCAGCGACTGAGCGACACGCGCCTAATTGGAACGCGTAACGTGACTTCCTTTGTAATGGAGGTTGCTAGGTCTGCTTCCGGCCGCCCTTGCAACATGCAGGTGTGCAATGGGCGATGGGCCCAGACCCCTGCGCCATAGGAGTTAGACAGGCGTGCTGACCTCTCTGTTAGGCCTAGGTGGGGCTGTGATGTGTTGATCTTCCGAGGCCGGGCATGACCCAGGAAAGTGTGTCCGGCCAAATGGGATCGAGCGTGTTGGGTTATGTGGTGCACCCCTGCAGGGAAGTTAATCTATTTGAATAGCCGTGTCCCTTGGTAAAAGGACGACCCGGAGTTGTACCTTGACCTTATGACAACTAGAACCGGATACTAAATAAAACACACCCAGACAAGTTCCACAGACAACCAGGTGATCACTTTTCCACAGGATGACGAGGGGAGGATCGCCGGGTAGGATTATGCTATGCGATGCTACTTGAAGGACTTCAATCTACTCTCTTCTACATGCTGCAAGATGGAGGCTGCCAGAAGCATAGTATTCGATAGGACTAGCTATCCCCCTCTTATTTTGGCATTCTGCAGTTCAATCCACTCATATTGCCTCCTTACACATATACCCATGCATATGTAGTGTAGCTCCTTGCTTGCGAGTACTTTGGATGAGTACTCACGGTTGCTTTTCTCCCTCTTTTCCCCTTTTCCCTTCTACCTGGTTGTCGCAACCAGATGCTGGAGCCCTGGAGCCAGACGCCACCGTCGACGACGACTCCTACTACACCGGAGGTGCCTACTACTACATGCAGGCTGCTGACGACGACCAGGAGTAGTTTAGGAGGATCCCAGGCAGGAGGCCTGCGCCTCTTTCGATCTGTATCCCAGTTTGTGCTAGCCATCTTATGGCAACTTGTTTAACTTATGTCTGTACTCAGATATTTTTGCTTCCGCTGACTCATCTATGATCGAGCACTTGTATTCGAGCCCTCGAGGCCCCTGGCTTGTATTATGATGCTTGTATGACTTATTTATGTTTTTAGAGTTGTGTTGTGATATCTTCCCGTGAGTCCCTGATCTTGATCGTACACGTTTGCATGCATGATTAGTGTATGATTGAATCGGGGGCGTCACAAGTTGGTATCAGAGCCGACTGCCTGTAGGAATCCCCCTTCCACACTCCTTGGCTGAAGTTGAGTCTAGACATTGCAAAACTTTTTACTAACATGGCTGTGCGGCCCATGGGCCCACGTCGCCATTGGGTGGTGTTAGGATCTTTTACTCCTTGTCTATACTCTAGGACTCTGATCTCTTTTCTATTCGGGTTAAATGATTTTACTAAATCTGACTTTAGGTTCTCGGAACTACTTTACTTCCGGAGAGCCCCTTCAGTCCAGATGATCGCCTGCTACACCAATATATTTTGAAGATACTCTCCGATGTTTCCCCGAGACCCTTGTGCCCTTCACCGTTGCAATTCCATACCACCGATAAATCCCTATGGAAAACTACATACACTTGTCGTCCATAACTTCACTTATTGTTGTTGTTATTACAAGATACCCTGAAATACTTTGGATATTCCGAGAATCCGTTGTGTTTACTGCCTTGCAGTTCTTGCCTCATGAATACTCCCTATGGATAATTTCGCACTTCCGAGTATCCGTTCTTCCCTCGTTGTTCATATGATGCACAAAATACATTAATATGTTACCTGATCTTCCGGTAATTCTCTGCCAACTATTGCTCTGCAAATGCTTGTCTGCTTGCAGTCTGGACAATTCCGTTTGTCTAGCAATAACCATTAAAATCCTTGTGATTGACATTTTGACCCTATTGATTCAACATGTGTGCGAATGCACACAATCATCTATCAACCCTTCTAAATTATCTTTCCGGCTCAGACGTCATTTAGAACATGAGCTGGTTCTCGACCAAACTATTTGTCGTCAATTGTGCCTCTCGTCTATCCAACTTATCCATCCTTGATCAGAGCATCTGCTTCTGATCATTTGTTTTGGAAATCATAATTCCTTTGTTATCTAAGCATCGAATTATTCCGATGTTCTATAATATGATGCCCGTGCATTCTTTCTGGAGTACCGATACTCACATCAGCTCCGTTGTGGATCGCCCGATCCATTGTTGGATTTCATCCGACATCGTCCTTCATATTCAATAACCTTGTGAGCTTTTCCACGGGTATATAATGCCTTTGGTAAATTGTATCCTCTGCTTTGTCAACCATGCTCTACTTTCGAGCTGGTGATAATTACTCCTGATGTTTGTGGTATATGCTCCTAAGATGCCCCTATGGGTTGAACCTATGCCTTCCCTAACCGTATGCACCCGAGAGTTTTCATGAGTCATACTCTTCTGGTGTTTTCCCAGATAATATTTCAACACTACAACTTCATCGAAAGTGAGAAGTGAATGAAAGGGTATGCATTGGAGAAGTGGGAGTCGACCTTGAACTCTGTGTTCATGCCCATGGACCCGATGTGCAACTTATCATGGAAGCTTCTTGCCTAATATTTACTCATTCGAGTAATTCTTTCGGTGTCATTAAATTGGACCCCTTGTAGTTATGGTTCTGACCATGATTGTTCTCCTTTGATTCTATTTCTCGGACAAGTTAAAGTACTTGCCTTCTGCAGATCAGTACGCCTTCCCAACCTCTATCTTGTTCTACCTTCGAGTATTACCCCCTAGTATCTCGAGGATATCCACCCATTGCACTTCATCTTATGAAATTCTGATGAAGCAGTACCCTTTTCCCATCATATGCACTCCACGGGTTCTGGGTTGTCATCAACCGAGAACACCAATTTGTGAATCGAATCAATACTAAGATTCAGTACTCTCAGTACTTTGTTGTTGAGAAGTTTAATACTCGATCACGTCACTCCTAGCCTGATCGGCTATATCATTATCATGCTAAACCTTAACTGTGCTACCTGGTCCTTAATCCCGGAGCACAACTTTCGATGATGAGCTAAGCTTACATCGATCTTCCTCGGCATATCAATTCACCATGAACATCAAGCTTGATTCCGAGTTTGTGTCGTATTCGTGGTTCCAACAACCCTTCGCTTCACTATTGCTTTTGCTTGACGTCGTTGCCGATTGATTACATCTTCATGAAATATCTCGACAAATGGGTCGTGATCATCATCAGCATTCTAAGCTCTTCCAGGATGTCAATCGAATTCATGATGAGAAATACCATCCTTGCCCTCGATGATTTGTCTTATCATCGGCCAGTTTATTGCCTCCCCTCCAACACAAACATGATCGTGTTTTGTGTTACCTTGAGTTCCTTGCTATCCAGCGTTTGTTCTTCTTTACCTTGGAATATTACCATCTATTATATCAAGTATGTCGTGAGAATTTCACCACCTCTTATGAATTATTGATGCAAGTGATGCTTCTCACCATCACCATTCTTTTCATGACCCCCGTGTTCCAACCGGAATACCGACAAATGGACTGTGATGTGAAAAATTCATAATTTCTGGCAACCCTATTGCTTGTAAGTTAATGAACGATAGTTACATTCTTTGTGTATTGGATATCGGATCACCCTTCTATCATCGATCTTGCTACCTAAGCCCATATTTCGGGTGCACCTTCCAACCAGTGTTTGCTCGTGGATGTTCTCCTCGGGCATACATCATTGTATCATTTGATATGACAAATGTCATCTTCTTGTTCACATTATTGTGGAAATCCATCCGTTTGGAATTCTCCATGAATTGTCGCTGAGTTCATCAACCACCTTCTCATCCCCTCCTTGGTTTAATGATGAACTATTGTTTCAGGAACCCGCTCCCATAGTTCATTTTCCGAGAATCTCACAATGTCATCTCGTCAAATTGTGTTGCACCTTTTCTTCTCGGACATCCGGAGTCTGAGGTATCATGACACCAATCGGATCTGAATCTCGGTCAGATATGATGGTTGGGAAAACTTTCCAGGAGTTATGATGTTGGTCCTTTGATGACCCGGTAATATGATGTCATGCCTAGCACCCCTGGCTGGAGGACCTATCATTATAATTCCTTTTGCAAGAATAACCATTCTTCCTGGAGGAAATTGTAAGACTTAATTTATAAGTTGCTCCTGATGGATCATTTGTGTATCCAAAGTCTGGCCTTTGTTGGAACACCATATCATTGCTACCTCGAGGCATGACTATGATATCACGCTCATCAACAAGAACATTGGAGGCGCGATGCTAAATGTTTCTTGGTCAGTTATCCAAACACTATTGTATGGGTAACATCTTGATTAATCCTTGACTCTTTATCTGAATGGTTGGGTACTTGCTCTCCTACCCTGTATGCCATGTTCTGCTTGTCCATGGGAAGGATATGCTCCTAATAATTGTGTGTAATCATAATTTTCCTTCCCATTGTTCTGTTTAATGTGACAATCGCGTTTTCCTTTCCATTCTTTTGTTTAACCTTTCCTGTAATCTGACTTAGATGAGCGGAGATAATTCCCTGCTTAGGTAAGCACCTTGATGTAACACTCTGTCGGTAAGACCCTGTTACTATTGTTGATGACATTCCGGTAACCACCGATGGGTGAGAACTTTGCCAATTGGTTCGCCTCGTTCAATGAGTGGGAAAATGGTTCTCTTCGTCCCTCGCCCTTGGTACCGAAGTTGTTGCCGACATATCTGACAGTCTCTTCTCCGACGTGCCTTGCTATCATGACCATGCAAGCTGTCAACGCCTTTCTACTTTTAACCCACATGGTGGGCCCATAACCCACAGTTCCACAGGATCGAAACCTGACTCTTCTTTACAACCCGGATTCTAATGTATCCTCTGCACCTGGCTTCGTATGTGATTCATGAGCTAAATGCTATACCATTGATCATCCTGGAATCAAACACCATGTTATTCTCGTTGTTCAAACCTCCATTCCAGCTTATGTCTACTCATCGAATGATTGCCTACCCGTTTGAAACTTTGGTACAATTGTATATTGCACTCAACGAATTCACTGAAATACAACTCGTGGGGTACCTTGTGTATTTCCCATTGAGTTCACCGTCAGATGCCCAACTTTGTGGAGATGCATTCTTCCGGAGTTCTTCCCCTTGGCTGCGTTCGTAGGACGATGGAGATCCCGAAGAAAGAATGATGACTTGATCATGGTGACTTGAAGCAGGGAAATGAAGACAACAACGAAAGGGATCAACCTCTTCGAAAGGGCAGCCAAGACCGAGAAGACTCGTTAGGTTTTTTGCTACTAGCACCTCCCCCCCTACTCCCCTCTTAAATCTCGGGACGAGATTTCTTGTAGTGGAGGAGAATTGTGACGCCCGGGTAGTTAAGCTACAGTAAACCTATGTTAATGATGCCACGTCACGATGGTTACTGTTGCTAATCTCGTGCTAGTTCGAAACTGATTCAAATTCAAATTCAAAATCAAGTCAAACCGTAAAATTTTCAAATGTTAAAACTAAAATGTTCAAAATGGGACAAATAAATCCTAAGTCCTAATGGTGGAGGAACCACATTTTTGTAAAAAGATTTAAAGCACTAAAATGATTTAAAGAGCAGCAAAACAACTATTTGAACGACTTTGGTATTTTACAAAATACAAGACTATTTTATATCAGGGTAAAACTTATATACTAGTGGATTGTTCTGAAACATTATTTTAGGGGCTATAGATATATTTTACTAAATTAAAATTAATGTGTAACTAAAATAAAACAAAGAAGAAAAATATGAAAAGGTAAAAAGAAAGGAATAAAACAACCCCCCAACCCCCGGGCCAACTGGCCCAGCTGGCCAAGGCCCAACCGGCCAGCCCAACTGGCCCCTCAGTCCCCATAACACCCCCACCGATGGGAAACCCTAGCCCATCGCACCCACGCCCCCCCCACTCGCTCCCCACGTCCCTCCTCCCCTCTCCCCCGATCCAGATCTGGATTGGGGATGAAACCCCCCTCGACGTCGTTCCCCGTCGCGCCCGACCCCTTGCCGCGTCGGAGCCCCACCTCGCCCGCGCGACCGCGCCATGGGAACCGTCGCCTGCCGCCGTCCCCAGCGCTGTCGTCGACCACCGCCGCCGCTCGAGGACCCGAAGCCGCCTGATGATGCCCCGCCGTCGTCACGTCCCCGTCCTCCTCCCCTCCGGACTGCGCCCGCCTCCCCGACGTCGTGACGACGCCTCGTCCCCGTCCTCCTCCACAACGGTCGCCCCCGAGCCTCACCGCCCCGCTTCTCTCCAATGCTGGTGAGGCCACCTCCGGCCTACACTCCTTCCTTCCCCACGCCACCCTACTCCTGTCGCCGCTTCCCTGCCACTGGCTTCGCCCCGAACGCCCCACGCCTGCAGGCCGCGCGCTGCTCGTGCGCCCGCCCAGGGCCTCGCCGCCGTCGCTTGCTACTCGCCCGGCTGAGCGCGGCGCGCCCCCGCAGCCGTCCAGGTGCCTTCGCCCGCCCCCACTGCCCGCTGCTGCCATCCATTTTCTGCCTCCGCTGGCCGCCGACACCGGCGTATGCCATGCGTGCCCAGCGCCCCTCGGGTGTGCGCCCGATCGGGCAGCGCCCTTTCACCCGCGCTCGTTTGGCCCTATGGGCCAATGACATGTGGGGCTCAGCCCCTGGAACGTTTAAAAATAAAAATAAATAAATAAATAAAAGAAAACATAAATATTAATTAAGTAACTAATCAATCATGTTTAATTAACTTAATTAATTATGTTTAATTAACCTAATCAGTTAACTAAACTAGTTAAACCTGTTTAGTTAGCATTAGTCAATGACAGGTGGGTCCCATTGGACCCACAGGCCAGGTTTGACTCTGGTCAGTTGGGTTTGACCTGCTGACGTCATGGTGATGTCATGCTGACATCACCTTTCACTATTCTAGATAATGCTCGAATTAAATAATTAAATAAATTCTAAAAATGATTTAAAACTTTAGAAAATCATATAAAATAAACAATAGCTCAGATGAACATACTTTCTACATGAAAGTTGCTCAGAACGACGAGATAGATCCGGATAAGCAGTCCGTTCATCCGCCACACACTCCTAGAATAGCAAACACGCAACTTTCCCCCTCCGGTTCATCTGTCCGAAAACGCGAAACACCGAGAATACTTTCCCGGATGTTTCCCCCCTTCGTCGGTATCACCTACTATCGTGTTAGGGCACACCTAGCACTGCGTATTGCCATGTTACGCTTTGTGATGCTTTGATTGCTCTGTTATTTATTGTGTTCCCTCTCCATTACTTCTTTCTGATAGACCCCGAGACTGCTGGCGACCCCCAGTTCGACTATGATGTTGACGACCCCTCCTTCTTGCCAAGAGCAACCAGGCAAGACCCCCTTTTGATCACCAGATATCGCCTATTCTACTCTCTACTTCTTGCATTAGAGTAGTGTAGCATGTTACTGTTTCAATTAATCCTATTCTGATGCATAACCTGTCATTGTTGCTATAGTCATTGATACCTTACCCGCAATCCTAATTGTTTAGTATAGGATGCTAGTTTATCATCATTGGCCCTACATTCTTGTCAGTCTGCCTTGCTATACTATCGGGCCGTGATCACTTGGGAGGTGATCATGGGTATATACTATACATACACACATACTATACAGATGGTGACTAAAGTCGGGTCAGCTCGTTGAGTACCCGCAAGTGATTTCGATGTGGGGGCTGGAAGGACAGGTGGCTCCATCTCGGTAGAGGTGGGCCTGGGTTCCCGACGGCCCCCGACTGTTACTTTGTGGCGGAGCGATAGGGCAGGTTGAGACCACCTAGGCGAGAGGTGGTCCTGGCCCTGGCTGGCGTTCGTGGTTGCTTCATAATAACATGCTTAACGAGATCTTGGTATTTGATCTGAGTCTGGCCACTGGCCTATACGCACTAACCAACTACGTGGGAAAGATATGGGCACTCGACGTCGTGGTATCAGCCGAAGCCTTCTAGACATCAGCGACTGAGCGGCGCGTGCCTGATTGGAGCGCGTAACGTGACTTCCTTTGTAATGAAGGTTGCTAGGTCTGCTTCCGGCCGCCCTCGCAATGTGCAGGCGTGCAATGGGCGATGGGCCTAGACCCCTGCGCCATAGGAGTTAGACCGGCGTGCTGACCTCTCTGTTAGGCCTAGGTGGGGCTACGACGTGTTGATCTTCTGAGGCCGGGCATGACCTAGGAAAGTGTGTCCGGCCAAATGGGATCGAGCGTGTTGGGTTATGTGGTGCACCCTTGTAGGGAAGTTAATCTATTCGAATAGCCGTGTCCCTCGGTAAAAGGACGACCCAGAGTTGTACCTTGACCTTATGACAACTAGAACCGGATACTTAATAAAACACACCTAGACAAGTTCCACAGACAACCCGGTGATTGCTTTTCCACAGGGTGACAAGGGGAGGATCACCGAGTAGGATTATGCTTTGCGATTCTACTTGGAGGACTTCAATCTACTCTCTTCTACATGCTGCAAGATGGAGGCTGCCAGAAGCGTAGTCTTCGATAGGACTAGCTATCCCCCTCTTATTCTGGCATTCTGCAGTTCAGTCCACTCATATTGCCTCCTTACACATATACCCATGCATATGTAGTGTAGCTCCTTGCTTGCGAGTACTTTGGATGAGTACTCACGGTTGCTTTTCTCCCTCTTTTCCCCTTTTCCCTTCTACCTGGTTGTCGCAACCAGATGCTGGAGCCCTGGAGCCAGATGCCACCGTCGACGACGACTCCTACTACACCGGAGGTGCCTACTACTACGTGCAGGCTGCTGATGACGACCAGGAGTACTTTAGGAGGGTCCCAGGCAGGAAGCCTGCGCCTCTTTCGATCTGTATCCCAGTTTGTGCTAGCCATCTTATGGCAACTTGTTTAACTTATGTCTGTACTCAGATATTGTTGCTTCCGCTGACTCGTCTATGATCGAGCACTTGTATTCGAGCCCTCGAGGCCCATGGCTTGTATTATGATGCTTGTATGACTTATTTATGTTTTTAGAGTTGTGTTGTGATATCTTCCCGTGAGTCCCTGATCTTGCTCGTACACGTTTGCGTGCATGATTAGTGTACGATTGAATCGGGGGCGTCACAACGTATCAGCTATGACTGTCAAGTGTCACGTTGCCAGCAGCGGCACTTTCGACAGGCTGCTAAGAGCCCGTTCCTCAAGCGCTCGCGACAAGATTGTGCGCACCGGCAAGTTTCCGACAAGCGTAGGGTACAAAAATCATGCAAATGCAGAATAAGACAAGGAAGATAGCACACGTTCATTGATTAGACATAAGTTTATATTATGTCAAAGCCAATTGCAGTTCTAACTTATAGTCTTGCCTTTTACATGATCTGTATTGGCGGCAAGATAGTGCAGGGAGCTAGTTCCTATGCTGGCCCTCGGTCATGGGGATTTCGGTGACCTCATCGGCGAGCGGCACGACAGGCACTTCAATGGCTTTGGTATCTGCTCCCTTTGGCAAGCTCTTGAAGGCTTTGGAGATGCCGATGCCAGGGTTCTGGTACACAAGCTTGACGAGTACCTTGAAGAGGACGCCATGGCAGAATTTGCGAGACTCATCGGCTAATATGTTTCCAATGTATCTATAATTCATGCTATTATAGTATCAATCTTGGATGTTTTATATGCAATATTATATCATTTTTTGGGACTAACCTATTAACTTAGTGCCAATTGCTGCCTGTTTTTGGTTTTCCGGGAAATTAGTACCAAACGATGTCCAAATGCCACGAAACTTTTTGACAATTTTTTTCTGGACATAAGAGACACAAGAAGCTTCAGGAGGAGGCCAGAAGGCGAATAGTAGGACACAAGGCACATGGGCACGCCCCCCGGGGGGGGGGGGTAGGCACGTCCATGTACCTTATGCGCCCCTCATTCCTCCGTTTGACTTAATACCAACTCTATAAATTCTCTAAAATCGGGAAACCAATAGAGAGCCACCCAAAATACATTTTCCGTCGCCGCAAGCTTCTATTATTGTGAGATCCCATCTGGAGGCATTTTCGAGTACTCTATAGGAGGGGGAATCGATCATAGAGAGCCTCTACATCAACCTTGCCTCCCTTCTGATGATATGTGAGTAGTTTACCACAGACCTACGGGTCCATAGCTAGTAGCTAGATGGCTTCTTCTCTCTCTCTTTTATCTTCGATACAATGTTCTCCTCGATATTCTTGGAGATCTTTTTGATGTAATCTTGTTTTCCAGTGTGTTGTTGGGATCCGATGAATTGTGGGTTTATGATCACATTATCTATGAATATTATTTGAGTTTTCTTTGAACTCTTTTATGCATGATTATTATAGTTTGCATTTCTCTCTGATCTATCCATTTGGTTTGGCCAACTAGATTGATTTATCTTGCAATGGGAGAGGTGCTTTGTAACAGGTTCAATCTTGTGCTGCTCTATATCCCAGTGACAGAAAGGGGCAATACATGTATTTGTATTGTTTCCATTTAGGATAAAACGATGGGATTTATTCATATTGATTGGATTTACTTTGTCTACATCATGCCATCTTGCTTAATGCGTTACTCAGTTCTTTATGAACTTAATACTCTAGATGCATGCTGATAGCGGTGGATGTGTGGAGTAATAGTAGTAGATGCAGGCATGAGTGGGTCCACTTGTCTCGGAAGTTATGCCTATATACATGATCATTGCCTTGGATATCATCATAACTATGTGCTTTTCTATCAATTGCCCAAAAGTAATTTGTTTACCCACTGTATGCTTTTTGTTCGACAGAGAAGCCTCTACTGAAAACTATGGCCCCCGGGTCTATCTTTATCATATATTAAAACTAAAAATACGTTGCTGCAATTTATTTACCATTATTTTATTTCGTGTTTTTGTTTATCCATCTATCACTATGATATTTGATCCTTGCAATTAACATCCAAGGGATTGACAACCCTTGTTTGTGTTGGGTGTAAGTATTTGTTATCTTGTGTGTAGGTGTTGTTCACGAGGTCTTGCGTGGTTCTCCTGCTGGATTGATTTCCTTGGTTCTTAACTGAGGAAAATACTTATCTCTAATGTATTGCATCACCCTCTCCTCTTCTGGGAAATCCCAATGTAGCTCACAAGTAGCAACGACGAAGCTGGCGGATCTCTCCTCATGATGCATCTCTAGCGCCTTGGTGAGGTTCTCAAAGAAGAGTGTCAGCCTAGCACTTGGAACTTCATGCTTGTTGTTAGTGAATACGTAGTTGTCCATCTTCATGGTGGTCAGTTGCGAGCTGAGGCATTCTGCAATGTTGACAAGGCATGTGGTCCAGAGCTCCACATTGTTCCTCATCTCATTGAAGTATATCTCAACATTGGTGAGTGAAGCTTTTTCAACGTTCCAGTTCACTAGCAAGTCCTTCACCCTTTTCTTACCGTCCTCGAGATCTTTCTCCAAAGTTGTGAGTTTGATCTTGAGGTCAGCAATTGAGTTCTTGGTGGTGGAGAGCTCCATGATCTTGTTAGAGATGGAAGTCTGTAGCTCAGCCAAGGTGTGAGCTACCTTCTCCGCACCACCTTTAAGTGCCAAGACCTCCTTGCTATTGCTAGCTAGAACTTCTTCAAGCTTCTTTACCTTAAAGTCCAACTCCGCCTTGGCGGCATCCGTGAGTTTGCCGTCCTAATCTAGTGCTTGAGCTTCCATGGCTTCTTTGTGATTTTCCTCTAGCTCCTGAGTCCACGGCGCAAGCAGAGTTTGGATCTCCTCGTCCTCGTCAGGCAGCTGGGCGGCAAGTGATTCCTCTCTGGCATCAAGGTCTTTCTCCTTTGCGTCAAGCTATGCTTCTCACTCAGATAATTTTCTGCCCAGAGCTTCTGCTCCTTGCTTGGTAGCAGCGAGCATTTACTCTTCACCCTTGATGCTTTGGAGCTTCTCTTCAAACCATTTGCTGGTTTCTGAGACCCTCATCTAGTTTCTGTTCGGCCAACTCCATCGCTTGCCGCTCCACTTGGATCTTGTCCCAATGTTTGCTATATCGCTTTTGCACATCCTAGAAACCGGCAACCATGGTTTTTAGGAAGACAAGATTAGCAGCGCTATCATCGGAGGTGCCTGTTTTAGTGGAGCTGCGGGACAAGGAGATGATGATCCCATCCAATGCATCCTTAGGGGTAGTCTTCCTGGCCTCAGATGAGCGGGGGCTTCAGAATGCTGTAGTTGAAGAGAAGGCACCGATGGAATTGCTGTGGGTTGTTCCTCAGGCAAGACTGGGTCATTGAGGGTGCTTGGATCTTCATTGCTAGCATCTCTCATCTCAACATCAACACTAACGGAAGCAGATGTGCTGCCGTGAGCCTTGTCGGCTTTCCCAGTAGCCTTCCTAGTTTCTTTGGCTTCTGATGCTGCAGCCTCCGCAACAGAAATTCTGGTAGCGTCATCAGCTGTATTCTTTGCAATTTCTTGGACATCTATGATGGGCTCCTCCTCTTACAATAGAGTCGAGTTTATAATATGGGAAAGAATAGAAAGAATTCAAGATTTGGGTCAAGTTCAAGAAAACAAAAAAAGGAAAACCAACAAGGGTGAAAGAGCACTCGACAAAGGATTACCTTGATGGGCTTTCCATCGCACGGTCCCTAGTAACGCCAGTTGCCGGCAAGACCTCGATGCGGACAAACTCCTCTTGGCGCTCTTCCGAAGGAGGAGTGGACTTTGTCGGCAAGCTGCTTGGTGGAGGAGTAGAGGTCAAGGGCTTCTCTAAGGGGCCCGCTCCTTAATGCTCTCCCTCTGGGAGATTTCTCCCCGCCTCAATGTTGGTCTCCATGATGGAAGTTTCATCGGTGGAGCCTGCCAACAGGAGTTGGGGGCTGGAGTCGGAAACATCTGAAGAAGTTCGATCTTCTTCAATGTTTTTTGCTGCCTCACTCTTTTCGGCAACCCTGACCTTCTTATGGTGCCTTTTCGCCAATGGCACCTCATCCCTACGAGATCAAGGCATTCATGACAGTTAAAATAAACAAAAAAATAATGAAAATATGGCAATGTAAGGATGGAGTGTTTACTCTTCTTACTCCAGCGGTGGTTGGCGATGGTGGAGTGCTCCTGGCCCGTTTTGTCCCCGAGGAAGCTGGGAGTTGCAAAGCACCCATCTCTTTAGTGATTGATGGAATTGGCTGCCGGGAGGGGACCGCATGGGGGGGGGGAGTTGTTGTCGACTAGGCTGGGCCCGAGAAGCTTTGTTAGCTGCGCTTGTTACGACAAGCTCCTTGCTTGCCGGATTAATGAACAATGCTTTCTTCCTGCCTGGCTTCTTAGCGATGGTAGCCTTGATGTGGGTAGGAGGAACATAAGGTTCATTCTCCTCCTCTTCCTCATCATCCCCTTTGGTTTCACTGGTAGGCTCTGTATGATCACTATCATGATCATCAGAATGTTCATTTTCATTGGTGGTCTTGCTGGTGTGCTCTCCAACACGTTCTTCAGCATCCTCTTTGGCATGCTTTTCGGCATCCTCCTCTGTGTGCTCTTTAGTATGCTCTACCACATGTTTTCCTTTGCCGACGGCTTTGGATTTCTCCGGGAGGCGGGTAGCCTTCTTGGCCTCTTTATTCTTGGTGGGTGAACCATGTCGTTCTCCACACTGACGGCCTCCTCCTTCAAACCGGCAAGCCATTCATTCACCTCCTCCTTGGAGGGCTCTGCCCACTACTCCACAACACCCCTGGCATCACATTCCGACATCTTGGCCAGAATATCACCCTTGGCAGAGTTATTGCAGAGCGGAATCACCTTCTACGACAAGTGGAATTCGCAGCCTCTGTTAAAAAGCTGGTAGCTGAGCAAAACGTGCTCCAATACCAACAAGTTATTATCAGGCCCAGTGTGCAGGCACATCAAATCAGCAGATTTCTCGTACTCCCATGCTCTTTGACGTCCTATGTGCTGCAGCGGTGCGATCTGGTGGCGGGTGCAATCTGCACCTACCATATCTATGGTCAAGCCAGCGGTTTTGAGGTTGTGGATCCAGTAAAGCGTCATTCTCAGCTTGGCGTCGCTGGGCCCAACATTGCTTCAGGTGTTGATACGTCTCCAACGTATCTATAATTTTTGATTGTTCCATGCTATTATATTATCTGTTTTGGATGTTTTATATGTATTAATATACTATGTTATATCATTTTTAGGACTAACCTATTGACCTAGTGCCCAGTCCCAATTGCTATTTTCCCCATGTTTTTGGCTTTTTCAGGAGTTAATTACACGTTAGTACCACATTTGGGGCATTGATGGCGGATTGGTACCATTTTTGGTAATTTTTATGTGTCAGTACCATGTTAGGGGTAGTACATTACAAAACAGCCTAAACCGCGTATAGCAGTGTATTGACGGTGTATCTGACCGTTGGGCCCGCCTGTCAGGTGTTGACGTGGCATGTTCTTTTACGAAAAAGACCCTTAATTTTTATTTAATCACGCATATATACCTTGTTTGTCAAAAAAAGGACACGCCGAAAATAAAAAAAATTACCAGCGCTCGCGCTAGCCGGGATTCGAACCCGAGCCGAACGGTTCACAACGCGCATCTTGGCATGAAGTAGAAGGCATATGGCCTTTTATACTTTGGGCTGTTCCCTTTTTTATACATTACTAATTATTTTATAGAAATAATAAAGGCGCGTGACCGCCGCGATTCGAACCAGTGCCAAGCTCTTCCCAGCGCGCGCTCGCTCCCGCTAAGCTACTGCAACCTTCGGTGTCAAATAGAACGCGTACAACACTTTATACTTTGGACCGTTCCGTTATTTATACGATACTAAAAAAGTGTGAATATTAAAATTTTTGTATTAAACGTTATCCGATACGAAAAAATGTTCATCACATCTTATAACTAAAAATATGTTCATCGCACCGTATATTTAAAAAGATGTTCATTGCATCATATATTAAAAAAATTATCGTATAAAAGCATATTGTATATTAAAAAATGTTCATCACATACAATGATCTTATTTAAATATTAGATGAATATTTTTTAAATATACAATAATCTTTTTTCATATTATAAAATTTTTCATCATATATATATTGAACATTTTTTAATAAAGGATGTATATATATATAGGACTGGACTATTCTGTTACTAGTAACAGAATATTATTCTGTTACCATTTGTCCCTATATACGCACGCGCAAAGAATTCAGCCCACACACCATGCACCACATCCCGAGCCCCGATCCACCGCCGCCCCCTGCTTCCATCCGCCACCGCCGCCGCCGTCGCTAGCCCCCTGCCCAGCGCGCCGGGGGCCCTTCGCGTCCCATCTCCGGCGACGAGCCTCCCCCGCTGGACCCCGAGCTCGGCCGCCCCTCCGACTATGCCGAGTTCGTCAGTCCGTCAGTTTGCCAATGGGAACCGCAAGTCAGGACCCCATCTTCCACCCCGCCTCCCACCTCCCGGCCGACGCATGCCTCCTACCCTCCGGCCGCCGCGCGCCTCCCTTCCCTGGCCGCCGTGCGCCTTCCACCTCTGGCCGCCGCGCGCCTCCCTTCCCCGGCCACCATGCGCCTCCCACCTCCGGCCGCCGCGCGCCTCCATTCTCGGGCCACCGCGCGCCTCCCACCTCCCGGCCGCCGCGCGCCTCCCACCCCCGGCAGCCGCACGCTATCGACGGCGGCGCGCCCCATTTCATCTCTCCAGGGCTCGGTGCTCACCTCGACGGTGCTGTGGATGTAGTGGTGCTACTGCATCGCCTCCTTCCCGTGCTTACAGGTTGGCCTCCTCCTTAGCCACTTCTGCCCCGAGGAGGACAACATCCAGCACAGACCGTTCACCACCACTACCCCGGGCAGTTCACCACTGTCACCCTCGGCCATTCACCCCTGCTCCCTACTTCCCTTCCATTCCTCAGGTACGTGCACCGCACCCAGTCTGCCCAATCCGACCGTCTCTATGCAGCTTAGCATTTCTTTCTTGTCTGTCGTTGAAATTCCGCTAGCGGTCTTGCTGGCGAGAGGCTGCTTGCTTTCAAGGCTTGTCTCGATGCTGCTGCTTGCTGAATTCCGAGGGAGATTAGTGGTCTTGGCAGGGGGAGAATTGGTGTTTTGTTTAGCCAGTTCAGTTTAAGGAGGAGTGCGTATGTAGGAGATCTTCAGTGCTTTATCTTATATCACCATTCACGTGGGTGAAGCATAATCTAGTCTGTATCATGAAAGGTTAATTTTGCTACCGCTGGTTGGATTTTGGGGCCTGCAATAGTTTACATCTAGACATTTTTCTCCATTTTTGCATTTTATTTTTACACCATCTCCATTTGCCTGTATATATACCTAGATGTGCTAATAATCAGTTTGACTGTATCATTTCAACTTGTTAAAATTGTCTCAGTTCATCTAGTTAAATTGTCTTAGTTCCACTATATTTACTCTGCCAAGAAAAGTCAAAATATTAGTTAATCATGCTTCCATTTCCTCCAAACAAAAAATGATCTATGAAGATTATGTCTTTTCCCTTGCATAATAACACATGGAATTACTTCTACAAACCCGGCTAGTGTGAGCGACAAAATGGAAATCACAGTACATAAGGAAAAGAATTTTGCACCGTGTATCAACCACAAGCCACTCACATTTGTTAAAGATGGACTTCTGTCGCATAAAAAACAATATCAGGCATTCAGGATGTTGTCCATCGTCATTGAATGATTAAATCACACACACACATGCTAGTAGGTAGCGCTCTTAAAAAGTGAGTTTATTCCTACATATATGTACTAGTGGCACTACCCTTGCATAAAATTTCTCCTTTTGCGAAAAGTAGTTTGTGCAAAAAGAAGCAAAAGTCATGTTTACCTGGTCTGCAAAAATGATGCTTGCACTAAAAAAATACACTTCCGTGATGATACATGTTTGTCATAGTAGGTCGCATTTTTTGTCATGCATGTACATCCATGACAAATTTATGACAGAATCTAGATAGTCATACATGTGCTGTCGTAGAAGTGTTCCATGACATTACCAAAATTATCATCACGGAAGTGTCCACTTCCATGACGATAAACCACGCGTCACAGAACTGCTTTCGTCAAGGGTGACCGACACGTGGCATCCACCATAATGGAACGCCGTTAAGCTATCGGGTCGGGTTATGGATCCGATAACCCGTTAACAGCCCCGACCAATGGGGATTTTCCACGTGTAAAATCATCATTGGCTGGAGGAAACACGTGTCGGCTCACCGTTGGGACAGATGTCATCCGCTCATTGGACCGAAGGCGCCTATGATACGGCGACACGTGGCACGGCCCAACAAAGGCCCATTTCTGTGAAAAGGCCGGCCCGTTTAACTTGGTCAAAAGATGGCGGGTCGGCCCACGGAAAGCCTGTTAACGACCTGTTTGCATATAGCCCATTTACAGCCCGCTAACCCAGGGCCCGTTACGCCCTATCCGAATTAGGCCCAGTAGCGTCATCTGGGCCGTCCAATATGATTCAGCCCCTTTTAACTTCCGGACCATGTGTGGCCCATGACTTCTTTCGGCCCATATGAGGACCTTTGTAACTCTTGGCCCATTAACGGCCCGTGGTGAAACTGGCCCGTAATGAACAATGTATCACTTTATACCCATTAACGGCCCGTTATTCCATTGGGCTATTTCCAGCCCAAGTTATCTTTCGGCCTTCTCAGGGCCCATTGATTCTTGGGCTCATTTGCAGCATTCGGTTACATACGGCCCGTTAATGTCATTTTCTGCTTGTGGGCCAAATTCAGCCCGTCGTTACAGTCGGCCCGTTTGCGGACCGTTAATATGTTGGGCCGTTTTCATGTCAAAAAAACCCGTTGGGCTGTTTTCATAGAGTTATCAAATACGGCCTATTAACGATCCGTTATGGTCCACGAATAGTATGACCCATGATTGGCGAAATGATGATACGCCTCGTAGAAGGCCCATGGATCCTACAGCCCGTATGAGGCCCATGGATAGTACGGCCTGTAGAAGGCCCATGGACCCTACAACCCATAGAAGGCCTATTGATCCCTAAGGCCCGTATAGAAGGCCGATGGATCCTATGGCCCGTATAGAAGGCCAATGCTCCTACGGCCGAACGAAGGCCCATGGATCATACGGCCTGCAAGAGGCCCATGGTTACAACAGTCCGTGTGTTGCCATGATTATTTTGGCCTAGTTACCAAAAATAGGCTATTGTGGCCACTAGAAAAACACAGAAAAAGAACTGCAGTGACTACAAGCAAACAACTAAACAAGACAATAAGGAAATAAATAAGCAAGCAATTAAGGCTAGCCTATTACCGCTATTACACACATTACATCCACTGGGCATCAAAGTTCGCCACCAGTGCAAATATAGGGAACAAAGCAGCATATTACATACACTTGGCCGTCAAAATTGGCCACCAGTGCAAATAAACGCGGCAGCAAAACAAGAGCATAACTGAAACAACTTCAGAAGAGCTCAAGAAACGTTATCCTGGGTATCCACCATGCTGGCAATAAGCTTAGCAAGCTGATTAGCTTTGTCCTGTTTGGCGCTAAAATCCTCCAACGCTTGCTGTTGCACCAGAAAGTATGCATCTGAATGCTCCAGGGACTTCCGCAGTCCTTCCGCTTCTTGTCGCAGCACAGCTGATCGATGTCTTTCAGCTTGTAGTTGAGACTCAAGAAACTGAACTGATTCAGACAGTGAGTTTGAATAGCTTGTGCAAGCGGTAGTGGCCAGTAACTCGAACACTAAACCAAGACAGGACTTTGGGGTTGTCTCGCTGTCTTCAAGATAGTCTTTCTTAGCTGTTTTATCAGCTTTGTTGGAGACCAACAAGGATGTGTCACTATCCTGAACCTTATCTGCATTACTTCCTTTACCACTGCTTAATAAGGCACTCTTCCCCAATATTCTGTCAGCATTCTAAAAGAAGAAACAAGCAGACACATAACAAGTTTAGCATGTACTAGTATATGAAACTCATTTCGGTGAACCAGTTCATTAGTAAGGTGGACATGATTAAACTACCAAGTCTTCTATTGCCAAGTACTAGTACATAATAAAAGCATCAAACAAACATATATCTATGTCCTATGGTCACTGCATTGTCTTGCCAAATCAAAATAGAGAAACGGTTCAAATCATATCATTTCAAGACAAAGCAGCAGTGAAAGAATACAAAGCGTGGGAAACTACACGGCACAACAAGATTTCAGATGGGTACCATGGGTCTACATGTACAACAACACTATTGGCTCTGTTGTGATGCTAGTAATGTGCATGATATGAAAGTCAACTGTATACACAATTGAAAGTGAAATCAAAAGAGCTATTGATAAGAGCAAACCTGTTAAAGAAACATGCGTGAACATACCTGCCGTGCCATTGGAGTTTCGATTGGATCCTTCAATTCAAAAATAAGTTTGTATGAGTAAATACAATGATACAAGAGCAAAGCAATCATAGTTAAAAAAAAGGCGCGCCTAAGCGAGCGCTTAAGCGCGCCTAGGCTCTAGGCGTTGGCAAAACGCATTGCACATAACTATGCTTAATCTGTGCATAACTGCGCATAAGCATGCGCTTTGGTCAGTAAAGTGCAAGGCGGTGGAAAAATGCACAATTAATGCCTAGCGCTTTTTTGAACTATGATAGCAATGGAATCTTAAACTAGAACAGTTATTCTTTAGGTTTAGGCACTTGTTCTACATGAACAGAGTACAGTAAAACACAAGAATATAATACTTAAAAATAGAAAATGAGCTCATAGACCTTACCACATTCTTGGTTCGGGACCAGTACAGAACAAGGCGTTCCCAGTCATCGTCCAGTAAATGTGTCTCAGGAGAACGTAAGGGAATTTGATGAGTTTCTTTGCCGTTGAAGTACATTTTCTTCAGGTAATTCTGATATTGCCACCAAGCATTCTTGAAGATAGCAGAGGTATTAGCACAGGTTACCTCATCCTGAGTTTCCAAATCGGTCCTTCTCTATAGAGAAAAATGGGAAAATTTGTTGTATTATAACCATCATGGAGGTAGGATGTATGGGACGAAGCAAAGTAATTGCCATGAATAACATTACTTACACATAACTCCTGGACAAACACCTGCAACTGGCATTTTCCTTCATCTTCAGTATAATATTTCCAAGATGGGAAGATACGCACATACGATTTAACAACATCAAATGCGATAGATGCTAAAGTACGACTAGCTGGTTGTGCTTCCTCCACGGGAATAGGCGTACTAATTGGTGGAGCTGGGGTTCGCCGTGATAGTACTGGCCCTTTGGGCACTGGAGCTACCTTACTAACTGCTCTTGTTTGGGAGCTCTGTGGCGGAGATGATGCTGTGTCAACAGGAACTGGGTTACTATCGGCTGGGGTTGGGGTTAGATTGGGTGAAGCTGGTTCTCTGTCCATCGCAGTAGGCGTACAATCTGTGAGAGTTTGGGTTATGTGTGGTAGGGCTGGTTCTTGTGCATGTACAACCGGGGTGCTATCTCCACCAATAGGAAGCACTGTTTTATTTGAAGACCGTGTTTTTATTCCGCTAGATACTGGCATCACCCGCTCCAATTCAAATGGTTGATAAACAGGAAACATAGTTGAATGTACAGACATTGTATGAGAGATAGATGCAATAGATAGTGTGGAAAAAAGAGGGCATGAAATAGTTGACATGTATATTTTTTTAACTAAAACGGATAGCATGACATAATTTCACATATATGATGTCTATCTAAACTGGACAGCATAGCATAACATAATTCAAAGATATGATGAATAACAAAACAAGATCGCATCACATAATTCACCTACATGTTATCTAAGTAATCAGGATCACATCATTTAATTCACATATGTGATTTATATGCTAAACAGAGGGCATTCGATATGATGTGTGAACTAAGAACATGGTGTTCAATATTGTGTATATGATGTCTAAACTATGCAATGCAAGACACCATATGCATGATATGAGCAGTATAACCGTCCCAAGTTAGAGCATACACCTCAGTAGGGGAATAAGACTGGTCATCTGTCTCTAAATCCATCTCTGAGGAGCTATCGGGACCCAACAAGAGATCTGCTTCCATAGGTAGCACTGTCTGCTCTGAAGGCCTTGTTTTCACTCCAGATTTTTCCATCTCCCACCCAAATGGCTGATTCACAGGAAGAGTAGTTTAATGTACAAAAATTATCGACAAATGGAAATGTAATGAAGAAAAGGATGGGCAAGATATCATTCAAATATATGATGCCTGGTTAAACAGGATGGCATTGCACATTTCACATATATTATGGATGGCTAAAAGACATGAGACTGCATAATTCCCATATATGATATAGAAACTAAACAGGTGGCATTACAGAACATGTCTAAACTAAGCAGATGACATATATGATGTCAAAAGTAGGCACTGCAAGGCAACATATGCATGATATGACTAACATCATCATGCCAAGGTAGAGCAAACACCTTGGGGGGTAAATAGGAGTGGTCAGCGGCGTCTAAATCTGCCTCAGAACAGATATCTTCCTCTGGATTACAATCTGGAGAGGAGTGGGGAGGGTTTGCCATTGAACCCACCATGGAGCGATGTCTGCATGACATTGTATTGCCGCGCAAAACTCTTCTCTTTTTCTCTACTTGTTCAGCATGACTGTGTACAATATCTGACATGCATACCAAAAAATATGGTGATATTATGTAAGGAGAGAATGCAGAAATTTAGAGTGATGGTAACAACCAGTGGATGGATCCAAAAATAATGATAGCAGGATGATGATTGCTTTAAATTAATAAAAAGACAGATGATGATTGCTTTACAAGAATTGGAAGAGCAGAGGAATGCAAAGAAACATGGCCAAAATAAAGAGAAACCATATGAAAGCGTGTACAGTTAGAATGTTATTCTGGCACTAATGCACTTGGTCTTGTTTTCATGCATAGGATTTTGAAAAGTAGGTCCAGGTGGATGTTTTGCTTCATTCCTTTCAACAAAATGAATGAATTATTGAATAGTAGAGTGCCATTGGAAAATTCCCTATTACTATGTTTTTCCGTTGAACCAAAATAGCCCTAATGGATCGACGTGAATGTATAGTAATAAGTGATGCAACAAGTGTACAACCTGTTTGCCATAGCCGTGTCGACCTCAGCATCATTGGGTTGGTCGCTGAAGCAGTTGAGGTAGAGGTGGTTGTCGAAGGTGTGGAGGAAGATCTGAGGAATCTATAGACGGCGTCCAGGGCACTGCTCTGTTGTGATGGATCGTTCTGTCGTTGGAGCAGCTCCGGTGAGCCGTAAGACGTCAAGGCTGAAGCAGCACAAGACAGACATCGTCAATCTCAAGTGGGATTCTAATAGCATCTCCAATAGATGATGAAAAATGGATGTAAAATTAACATCACCAAAAACCACCTGACTACAACAGATGAGGTAAAAACTGTTGACTCTGAACTTAACCGTCGAAACAGAAATTTACTGTGGAATCCGAATGCTACTGTCGAAACTGAATGCAATGGTAGCAGAGAGGCACTTGACATGTAGTTTAGGGAGGGCCTGCAGTTCATCTTCAACCTGCACACCCCTGAGCCGCTGCCACCACCGGCCAAACCACCGGCCCCAGCGCCGCCTCGCCGCCCCGAAACAACTCGCCACCGCCGCCCCGGCCAGCCCTCTAGCCCCCCCGCCCCCACCCTAAACCCTAAGATATATAGTGGGGTACCTCTCCGGCGAGCCTCCGTGCCTGCTGCGGGTGGTTCTTCCTTAACTCCGGCGAGCCCCCCCAACCCCTAAAAATCGACTGACCCAAAAGTCGATTCAGTCGACTGTAGTGTGGCTTAATCGGAGCAGAGCAGCAGCACGAGCGAGGGGGAGAGCAGCAGCAGCAGCTGGGCGAGCGAGCGACTGAGCGAGAGCCGGAGCAGCAGCAGCAGCGCGAGCGAGCGAGCGAGAGCTGGAGCAGCAGCAACAGCGCGAGAGAGCGAGCGAGAGCCGGAGCAGCAGCAACAGATCCGGCTGGTATGGACACCGCCGCCGAAGGGGCCTCGCACTGGGGGAGAGCCGCCATGGAGATGTCGCCCGCGGTGCCGGCTTCAAGGTAGCCGCTCCATGGGGGTGCGGGATGGAGCACCGTTGGCGCCGGTAGGTTGAGTTAAGGAGAAGGTGCGATGCGATGAGTGTACAACCTCTTTGGTGGTGCCGAGTAGGCCTCGGCTTTGTCCGAGGAGTCGGTGAGGATGTTGCGGTTCCGGTGGAGCAGGTTAAGGCGGCGCTGTGGGGATGGAGCAGCCATGATAGACGAGGCGATCGTCGGAGCAACTCCTTGGAGGTGGAGGACGGGGCGGTTGAACCGGCGGGACGGCGAGATGGACGACGGATCCTCATCCGGGGAGGTGGACGAGGGACGTCGAGCTATTGCGGTGGACGACGTCGTCGGGGAAGAGGCTCCGGCTGGGCAGCGGTGACGTGGCGGGCGGAGGAGGGTGGGGTTTCGTGGCTGGAGTGGAGAGGTTATGGCGGCCTGGGATTTCGAATGGCGAAAAGGGAGCGATGGGAGGGGGTGAAGCATGACTTGGGGACGCGCTTGTCCAAAATGTAGGGTGTGTTACAAAAGTACCCCCCACCGATTTGAACTAGCGGCCCTTTCAGCTCAGGGTTAGAAGGGGGATTTCTTGTGTCGGGATTTGGCAGCTGGAGGGTGTTTTCGCGCACGTTGTAATTTCGGGATAGCAAGGCGCGGGTTGTGAAGGCGCTAGTTTTGGGAGCACAATATCTGAATTTTCGGGATATAACAAGACACGGGTTGAATTTTAGGGACAAGCCTAACATGTAGTAATATTGTACTTGTACGTACCAAATCAATTCGCACTTCCCTCAACCAAAAAGAAAACGAAAAAAATAAAACTATTCACACCACACAAAGATAGAGTCTTGCCCTGTTTTACTATACAAATGCTATTCAAAGCTACTCCCTCCTTCCATCTATATAGGGCCTAATGCGTTTTTCGATGCTAACTTTGACCAAATATTAGAGCAATGATATATGACATGCAACTTACACAAAGCACACCGTTAACTTCGTCTGTGAAAGGTTCTTTCAATGATATAATTTTCACATTGTGCATGTCATGTACTATTAATCTTGTCAATAGTCAAAGGCGGTCTTAAAAATCTCATTATGCCCTATATAGATGGAAGGAGGGAGTATGAATCCATGTTATGTCCGATTAATTTTTTTTCGCTTTGTTGTATAATGCATGTAACCTACTCATACCAACATTTTAGTGCATTCCAAATGTCTATACTACCTCTGCAATCCGAACTAAATTTGAATTCATTTCTCTATTTCAATAAGAATCTACAATCATGATTGTTGCCAACTTCAACCATCATTCGTGTATTACCTTAATAACACACCACATGATTACTATAGAGATAGATATGAACTATGTGTACTACATGAACTCGAATTCTATTTTTTGAATACACTTGATGTTGATTCCAAATAATAGTATATTTGATGTACTAACTTTATATTCATAATCTAAACCATGTTCCATACGTACACCGTGTTTATCACACAAAATATAGTGCCCCGCCCCCTACATTATGACAAGTATTTAGACCTGAGTTGCAAAAGCCACACATTAGCCCAAATTATAATCAATGTTGTACATTATGATATCTTCTTCAAGTATCCGTATCCACCTTTTCATAATGAATTATGATCTTTGTTCGTCTTTTACACCTTCACGATCCTCTTCTATTTGTAGCTAGCTAGCACTAACTTTCTATCATGCATGCACACGCCCGCCCCCTCACACACCCTTAGCGTCCCCTCCATTGCGCACGTTCATTATTTCTCTTTAGGTCGTCCACCAGCGGTGTGTGTAGGCCCCCGGCTCCTTCTTTCTGGCACACACCGGTCGATATATCTCTCTATCCAAGTGTGCCTACAACAAACACATATATACTTCCCCTCTTCTCTTCTCACCGTCCATGCCCCCATATGTCCAATACGATTCCACGCAGGTGCACACTGCCGCCCCTCTTTTAATTAGTCACATGCTCGCATACTCCTCCCCCCTCGACATGGTAGGCCTCTCGCACCACCTCCTAGCCACACTCTCTCCCCATGTCTGCCTCTCCGGACCTTATTTGCTTCTAACACATGCAGGCATGTATATGAACTGATCTCCCTACATATATCCAGGTCGACTATAATTCGTTTTCACCAAGCACCGATACACTTACTATCACGCCCAATATGCGATACTATCTTAAAGAGACTCGACAGTCCCACCAAGGATAGAACCGCATATTGAAACGCTTTTGCAAGGTGGATATCATTACATCAACATTACATAATAGATGGGGATACATACAAAAGGCATACAATGCCACATGAATACAACATCATCTTACATAAGAGCACCATCCGACTACGGATGAAACACAAACAGAAACTCAAACGACATCCACCCTGCTAGCCCAGGCTGCCGACCTGGAACCTATCCCCTGGTTAAAGAAGAAGCAGAAGAAGAACTCCAAAACAAGAAAACATCGCTCTCACGTCAAGATCATCGCATAACCTGTACCTGCAACTGTTGTTGTAGTAATCTGTGATCCACGAGGACTCGGCAATCCTATTACCATGGGTATCAAGACTAGAAAAGCTTAATGGGAAAGGAAGGGGTAAAGTGGTGAGGTTGCAGCAGCGTCTAAGCATGATATGGTGGCTAACATACGCAAATGAGAGCAAGAAGAGGAGCAAAGGAACGGTCATCAACTAGTAATGATCAAGAAGTGATCCTGAGCTCCTACTTACGTCAATCATAACACAGAAACCGTGTTCAGTTCCCGAACTCCGCCGAGAAGAGACCATCATGGCTACACACGCGGTTGATGCGTTTTAATTCGTATCTGGTGTCAAGTTATCTACAACCGGACATTAACAAATTCCCATCTGCCACATAACCATGGGCACGGCTTTCGAAATTTTATACCCTGCAGGGGTGTCCCAACTTAGCCCATGATAAGCTCTCGCGATCAACGAAGGATATACCTTCTCCCAGGAAGACCCGATCGGACTCGGAATCCCGGATTACAAGACATTTCGACAATGGTAAAACAAGACCAGCAAAGCCGCTCAAATGTGCCGACAAATCCTGATAGGAGCTGCACATATCTCGTTCCCAGGGCACACCGGATTGTCCAAACTTCCGGTAGGACATCCCAGAGTTGCCCCT